>NC_136510.1:15837194-15844694 GCF_053919585.1 Euprymna scolopes | reverse complement strand
AATATACACGGTAAAGCAAATGCAAGAGAGAGAGAGAGAGAGAGAGAGAGAGAGAGAGAGAGAGAATTGCACGTGAAGAGAAGGCTAGAATCCTAAAAAGATCTCTCGGTTGGAGTCATGAGTAAGAATTAGGGTTCCAACCGGGGTCCCCCCTCCCCAGCCTCAGAGCCACTAGAATCTTGGTCATTATTAAGATTGTTCGTTTTCTGTTGGCTTAAGTATGCTTCTGGTTTTGTGCAGTTCTAGGAGGTCCAGCCTCCAAGGCTTTGCCTTCTCGATCCTTTGAGATGTGATTAGTTTATTGCTACCGAGGAATGCTGAAGGGGCTGATCGGACATTTTTTTACAGATCAGAGTGCTCTTCTGCTAGAACGCTGGCTTTTCAAATACTATTTTTTCGACCTTGTGTCAGATCTTCCCTCAGAATGCGTGTACGTGGGGGAGGGGAGATAAACAGACTCTCTGAAGTAGTTGGTGTAAAGTGTAAAGGTGCATATCAGATAGGATGCCCCATTCGCAGCAAAAACAAAGGGATAAGAAAAAAAAATGAAAAAGAAAAAAGAAAGATGAAAATGTTTTTTTGTTTTGTGACCATTTGTTATTGTCGTGCCAGAGAACGAATGTTTTTGTATGCAAAGGTAAGTAAATTGTAAACAATTTTCATCGCCATCAATCAGGAGGTTGGGGGTGGGAGGAGTGAGATGGGGGTGAGGCTGTCAACCGATTGAATGCATTGTTTTGACTTGTTTTGCATCTGATGATTAAAGCCTGGAATGTTTGGTAAAGTCTAGCAAAAAAAAAAAAAAAAAAAAAAAAAGTCATGTTGGTTCTGTCTAGAGAAACTGGTTGCACACGGCGTTTAGAGAGACAGATTTCGGGTGTGAAGCACTGAAGCAGTCAGAGTACTTGGCCAGCTGAAGACGGCTTCCCTGGATGTTTATCTCCCTCCCACTGCGGTAAGATATGACACGAAGGTCACAGAAAGTGAGATTTGAAAAGCCCGCGCCCCAGAAGAAGAGCATTCTTGCCTGAAAAAAAAAAAAAAAAAAAAAAAAAAAAGATCTTGACAGCTCCATCAGCATTTTCCGGTAAGAGCTCCTCAGACGATTAGCAATAAACTAACCCCTTTGAGAAAGGGATGAGAAAACAAAGCTTGGAAGAGTGGGCCTCCTAGAACTGCACAGGACAACTTCAACCAACAGTCAAAAAGCCACTTCAATCATAGACCTGCCCATCTGTAGAACACAATACCGTGAGGCTGCTTCCCAGCTACCTATAACATGGTCATTTTCAAGTCTAATGTAAACAAGTTCTTGCTCAGCCGATTTGATTAAATAATCAAAGTCTATAATACCTGCATGAACATGTTTCAGTTTCTTTCCGTTTTTTTTTTTACTTCATTTTTTTAAAAGGAATTTAACATTACGTTTAATACTGGGCAACACCGGCTACCTCTGCTAGTGTTCAATAATTTTGTGGTTAAATATTTCATTGTTTAATTTCGTTGTTAATTTTTGACGTTTCACTTACCGAGATGTTTTCTCGACAAGGTCGAACGGGAAATTGGGACAGATTAAAGTGATCAAACAATGATACTCCGCAATTGCTAACAGATCTAAAAAAAGAAAAAAAAAAGAAAAGAAACGAATCTCCAATAATTGATATTTATCATTGTCGAATCAAAAATTAAAATAAAAATAAAATGAAAAATAAATAAAATAAAACAAAATAAAAATCAAAAATAAATATAAATATAAAAATAAAAACAAAAATAAAAATAAAAATAAATAAAAAATAGCGATAAAAATAAAAATAAAATAAAAATAAATAAAATAAACAAAATAAACATTAAAAATAAATATAAATATAAAATAAAAGCAAAAATAAATAAAATAAAACAAAATAAAAATTAAAAATAAATATAAATATAAAAATAAAAACAAAAATAAAAATAAAATAAATAAAAATAGCAATAAAAATAAAAATAAAATAAAAATAAATAAAATAAACAAAACAAAAATTAAAAATAAATATAAATATAAAATAAAAGCAAAAATAAATAAAATAAAACAAAGTAAAAATTAAAAATAAATATAAAAATAAAAACAAAATAAAAATAAAAAATGAATACAAATAGCGATAAAAATAAAAATAAAAAAAATAAATAAAATAAAATAAATAAAATAAAACAAAATAAAAATTAAAAATAAATATAAAAATAAAAATAAATAAAAATAGCGATAAAAATAAAAAATAAAAATAAAAATAAAATAAAACAAAATAAAATAAAACAAAATAAAAATTAAAAATAAATATAAATATAAAAATAAAAACAAAAATAAATAAAATAAAACAACACAAAAATTAAAATAAATATAAAAATAAAAACAAAAATAAAATAATAAATGAATAAAAATAGCGATAAAAATAAAAATAAATAACATAATATAAAATAAAAATTAAAAATTTATATAAATATAAAATAAAAACAAAAATAAAAATAAATAAAAATAGCGATAAAAAATATAAATAAAAATAAAATAAAAATAAAAAAAAATAAAAATAAAAATAAAATGACAATAAAAATAAATTTAAAATTAAAATTAAAAAATTAAATTAAAATTTAAATTAAAATAAGAAGTAAAAATAAAAAAAATTACTTCTTTAGAAATTTGAATTATTATTATTATTATATTATATCATTAGAAATTGAATTATTATTAATAATTAAAATTTCTTAAGAGAAGTAATTTTTTTTATTTTTAAACAATAATACCACCAAAAAGATACACAATGCAAATTTTAAAGACTTTTATTTTACAATTTGTCGGCGATATATGCTATCATCAGAATTAAACGTCAATGTACATACATTTTTTTCTTGGTTGATGTCGATATATGTGATGGTAAAATGGTATCTGGATATTATAGGGTAGCTGATCTACCCATGATCCGTTCATTAGTTTAGGAAATACTCCTGTGTATGTGTGTGCGTATATATATATATATATATATATATATATATATATATATATATATATATATATATATATATATATATATATATATATATATATTCGTATTCCTGTCTGTTTGTTTGTTCACAATTTGATTAATATATACAAAAGATCCGTTACTTTATTATAACATAATAAAAAGAACATTGCCTGTCAATCGGGAGTGTATTATGTTTAAATTATTAAATTAAAGCTAGACAATCGAAAGGAGAGGATGACTTCAAAAAATATCGGCGAAAAAAAGCGACCCCCTCTGTAGAAAAGTGTTCAGTTTAAGGTGAAGACATTATTGTTTTTAGCCAATTTTTCGATATTTGTCGTCTGAAAGGTTGAACTTAAAAACGATACTAATCTTGGTAAAATCCGTCGCCTCTGTCGAAAGTGTTGAGCAGACATGCAAATATACATACATACATTCATATATTGGTAACTAAACATTTTCGACCCAAACCGATTAAAAAACTTGCCCTATCTCTGAATACCCTTTATGTCAAATTTCAAATATTTAGACCAGAATTTGTCTAATTTGGTAGAGACCGCAGAGGTCAATTTTTTAAAACTTTGACCTCTATTATGACCCCTTAACATTTATTGTTTTGGGCTGAAATCAAGTTATTAAGTTAAATCCATGTCCAAGGAACCTATATCTAAAATTTTAAGTGTTTATACCCAAAATTGATAAATAGAAAAGAGGGTGTTTAATATGAATATCAATACACACAAAAGAAAAACGAATTTATAGGAAGATAGATAGATAGATAGATAGATAGATAGATAGATTTGTTTAACAAAAATATATACGTATACATAAATATATATGGAAACAATTTTGTGTTTACTATAAACTTTTTTTGCAAATATTATGCAAGTATAAATCATGTAGAATATCCGCATGAATATAATTACACGTAATAGTTAACTAAAGATGATTATCCCATTAAAAAACCGAAGCAACTAATAGGGAATTAATTAAAATGAATGTTTAAAAGAATATGCAAATGAGCTAGATCGTTTGTTAGTGAATGCAATTCCACAACCAAGATATAACAAAATTGTATTTTCTTTTTAAATAAATAGAAAATAGGGTTTTTAATATGAATATCGATACACACAAAAGAAACCCGAATTTATAGGAGTAAAGTGGATGTTGTAATAGCAACTATTTCTTAAGGTGTTAAAAATGTTTTAACTACATCCTGAAATGACTGAAACCCAACTATGAACTTTAAAGTAAATATGCCATGACTGGCATGAAGCAGAAGAACTTTAACTTTGCTTCGCACCAGTCATGGCATATTTTCTCTCCTCAAAATTTGAAAATGGTCTTGAACCTTTTTAATTTTTGTATTTTAATCCTTCTTGCCTGATGAAATCAAATATGATTGAAACGGTCTGCACATCGTAGCAAGATATGACTGTATTTACATAAATCATACTACTATTACTACTACTACTACTACTACTACTACTACTAATAATAATAATAATATATATATATATATATATATATATATATATATATAAAAGTGAACGTGTCTGTCTGTGTGTCTGTGTGTCTGTGTACATTTCCCTACGCAATAACTCTGTCAATTTTTAGTCTATAGACTCAAAATTTGAAATACCGGGTACTGAGATTTGGGAAAATCGATGTGACGGGTGTCAGCCAGAAATTTGGCTGTTAAGGGGTCAAGTTTCAACGATTTGACCTTTAAGAACTCTACCAAACTCCTCCGACAATTTTGGGTCTAGACACTTGAAATTTCAGATATAGGTTTCTTGAACCTGGATCTAACTTAATAAAGTAATTTGAGCCCGAAACTATAAATTTTAAGGGGTCATAATAGGGGTCAAATTTTAAAAAATTAACCATTTTTTTTGTTTTTTTGCTTTTTTTGCACAGCATACACCTCCAAACACCCGAGCAACGCCGGGCACCCCTGCTAGTATATATATATATACAGGGTGGGCCGAAATAAGGGTCCTATTTTTAAAAATTCATAAATACATGTAAGTTTTAAGAAGTGTTTTTCGGCCAAAATTTGTTTTGTTTATTTCAAACAAATCTCGGAAGGGTCAGTCTACACAGACATAAAGTTTGGTGAGTTTAACTTTTATTTTGTGGAAGTTATTCAAATTTAAAGATAGGACCCTTATTTTGGCCCACCCTGTATATACAGAGAGAGAGAGAGAGAGAGAGAGAGAGAGAGAGAGAGAGAGAGAGAGAAAGAAGGTCCAGAAGGAAGATTGAGAGAGAATTGGAATGAGATTTTGTCAACGACAGTGTAACAGTCCTAATTTAGTTTCTTTGTATCGTTTAGTATTGTCTTAAGTCAATCCCTTTTATCGTCTGCATTCTTATAATTTTGTTGTCCTTACTTTCCGTACGTTTTGCGGAAACACCCGATCTGCCATGGCCGCTATTTAATATAATTACCAAAATAGAAATAAACACAAAGTAATGCAATCAGACATGTTACCTCCTTTTATTCCAATTTGCTTGAAAAGTTGCCAGAAGATTTTTATGAAAGAAATCCGGTTGTGCGACGTCGCATTAATAAATTCAAAATCCCGGAACATCACGTGACTTCCACATTTCAAACTATAAAAACTGAAAAGAAAGCATAGAAAATTGTATTAAACGCGATTTTGTGCCGCGTTCGACGGACGAAACCGGCGAAAAATTAGAATATTTTATAACCATTTAATCAAAATTAGCAACGCGTGGGTAGAGAATCTTTACAATATTCTGCGTGTTCCTTCCTTCGTCTGTACGTTACGCTTTGAAAAAAGGCCAAACACAACTTTTAAACGCTAAACAGCTTTGAAAAGGTCCACATTTGTGAAATTTGGCCAATCTAGCAACCCTAAACAAAAATAGGAGAGTGGCTTCCCTTTGATATTTTCAAATATCATTATATTAACAAATTTTCGATTATAATAATAATAATATATCACCATTGTTGTAATAGTGTGAGAAAGGAACTCATAGTAATTTCGAACTGAAGAAAGAAGTATGCGAAACTTTATATAAAAAGAGAACATTCGAAAGAAACAGGACAAGAAAGAACATTGCCTGTCAAAGGGCGTTAGACTAAAGGAGTAAATTAAAAATTGTCTCTTAAAATGTGATTATATTATTTATGTTGAACTATGTAGCACAATATCATTTTATAAATATTTATTATTACTTCTTAATTTATCGCATTTGGGTCAGTTTATTTTTAAAATACAATGGACACTATTTTCGTATAAATGGTTATAAACTCATATTTGTTGCATTTTATTGTGCTTTTTTTGTCACAAAAATTATTTTGCTATTCAGAAAAAATATGAGCTTTATCAAAACATATTTGTTGATTAAATATATTTCTCATTTTGTAGAATTTCCACGGGCCCTGCTAGTTTAAATGAATTATCTGGACACATGGGGTGTTGGTAAAATTCACAGTTACATTAGCAACGTATACGTGTGGAAAGTAAAAGCCAGTTCAAAATTTGTGGTGGACGAATACATTTCATTTATTAATAGTTTGTCTACAGTAAACTATAAAGGCAGTGCAATAAGACAAATAAGGCATAAGATTATGTACATAAATACACTGTTCCCATATGAATAAAAATAAACAAGTTTTCCGTGTAAAAAAAGATAATGTGAGGACTTCTACTTTCTTGCAGCGACTTAATTGCTAGGAAGAATGTCCCGAGGCTGGTACTGCTATGCCCGGAAAGCCCTAAGATTTGATGGCGTATACTTTTTCCCCAAGAAGGTTTAACACTTTTTTTTTTTACCACTAAAAATTATAAATATGAACTAGAAAACATTTTTTCCCAAAGGGAGATAACTCTGTGCAATACACTGGCCAAACCGTAAATTTTCGATGCTGGCAATGATGAACGATTTGGAGAAAGTGTCGTATAGAATTGGGCCCAGACCGGGGCGTCATATGACAGATGAATATATATATATATATATATATATATATATATATATATATATATATATATATATATATAGAGTGGGTTCGGAGACATTCTCTGAAGGAACAAATAAATTCATACACTACATTAGTTTGGTTTAGTGTGGTTTTACTATTGTCATTGTTTTTAATTATCAAATTGGAAGTTTTAAATTTGGTATAATTTATTATTAGTTTGATCTTTTTGTTTTGGTCGGTGGTTCTGGTTTATCTTTTAATAAGGTTTGTTATTATTTTTTCGTCTGTTTTGTAGTTAGTGTGTAATTGGTTTTTATAATATACTTTGATGGTGTCGTTTTTGTTAGGGTTAGGGTTTATGTTTTTTTTTATGATTATTTAACTACTAATTTCGACATGATACGTAAGTACGCAATAATGTTTTCACCTGAAATGCGTTGGTTTAAAAAGTCCCCACTCTACAAAAGCACCCTATATTTTTTTTGTAATTATTTTTTTTTACTTGATCATTTTTCGTAATTTTTGGAATTTTTACTAATTTCGACATGA
>NC_136510.1:15802194-15832194 GCF_053919585.1 Euprymna scolopes | reverse complement strand
TCAACAAAACCTCAGGCTGTCAGTTTGAAAAAAAAAATGTGTTTTTTTACCAAGACTTTTAGTGGAAAAAAAAACAGCATGATAGTCCGTCTAAATTAAAATCAGTTGTTTCTTGTTGTTCTTGACATAAGAATCCCAGATTACTCAAATGACATGACTAAAGATGAAAAATACCAGCAGTTGTGCTTTGTCGTGCCTTGCGTGTCTTGTCGTGCCTTAATTTATCGTACATAACTAATAAAACCTAAAATAATCGCATAAAAAAGAGTTAAGTTTCTTCTTAAACGAAAGAAATATCGATGTATCGGATTTGCTCCACTTCTCTGCCTCGTAGTCTGTTCGAACGGCGAAATCTACAATCTGGCAGACTCACTAGGAGTTCTCACACAGGTCACCATCTGTGATTGCTGACTGACACTAACTGGCGGTGTTCCCTGGACTCTGAGTAACAGCAAATCTCTCAGATTTCCATCCCTCTCTACCTCTTTCGATAACCATCGCAAATAATTTTGCATTATCGAAACAGCCACTTACCATTGATTTCTAGCTGGAAACAACCATTGGTCTTTTCTCAGATTTTGTTGTCAACAAGACTTCCTCCCCAGATCTCAGTACTCTTTGGACGTTTCCAGTGGAGTGGTTACTTTTTATTGGGGGTGCATCATCATCATCATCATCATCATCATCATCATCATCATCATCATCATCATCATCATCATCATCATCATCGTCATCGTCATCGTCATCGTGGTCATCATCATCATCATCATCATCATCTACTCACTAAGAGTTCTCACACACCATCATAAGCGATTGCTCACTGACATTAATATGTGGTGTTCCCTGGAGTCTAAATGATAACAAATCTCCTTAGATTTCTTGCATTCTCCGCGTCTTTCATTAAATATTGCAAATAACTTTGTACTGCTTGTCATTGATTTCTTGCTGGCAGCAGCCATTGGTATTCTCTGGAGTTTGGGCGATAAAAAGCCTGCCTAAGGTCCCAGTGTTCTCAGCAGTTTTTCAGTGGAGGTCTGGTTAGTGCTATCCCTATTCAGTCTTTCCATTCTTCTTGATCTTTCGGGAATATATGATGTGGTGTCAATCGAGGCCGACGCCACCAATTTTTAGGCCAAACTTTGCCTCTAAAAAGATCAATCTGACAACCCTGGACAAGAATATTAGAATGACCTCTCTTTGATATAGCCCTCTTTTTTTACGAATATCATCAAATAATATATGATCATTGTTGTAATGTTAATTTATTTTTATTTCGGACTATTATTCTCATCTTTATTAGTTGTTGTTTTTTATCTTTTATTGGTTTTGTTTATTCACAACGTTTCGGCCAACTATTCCTCTGGCCTTCGTCATAATAATAGTCCGAAATAAAAATAAATTAATATATAATGCTCATTTCAAAAATGAATTCCAATTAAGGAATAATATATATATATATATATTGTTGTAATGGTTTGAAAAAAGAACTCGTGGTAATTTTAATGTGCAGCGGGTTTTCCAATGAAGAAAGAATCAGCGAAATGTTATGTAAAAAAAGGGAACATTTGAAAGAAACAGGGGGAAAAAGAACATTACTAGACTGAAGGAGTAAATTAAAGATTGTCTCCTACAATGTGATTTTATTTATTTTCTGAGTATTTATTGTTACTAATTAATTTCTCGTATTTGGGTCAGTTCTATATTTAAAATACGATGCAAATTATTTTTATAGAAATGTTAATAAACTCATATTTGCTGCACGTTATTATTAGTTTTATCCAAACATATTTGTTGATTAAATATATTTCTTATTCTGTGGAATTTCTACGTGTTCTGATAGTTGGTATTATTTAAATTCTTCGGACTACTGCTCTTTGCAAGTACCCGTGGGGCAGTGGTTAGAATACTTGAAAAAAACAAATCAATTGTAAAAGTGATATTCTTTTGAAGGTTCAATTCTCAGTGTGAGCGACCAAAAAATACAATTGCAGATTATTTAAGACCTCTAAAACGGAACAAAAGCATGCTACCCCATGCAGTAAATAAAGCGTTCTGTTTAAAATTCAGTTTAGATACTCGAGTTTTTCTTTTTCTTTCTTTTTTTTTTTTTTTTCATACAAGGAAGTCACCACTTATCAAGGCCCGGAGACAATTCGGGGATTAAAGTTACAGTAATCAAAGGGATAATATCGTAGTAATCGCTAGTAATGGAGATCTGATAAAGTGTCTTACTTAAGGGGACGGTTCAGCAGGAACTTATTTATGTTGGACTTGAAGACAGCCAAGTTGTAGTCAGGTGGGAAACAGGCAAACGGAAGAGAGTTTCACAGGCGTGCACTTCTGAGAAAGAAGCTTTGTTCATGGAATCTACGTTTTGATTTAGGCACAGATAAAGAGTGGGGGAAATTACTGACAGTGGTTTCAGCTAGATGGGTGTTTATTGTGAAAGATTGGCGAGGGGGGACCAGAAATTGGAGCTCAGACGAGCACCTGCCATGGAAATAACGATAAAACAACAACAGGCTCGCAATATCCCTTCTATGGGAGAGAGGTTGCAGGGAAGAGAAAAGGGCATCCCTCACTAGGCTACAAAGTCTATTTTGTACTCTGTCAAGGCAGGATAGGCTGTTTTTAGCAGCTCCTACCTAAAAATGGCAGCAGTACTCCATCCTTGGACGTACTTGAATTTTATATAGATAGAGAATTGCATCAGTAGTAAGATATCTACTGGAACGGTAGAAGGATCCCACCATTTTTCCAGCGACCTTGGCAACAGATTTGATGTACGTGTTCCATTTCAGATTAGGAAAGGTTAATCCCAGATGCTTGTCAAAACATGGAGCCTCCCCAAAACGAGAGCTATCCATTTTAATTGATGCCAGATGGGGATCAGAGCGTTGATGATGTAAAGATAGAAGCTTGGTTTTAGATGCATTAAAAGTAACCAGCCACCTCTTCCCCTATTGTACCATGCACTCAAGATCAGAGGAGAGAGAATCAGAGAGAACTTTGTTATTTACGGCCTTTGATGTGTTGCCATAGATGGTCGTGTCATCAGCATAGATGTCAACGAAAGATTTAAGTATGTGTTTTGGGAGATCATTAATTTAGATCAGGAAGAGAGTTGGGCCCAGGATGGACCCTTGAGAGATACCAGCATTAATACTTTGGGCTTCTGATTTCTGCCCATCAACCACTACTCTTATGAGACTATCAGAGAGAAATGATTTAATGATTGAGAAAATATTTCCAGTTATACCGTAGCTGGAAATCTTGTGAAGTAAGCCTTTATGCCATACATTATCGAAGGCCTTTGATATGTCAAGAGCAATTGCCCTAGAAAGGAAGCCTTTGTCGAGAGATTCCCTAATCCTATGAGATATAACCGTTAGTACATCTGCTGTAGATCTAGCAGAACGGAAACCATATTGCATGTCACTAAGAAGGTTATTTCTGCTGAGGTGGTTGACTACTTCTTTATTTAATATGGATTCCAGCAACTTACTCATGACACACAAGAGATTTATTGGTCTGTACTGAGATGGAGATGACCTGTCACCTGAATTCTTAAATATAGGGCATACTGATGAGGTTTATCAGGGTGTTGGGAAGCAATTCTCATTAAGACAACGCTTAAACAGTTTTGTAAGTATGGGGGCAAGTTCTGGTTGAAGCTTTTTCAACGCTATAATTGGAATGCCGTCAAGGCCAGTTGCTTTACTGGAATCAAGGTTCTTGATTAGCTTGGTGACATCACGCACAGATATTTGTATGTTGCATAGCGTGTTGTCTGTTATAGGAGGAAATACGGGGAGTTGATGGCCTTCGTCGTATAGAGTAGAATTAGCTGCAAAGTTCTTGGCAAATAGTTTGGCCTTGTTTGATGCTGACAAGATGACCTCAGGTCCATTGATGATTGTTGGGATAGAACGCACACTTCTGTTCAGGATCATGTTTGCTCTTTGCCAAAACTGGTGGGAACTAAGCCGCTGCTCAGCTACTTTGGATTTAACGGGCTGAGCATATAGCTCTCTTGCATTTTTTATTACTCTTTTACAGTGGTTGCTGGCAGTCCTGAAAGCAGCTTTAGTCTCAGTACATCTATTATGTTGGTAGCTACGGAAAAAAAATGATTTTTGTGCGTGATGGCAGCAGCACATTCTGGGGAGAACCATAGCTGGCTGTTAGATTTTTGTTGGAATTTTTTGGATGGTATGAATCGGTCTATACCTACAATTCGGTCAGGTCTGATACATTTCCGAGTTTGACAAGATACACCTGAAGAAGGTCAGAGGTTACATTGACTGAAACGTTGTGAAAATGACATTCAAAATAACAGTAGTCCGAACCAATCCTTATCCAAAAAATTATATATATATATATATATATATATATATATATATATATATATATATATATATATATATATATATATATATATATATAATGAGAATAATAGAAATAGTATTCCGACGAAATAGAGAAAGTAAAATAGGAACAAATCAAGTTATGTGTTCATCAACGTTTCGTCTTTATTTCGAGACTTCCTCTGGATGAATGAAATTAAGAAAACAAAACACCAGTACAAATATTTTAAAATATATTTTTGATGTAATGAAATGTATGATTCTGTTCCATTTCAGAAATGGAAAAAGTCGTCGGAAATTAAAAAAAAAAAAAAAAAAAGCAGGAGGAGCATAGCATTGTGGAAGAGAGTCAGAGTTTTTTAACACCTATTTGACATTATAAAAGAAATAGAAAGTTAGGAACAAAATTAAGAAAAAAAATTGTTTTTTCCTGTTAATTTTATTCCTAGTTTTCTATTTTCTTTATCAACATAACATTAATAACTTCATTCTTATGTTTTTAAATATTTGCAGGAATATCCGCTTTACTTACGACAAAAATGCTAGTTTTATTTTGATGTCTTAACCCCCTCCCCCCCATTTTTGCTGATGAGGAGATTATGTTCCAAGACAAAACCTTTGTCAATTATTATCAATAATTATTGTCAATTTTAATAAAATGGACATCGTTTCCGAAACGATCGTACAATCGAGTTGATTTTGTTTGTTTTTCCTTTTGAAACTGATTTATAATTCACAATTATAAATTTTTTTACTCAATATTAATATAGCTCTAGGATACATATACCTATTGAGCTTATTATATATCTACAGTACAATGGGCTCTGTTTCTTTTAAAAGTATTGATACATTTATTAATACATTAAAATAGACTCTGCTCTTTAGACTTCAGGTCTAATTCTCTCTATAAAGTATAAAACACACACACACACACACACACATGGGACGATTCCAAGGAAGTATCGAAAAAAGACACCACCTCTCTCTTTTCTCTCTCTCTCTCTCTCTCTCTCTCTCTCTCTCTCTCTCTCTCTCTCTCTCTCTCTCTCTCTCGTTCCTGTCTACTGGAATCTCATTGACGATCTTCGCTTGAAGATAACTACTGGTCCATCTGAGACAGCCCAAAGAGCTCTCAACTCTTGATTTTCTTGATTCGGACACCGTCCAACTTTCTGTCACTTTAAAACCTTTTGTTGTTGTTGTTGTTGTTGTTGTTGTTGTTGTTTTTTAAGAGGTTTGTCTTTCTACCCGTGTTACTTTTTCGTTTATTATTAATTTATAGAGGTGCACCTTGCATTTCTAATTAAAAAAAAAAGTATTCTAACAAAAGGATAAGAAGTAAAATGATGACTGTGTGATGAATTGTAAACACACAGACGATAATAGGAAACAACGTAATTTGAAAAGGTAAACAGGAAAAAGCTTTCATAACTTCGTGTGAAAAAAAAAAAACTTCCCAAAAGTAATTACGTTTTATTTATTTATTTTTTATTTTTTTTGGCACAAATACAATTGTCTATGATATGCGGCGCCAATTACACCTGAAAAATGCTAAGGAAAGAAATATAAATAAGTATGTTTAAAGGTTCCAAAAATTAATTGGCGAGACCTGCAGGCTGGTTCCATCATTCTTGGTTTTCAGAGCTGATATAGAGAAAAACCTATTATTCATGAGATTGAAAAAAAAATACACGATGCGAATTATTTTAAAATATATTTTGTTTGGAAGAAGGTGTTAGGCCAGAGTTATCTCCATTGATTTTAACCCGAAAGGGCGTTTTTTGGCGCGAGATTTTGCACTTTTGTTTCCTACGTAGTGGTAGTATTGGAAATAAGATTCTGCCTCTTGTTGGCGTGACCTTCAAACTGACCGAACATTATCGAACCAACTCTGCTATTTAGTATGTTTTTTTAAATATTGACGCTTGCCTAATCTATCTATCTATCTATCTATCTATCTATCTATCTATCTATCTATCTATAAAAGTGAGAATGCGTGTGTAAGGACACTTCTCAACCTATATACTCAACGAATTTTTAATATACAGACTTAGAATTTAGTATATAGGTCATTCAGATATATGGAAAACTTTTTAATAGGTTTTCATTCGAGAAAAAGGGCTTCTAAAGGGTCAAAATTGGTACGTGGGAGTCATCGGATTTTTCTCTGTTTCCTAACTGTTTCGCAAATGCGCATGCGTGAATGGTTCACATTACGGATTTCTTACGTTAAGTATGAATACGTTTCAAAACACTTTCAGTAAAGCTTGTCACGCTGGCTGAATAGTTATCATACTTGACTCACTGTTTTTATGTTTTGATCTCAGCTCGTGTATTTTTTATTTTTACTTGCAAAAAGTGGGCTGTTTAGAAAAACAATACTCGCATGCACATGTCTCAATTTCTGTATGAATTAAAATATAATATTTATACATATTTTACAACCGGGCAACGCCGCGCAGCCTGCTAGTAAGTATATAAAAGTAACAATGTGTGTGTGTGTGTGTGTGTACGTGTGTGTGTTTGTGTGTGTGTGTGTAAGGACACTTCTCAACCTATATACTAAACGAATTTTTGATCTACAGACTTGAAGTATGGTATATAGGGTATTCAGAAACGTGGAAAACGTTTTAATCAGGTTTCATCCAGAAAAAGGGATGCCAAGGGGTCAAAATTGAAAGTTTGGTACGTGGGGGTCATCGGATTTTATCTGTTTGTCAACGGTTTCACGAGGTTTGAAAACACCTTTTTAAAGGCGTGGCAAGCTGACCTAATGGTTATCGTACTTGATTCACTGTGTTTAGGTTTGGGTTTCGATCTCAGCTCGAGTATTTTTTTTTTTTTGCTTACAAAAAGTGAACTGTTCAGAAAAAAAACAACAACATAATACTCGCATGCATATGTCCCAGTTTTTTTTCCTGTTTTCTTTTTTTGTTTTTGTTTTACTTCATTTTTTGTTTAATACCGGGCAACGCCAGGCACATCTTCTAGTACATTATATTTCAACCGGCTCTCATACTTCGATCAAAGAAACCAGACGACTTTGTATATTTTTCTTCGAGTGCCGTGTTGCCACCGTTGATATTTTCCAGTAACTTGTCATTTTCCTGAATTCACACGCTTTCATTTCTCATCTCTAATAACTATGGTAATGACAACAGCATATTCTTTTTATTGTTTTGACTCTCGGGCATATATCCGACACAGACACAATTAATCAACCGAGAACCACATCACTCTACATAAAAAATATATGAGATATCAATGGATATATACATGAGAATCAAAACAAGGAAAAGAATATGCTGTTGTCATAGCCCTACTAATATCACGTGACTATTTTATTTTGTTCTGAAAAAAATTGGATGCTTCTGCAGTATAAGTCCACTGGAATAAATATCCATTTTATGCCAAAATACTATTGCGCATTACGTGTCATGTCGAAATCAAATCTGTTGCCAACGTCGCTGGAAAAATGGTAGAATCCTTCTACTGCTCCAGTAGATATCTCACTCCTGATACAATTCTCTACCGATATAAAAGCCAGGTACAGCCAATGATGGAGTACTGTTGCCACATCTGGCCAGGAGCTGCTAGAAGCAGCTTATCCTGTCTTGACAGTTCAAAATAGACTTCGTAGCTTAGTGGGGATGCACTTTTCTCTTCCCTTCAACCTCTTTCTCACAGAAGAGACGTTGCGAACCTGTCTCTGCTTTATCGTTATTTTCATGACAAGTGCTTGTCTGAGCTTCAATCTATGGCCCCCCCTCGCCAAACTTTCACGAAAAGCACTCGTCTAGCCAAAACCACTATCAATAAATTCCCCTGTGCCTAAACCTAAATGTAGATTCCATGAACAAAGTTTCTTTCTTAGAACTGCACGCTTGTGGAACTCTCTTCCGTGTGCCTGCTTTCCAGCTGATTGTCTTCAAGTCCAATGCAAACAAGTTCTTGATGAACCGCCCCACTAAGTAATCCAATTTACAAAATTTCCACTACTTATGTTTACCACTCTATAATCACATTGGCTAATGTATACCGATTAACCTTTAACCTCGAGTGGCCTCCGGGCCTTGTTAAGTGGTGATTCCTGTGTAAAAGAAAAAAAAAATACCAAAAATTACGAAAAATGATAGAGTAGAAAATCTGCTGAAATTACTTTTTACAAAAAAAAAAAAAAATCAAAGATGTTAGCGATCTTCCATTTTTTATTTTGATTTTAATATTTTGTCGAAATCATAGACTTAAGTTACGTCACTTGGATTCCAAAAATAATCTTCAATATTTACAAATACTGTAGCGTTGTACATGCGTTTACACACGCAGACCCAACACGTTGTAACAGGGTACGTCGCAAGGAAGAGAAGACAAGTAATAACTCAATCCCTTTTTCTTCTTCAACAACAACACTTATTTCCGAGTACTTTTCGAATAAACCGTGATCGTGCTCCTTCTATCTCGCCCTTCCTCCTGGACGTCGTTTCGAACATACTCTCGAACGTTATCCACGTCTCTAACATGATCATCTCTCTAACGTCCTCTCTCTCTCCTTTATATAGTCTTTTTCCTTACAGTGACATCATTTCGCATTTCATATGTATTTGTATACGCCAGGCCGCACTCTGTTACAATACGATAAAGCTTTATAATTCGATATATCTTATTTTTACTTGTAACTATTTTTTAATCAATCATTTATCGTAATTCTTTAGAATTTTTATAAATTTAACATGACAAGTAAGTACGTAATAGTGCTTTTACTTGAAATTAATTCATATGAAATCGAATTATACTCCACAAGCAACGAAAGTTGTAATTATTTTAATTTAGTTAATTTTTTTACAAAGGGGCCACCTCTTATCAAGGTCCGGAGGCCACTCGAGGATAAAGGTTAATAAGTGTACAGTAGACAACGGGACAATATTGTAGTAATTGTTAGTATTGGAAATTTAGTTAATTTTATTAGTTATATATATATATATATATATATATATATATATATATATATATATATATATATATATATATTCATCCAGAGGAAGTTATTCATCCAGAGAAAGTCTCGAAATAATGACGAAACGTTGATGAACACATAACTTGGTTTGTTTCCTTTTTTATCTCTTTCTCTTCCCCACTATATATATATATATATATATATATATATATATATATATATATATATATATATATATATATATATATATATATATATATATATATATATATATATATATATACTGGTAGTAATTGTGACACCCTGCACTGAAGAATCCCGAAAGGATGAAACACTAGTGTCTGTAGGTATTTAATTATTATAGTAAAAAAATAATTATGACAGCCCCTTTAAGAAATACGTTTCTTATCGTTGAGCACTTTCTGTTGAATAAAAGTCGGTCAATTTAGCTCTTATGCGTAGATCGTCGTATAACGATTTGATCACTGTCTGTCTGACGTAATGAACATTTAAATTAAAATGTTTAAAATTCAACGCTATTTCACACGATTAATGGTAGCCGAATGGATACGGCCTCCGCTAATCGAGCCAGAGATGTCTCGTGTCGCGGGGTTCGAATCGTTCGACTGGTAGTAATTGTGACACCCTGCACTGAAGAATCCCGAAAGGATGAAACACTAGTGTCTGTAGGTATTTAATTATTATAGTAAAAAAATAATTATATATATATATATAAAAATATATGTATGCGTATTTTAAGATCGGCAGCACCATGCGGCCTGCTAGTATATATATATATATATATATATATATATATATATATATATATATATATACTAGCAGGCCGCATGGTGCTGCCGATCTTAAAATACGCATACATATATTTTTATTAATACAGAAACTGAGACATTTGCATACGAGTATTATGTTTTTTTCTAATATATATATATATATATATATATATATATATATATATATAATGAAAATGATGGAAATAGTATATATATATATATATATATAACACTATCTAGCAATTATATATATATATATATATATATATATATATATATATATAACACTGACTAGCTTTTTGTATTTCTATCTCTCTATCTTTCTTAACCCCTCCCTTTCTCTCCTTTTTCATCCTTTTTTCTTTATCCCCTTCTGCATCTTTCCCTCTTTATCTCCTTATTTACCATTTTTCTCTTTCTCTGTCTCTTTGTCCCCCTCTTTACTTTTTCTTTCTTTCTTTCTTTTTCTTTTCATCTCGCTTTTCCCTCTCTTTCTCTCCCTCTTTCTCTCTCTCTTAATCTCTCTCTATTTATATCTATCTTCTCTTTTAGATCTCTTTCCTGGCCTCTCCCTTTCTCTTATCTCTCCCTCTCCACCCATCTCTCTCTCTCTCTCTCTCTCTCTCTCTCTCTCTCTCTCTCTTTCTTATTACCACTCAACCGATTTAATAATAAATCTTTCCACGTAGATGATGATGAAAACAGAACCTGGTTTTTATTTATTTTACGATTCTCGACACGCCTAGCGATAAATCCAGGATTGATAAGAGAAAATTGGATATCGAAAATTCAGGAAAAAAAACAAAAGACAAAAAAAAAGCCTTCATGACAAACAGATAAAGGTTACATCACAAAGAAAATAGTGAAGAGAATCGTGAGACACCTATGCAGGATTTGAAATGTCCAAAACCTGATATAACCAAAAGGTTTTCACTAAACAAGTTTTCGAGCATCCATGATTTAATCGGACTACATTTTACCCAGTTCGTTTCCAATAGATACGTACACGACTTAACGATAATCAGAAGAACATCGTTAGTGATGAAGGATACGCAAAATTGTCTACGAGAGGCCACAGAAGAAATTGAGAAATATCTCTGGTTAGGGGTTTGGCCAACTAGAATTCGATTTTTCCATTTAAGAAAATAATGTTCTTTTTTTTTCTTTTTTTTACAAAGGGGTTACCACATATCAAGATCAGAAGGCCACTCGAGGATAAGTGTTAATGTGTGTATTGTAGTCATAGGGATAGTAGTGTAGTGATCGTTTGTGGTGGAAATTTGGTATAAGTAGATTATTTACGAGGACGGTTCAATAAGAACGGGTTTACGGTGGACTTAAAGACGACAATATTGTTGTTGTCAGCTGAAAGGCAGATCAGCAGAACAAAGTTCCACAGACGGGCAGTTCTAGGAAAGAAGCTTTGCTGATGGAAATCACGTTTAGGTTTAGAGAGTGGGGGAAATTATTGATAGTGATTTTTGGCTAGGCGAGTGTTTTTTGTGAAAGATTGGCAAGGGGGGGGGATAGATTGGAGCTCAGGCGAACACTTGCCATGAAAATAACGATAAAGCAGAAACAGGTTCGCAACGTCTTTTCTGTGGGGAAGAAGTTGCAGAGAATAGAAAAAGGGAATCGCCTACTAGATTACGAAGTCGGTTTTGAACTCTATCAAGGTTACTCCCGCCCAAATGTAGTAACAGTACTCCATTCTAGGACGTACTTGGCTCTTATACAGGCAGAGAATGACATCGGCAGTGAGATATCTATCATTGGTAGAATAATCCCAACACAAGGTTTACTACTGTGGTTATGACCCACTTAAGCTTTACAGAAAACAAAGCATTATACCATACTATCTCTTACGCAAGAAGTCAAAAGTGTGCCAAAATTCTTTTTGTCACTTTATACCACTCAAGGATACGTCTTCGGCAATCATTCGCACACGGCACCAGCTGTTCTAGAACATACACTCCTCCAGGTTTTACTTTCTCTATTTGAGAAGAGGTTGGTTTATCGCCAATCGTTTGAGACGCCCCTATTAGGGAATGCCATCCGAGAAACTCGGGCATTTTTTATTGCGTTGGTCTATCTGCATTTCCGGCATTGTACATATTTATTTTAATTTTAATTTTATTTTATTTTTCTATGTAAGATTAAGCCACAGAGTGAATGTGGTATTCTGGTGATAGTGTCTAGTGTAGGGTAAGTTTGTGTCAAAATTAGATGACCATCGATCCCTCCCATAAAAAAAAAAGATTCGGGCTTCATGCCTAAGACAAGGGATGAACTGTATTATTGTTTTTGTTAAAAAAACTTGTGAATATACATTGTTTTCTTGCTACAATAAAATATATTCCCGTGGTACAAAGGAGGTTAATACCGTGTCTCAAAACGGAGCAAGAAAATTTTCCTCTTTCATTAATTATAAAAACATACAAATGTTTTATTTTGGTGACAGGGTCTAGTGTAATGTAAGCCCATTAGTTTGTAACAAAATTGGATGATCATCGACCCCCCCCCCTAAGAAAAACCCAAACAATTCAGGCTTTATGCTTAAGGCAAAAGATGAACTGTATTATTGTTATTTTTTAAAAACTTGTTGTGGATATACATTTTGTTTTTTGCTCCAATAAAATATCTTTTCGCGGTGGGAAGGGGGTTAATACCGTCTTAAAATATTAACCCCAAAGAACACTCCATTAATATAATGTAAACATGCACTAGACGGTTGCATGTTTATCTTGTTGCAATTCATTCGAATAACAGATTTGCTGCACGTGAAAAATATTTAACTAAGTGTTGTGGGGACTTATCTATACATAAGATATGAAATCTCCCGAACAATATAAATATATCGAGATGTATCACTCTAGGATGTATCCCTCTCTCTCTCTCTCTCTCTCTCTCTCTCCCTCTCTCTCTCTCTCTCTCTCTATATATATATATATATATATATATATATATATATATATATATTCCTCAAACTGAACAAAGAAACCTTCCTTTTTCATTAATTATGTAAACATGCATATGTTTTATTTTGGTGACAGTGTCTAGCGTATGCTAAGCCCATTAGTTTGTCACAAAATTAGATAACCATCGACGCCCCCCCTCCCAAGCAATTCGGGCTTCAACAAAGGATGAACTGTATTATCGTTTTTTTTTTATTTATTTTTTTTAACTAGTTGTGCATATACAATTTTTTTTTTTTTTTATTATTCAATAAAATATCTTCCCGTGGTGGGAAGGAGGTTAATACCTTCTTAAAATGAACCCCAAAGAACACTCCATTAATGCAATGTAAACATGCACTAGACGGTTGCATGTTTATTTTGTTGTATAGTTGCTATGCATTCAAATAACAGATTTGCTGCACGTGAAAAAATATTTAACTAAGTGCTGTGGGAACTCATCCATACACAAGATATGGACTCTCTCGAACAGTATAAATATACCAAGAGGTACCACTCGTAGTACACCAGTCGAAGTTCCGACCTTGACAATCAGTCTGAGAAAAATTGGGCCATTTCGGCGGCCTTTTAGCTGTCTTGCTGAGGCAAATATTCTGGGTAGCCATATGAAGCCCCCCCCCCCCCCCAGACCTTCTGGCTTTTGGGTGGAGCAAGTTTATCGCTTGTTATCCGAGCCACCCTGACCGGGTATTGCTGACGGGGCTTCTCCAACTTACTTTTACACAGCCGGAGTGTGCTGGTTCATTCATCCTACCTTCCACCTTGTGTCACATCTCCTCGCAGTGAGGTAGTGGTAAATTTTCGTAGCACATCGTATTGGCGCTAAGTAGCTCAATACTCGTTCTCTATGTATTCTGTTTTATTGCAAATACAAAACATCCGTGTTCGAGTCACTCTAGTGATTTCCTCGAGCCACAACACCAAGACAAAATAATCCACACAATGGGTAAAGTACAAGGTATATGTAGATGCAAGTAACACTCTTCTGGAGGTTGAATGTTCAATTATCAGTGTGGGCGATACTCAGAATACAATAGCGAATTACTTACACTTCTACTTGGTCATGGCTAACGAAACGAGAGTATGGATAAAGTAAAAGGTCCCATTCGAAATTCCCTTCAGATTCCCGAGTTCAACAGAAAGATTCCCAAATTCGACAAGATACATCTGGAGAAGGTCGGAGGTTACATCGGCCGAAACGTTGTACGAATAACAGTCATGATAAGAACAGTAATTCGAATAATCCAAATAATACAAGACAAACCATACTATTAGGGCCAAAGGTTTAGAAATATTCGTGATCACTAGGGTTATGACAACAGCATATTCTTTTCATTGTTTTGACTCTCGAGTATATATCCGACACAGTTAGACAGAGTTAATCAACCGAGAACCACATCACTCTATATAAATGCATATAAGATATTAACGGTACACATTAGAGAATAAAAACAATGAAATTAATATTTTGTTGTCCTAGCCCTAGTGACCACTGAATAAGTAAATGTTATTTACTTTTCTGTTGTTCATGTTCTGGGAGTCTATGCGACTGTTATCACGAATGCATACGTCCGACGATTTTTAACAGCGTGTAATGGCGTTTTTCAAGACGACTTTTTAGTAATGTGTCATGACGTCATAAGATTACGTCCTAAATTTTGGCACTTGGGTACCAATGAAACTACAGAATCTCGCTAAGCTAAGATGTTGGCCGGAATAAATCCAAGGGAGATAACTTCTACTCAAGCATCTTTTACACACATTTATTTAAAAAGGATTTTTTTTTAACGCAGTTACATGTTATTTTTAAATATTCAGATTTTTTGTATGAATCATTGCTCGTCGGGTGTTGGTAGATTTGATCATTTTTATTATTAGTCTGTTTATTAACGAAATTACAGCCAGATTAAAAAAAAAAACGCACAGTAAGGAAATGCTAGCTAATTAATAAGTTCGCAATTAATTCACATAAAAACGCTCAAATATGGGATAGAAATTTCAAGTATGTTTAATTCTAAGCAATTTTTGAAAAAATATTTGTATTTTCCTTCTCAACTGAATGTATTTTTTTTTATTTTTTAAAAGGGATTACAAAAATAGTTTTATCTTAATTAACCTTTTTTTTTTCAATCTTTATATTATTATTTTCGTGGTTCAAAAATGTACTCGAGTTTTCAAGAATCAAGTGCGAAACGTACAAGGACAAATGTTCGCTCGTTGATGAAAGAGATCTCTTCCGCCAATAAATGAACAAGGGAAGATAACTCTTAATGAATTAAACCCTTCTTGACCGATTTCTGCGCTCCAGGAGTATTCTACTTGAAAAATGATTACTTTTTGTTTTAGTTTAAATTTAAAAAAAAAAAAAAATGCCGCAAAGTCGATGTCCAGCTCAAAGACCCCTCAAAAAAAAAAAAAAAGATTACAATGAAAGAGACACATTTTAAGCTGAACCTATTCATAAAACACAATGCTCGCAGAAGAGTTCATTTTGTTTCTTCATTGTCAATTTAGAAACGATCAGTTGTGCGGGAAGGATTTTACCGACGATAAAGTTGTTGACGCGTTCTCGGTTGTTGTGGGATTGGACTTAGGTTAGATATGCAATTGGAAATATTGATGCACTCCTCTGGCAGCCATTTTGGAAAGATTACTCGTATTTCGCCACGAAATAAACGTTAGAATTAACCTTGCTAAAAAAAAACAAAAAAAAAAACACGCACACTCATATATTCATATTATTTATATTATACCCCCCGATTCTTAAAATTTATTGAATACATTTTTAAACTACGAAAACAACGAAGCTGTTTCCCAATCGACTACGACGTGGTCGTCTTCAAGTTTAAGGCTAACAAATACTTGCCGAGTCGTCTTCTTGGATAATCAAATTCTGCCATCATTTTGCCAATGGTTTCTAATCCTCTCGTAGTGTTGTTCATCAGTTAACTGGCAATTTCTTTGACTTGTATCCTAAAATAACATCGGGGAGCCATTAATAATCTCTATTATTATATAAAAGTCACTTTGTGTGTGTGTGTGTGTGTGTGTGTGAGTGAGAGAGAGAGAGAGAGAGAGAGAGAGAGAGAGAGAGAGAGAGAGTTCCTCATAGGTCTCCAAATTTGCAATTCTCACACAAAAGTAATTCATATGTCTGGTAGTGTTCTTAGATATGTTTTGTACAGAAATTCATCCGATAAGTTATCGGAAATCAAAAAAAAATTCGATCTAGGAAAAATAGTCTTTTCTCTCTCATAGATAAAGAAGAAGAATTTTACAGGGAAATATTTTGCGTTACACCGGCAAAGGGATATATTAAATTTTCAGCAAGTCATTTCTTCTTGAAAAAAAAAAAGAGAGATTTATTATAATCTGGAGATATAGCCTTGTAGTAGAATATTTTATTTTAATTTTTATTTATTAATGAGTTCAATTTACGATAAAAGAAGCCGTATCATTTAAAATCGCCGCAAATCATTTCTTCTATAGTAATACATACGCAATCTGCATAAATTAAAATATCATGTTTAAACGTATTGTACGACCAGGCAACACCGGGCTGTCAACTAGTAATACCAAAGAATAAACAACGATCAACGATCATCATCATCATCATCATCATCATCGTCATCGTCATCATCATCATCTATATATATTAATATTGTTGTACCTTTAACGTACGTATGTACGTGTGTCACGGTTTCCAGATTATAAATTATTCGATCGGGAGATCCTATTTATTTAAAAGAAGGATAGAAAGCGATAATATACTGCGAACATAAAATTATTAAAATAATTATTATAAACATTAAAATATATAAATACGCTAATTTAATGTTCGTAGTATATTATCACCTTCTATCCTACTTTTTAATAAATAGGATCTCCCGATCACCGAAGATGCAATGTAAAAAAGAAAAAAAAAAGTTAAAATAAACAACGATGTTGCTTTTGGGATGTGCGTGAAACTAAAATATACCTTCCTTTTTTTTAATTACATTTTCACCCCAAACAAGGCACAGTGCCACTTTGATGTAGGGGGTACTATGTGGGGAGTTGGGCAACAAGATGTCGGTTCACGTTATACTTGAATTTCTGCATGTCAGTACAGTTGGGGAAGCAGGAACCCGGAAGGGAATTCCAAAGTCTAGCGGTTCTGGGAAAGAAACTACTGGAGTAGAAGGCTCTCTTACATCTTGGGATCTCAATTGAAGGGGTGGGATTTTGTTGCTTGTCGGGTTTGTCGGGGGTATTTACGTCTAGGGGGTACAAGTGCTTGCAGTTCGTCGGAGCATTCACTGTTAAAGTACTTGTAGAACAGGCAGAAGGATGCAATATTTGGTCGATGGGACAGAGGCTGAAGCTTATATGACAGTTCAGGACCTATCAGGTTGGCGACTCTCTTTTGAACCTTGTCTAGGAGTGAGAGACTAGTAGCAGATGCACCAGCCCAAATATGACAACAATACTCCATACATGGGCGAATGGTTGCCTTATAGAGGTACAGGATACTTTCGGGCGTTCTTGATCTCCTCGTTAGGACCCAAGGATAGTATCTTTCTGTCTAAAGATGCTATAGTGATATTGTGGTGCTTCCGTTCGCGACGGGCATCTATACAATGGAAACATGTCACAGACTCCTATAAGAATATTGGAGATAAACCGTAATAACCAGATATATTCTGACATTACCTTAACCAGATTACTTAGATAAATATTTTTACAGTTTTAACCAAAAGGCTAAAATAACATCGCTAGGTCTCCATCCAAGCTGAACGTCCGCAGAATGTCCAGCAGCAATATATTATATATGAAAGATGCCGCAGTGGAGTTTCCATATGTCCCGCTAGTAGTCGTAGTAGTAGTAATAATAATAAAAATAATAGTTTATAGTGTTACATGATAAGGGCTGTCCCCTTTTCATGTAAGTATGAAAATAGAGAGATTTAGTTAAAATGAAAATGAAATAGAATAGACGAAATTCGAACCTCGTAATTTAGGTTTAGAAATAGATTACGAGAGAGAATTAGCAAATGGAATGTGAAAACAAACCATTGTTTAGCTTAGAAAATAAAATAGTTTCAAGAAAAGAATGTGCATTGTCAATTCTGTTATGAAAATTCAATTGAAGAATGCAACTATAAGATAATTTAATAAACATGTTTTTAACATATTGAAAATACAGGTTACTGGAAATATAGGTTAAAATTCCTTTTGTAAACAAAGGAAAAAGTTTTGGACACGCATTTCCAGAACACGTGAAAGAAGACACATGTTTTAACATGTGTATGACGTCATGGAAAATGGGAAGTTCTCGATATAGTTAGAAACTTTAGAGAAACTGGGGGAGATTCAGGAGAGAGAGTCTGAGGGCGACAGACGACAGTCCAGACATGGGATTCGAACGTCTAGAAGCGAGACGGTCACTTTTGAAACTTAGAATGTGAAGCTTTGAATTCTTGACTCAGAAAGCCACGACCGGTCGGGAGAAGAAATAAACCCATCATGTGTTTTTATAAACGTCGTCTTTGTGTTGTAATTCTACCAAAAGGTAAAGTGAAAATTGTTATTATATGTCTTGTATATCATGTGTTTTAAAATGTCTTTACATACACGTATCGACATCTCATATCTACAATGTGAACACTAAAACTGTCTGAACACTGTTTCCTCACTCAAAGAGCTTCTATTACACTTCTAAGTATGAACATTTTATATATATGAATCTCGTCATAATACGAACATCTCTCTCAACAACATCTCTCTCTCTCTTTCTAAGACACAACAAACTCTTTATAAGACTCTCTAAGCATCACTTTTAATAAGATTTAAGAACAATAATAACAATAAAAATACAACAATAGCACGAGATTCAATGAAAAATAATTCTATCAAAATCCCGATAGTAAAGAGGCACAATGATAACTCATGGGTAAAAAAAAAAAAAGTTTAAATAACTCAATTACCATATTTTATTCCATAGAAAAATGCGAGCTTCGGAAGTGATAGGTTTAAGATTAAACCTAAAAAAGTAAAAGGACTAGTTGTTAAAACTGGGAAAGAAATTCTAGTAAAAAAAAAAAGAAAAAATTATGACTTAAAATATTGCAGCATTAAGAATTTATATATAACTAACCGGGATACCCGGCGTTGCCCGGGTGTGGCGGTGGTATAGTAAGGCTACTGAGTAACCTAGCACTAAAAAAAAAGTTTCAATCGAGCGAGTACAAGTGCGACCGCAAAAAAAGTAACCAACGACGTCGTAAACACGACAAAAAAAGAGAGAAACAGAATTAACGGGCGACGTCGTAAGCGAAAGATTATCAGGTCTAGCACGGCAAAGAGCATCACTTTTGCCAACTCTATATAACCCAAATAAGATGGCATGCGAGCGACATTTCTGCTATGATTTATGACGGTGTCGACGACAAAAATGGTAACAACAGCCAATCAGAAGTAATCGTCTTTAAAACGCCAATGTTGAAAAGGGCGCTATGGTACCAATAACCAATCAAGAAACTGTCTCCCACGTTCCTTACTTATTCTGAAGACTTTTGAACATCAGTAATTTTATTATAACTTTTGTTTTAATGAACGAAAATTGAAAATGTTTTATTTCAAAATATAGCTGGGAAGGTGACCTATGAACTGTAACAATTGTTTGAAATTTGGTCGCAAAATGAGTGAGCGGTGAAACTAAAGCAGTTCTAAATCAGTAAAACTTGCACTTAACTATATATTCAAATACCGTAGTGTTTGAATGATTTCGCGAAAATTAAAATCGATTTAATGAAATTTGGAATGTCGACCCTTGACCAGCCTTGAACTTTGGATCCATGAGAATCTTCAATCTTTCTTTTCTTTTTTCTTTTTTTTTTCTTAAAAAAAAAGAAATTTAAAGCAAAAATGTTTTCTTTTTATTCGTTTCGTTAGCCCCAAAACGCTGGAAATAGTTTTTTTAATTATTTAAGAAACTAAAAATAAAATAAAATAAAATAAAATAAAACGATTCTCAAAATAATGAAAGAAAATTGGATTTTATTTTTATGATTTCGATTATCTTGAGTGTTTATTCGGACTTTTTAAGGATTCAAATGAAAAGCATAATTAATCCCCTTTTGAAGGCTTTTTCAGTATCAAATCTGTCTCTAAAGCTGGAAAATTAATGGAGTAAGTCTGTTCTAACAAATAATATGGCAGGGTTTAAGGAGTGACAACAATATATATAAAACTATGTGTATATAAAACTATGTGTATATAAAACTATGTGTATATAAAACTATGTGTATATAAAACTATGTATATATAAAACTATGGGTACATAAAACTATGTGTATATAAAACTATGTATATATAAAACTATGTGTATATAAAGCTATGTGTATATAAAACTATGTATATATAAAACTATGTATATATAAAACTATGTATATATAAAACTATGTGTATATAAAACTATGTGCATATAAAACTATGTATATATAAAACTATGTGCATATAAAACTATGTATATATAAAACTATGTATATATAAAACTATGTATATATAAAACTATGTGTATATAAAACTATGTATATATAAAACTATGTATATATAAAACTATGTGTATATAAAACTATGTGTATTTAAAACTATGTGTATATAAAACTATGTATATATAAAACTATGTGTATATAAAACTATATGTATATAAAACTATGTATATATAAAACTATGTATGTAAAAAACTATGTGTATATAAAACTATGTGTATATAAAACTATGTGTATATAAAACTATGTATATATAAAACTATGTATATATAAAACTATGTGTATATAAAACTATGTGTATATAAAACTATGTATATATAAAACTATGTATATATAAAACTATGTGTATATAAAACTATGTGTATATAAAACTATGTATGTATAAAACTATGTGTATATAAAACTATGTGTATCTAAAACTATGTGTATATAAAACTATGTATAAATATAAAACTATGTATATATAAAACTATGTATATATAAAACTATGTGTATATAAAACTATGTGTATATAAAACTATGTGTATATAAAACTATGTATATATAAAACTATGTATATATAAAACTATGTATATATAAAACTATGTGTATATAAAACTATGTGTATATAAAACTATGTATATATAAAACTATGTGTATATAAAACTATGTGTATATAAAACTATGTATATATAAAACTATGTGTATATAAAACTATGTGTATATAAAACTATGTATATATAAAACTATGTGTATATAAAACTATGTGTATATAAAACTATGTATAAATAAAACTATGTGTATATAAAACTATGTGTATATAAAACTATGTGTATAAAAAACTATGTGTATCTAAAACTATGTGTATATAAAACTATGTATAAATATAAAACTATGTATATATAAAACTATGTATATATAAAACTATGTGTATATAAAACTATGTGTATATAAAACTATGTATATATAAAACTATGTGTATATAAAACTATGTGTATATAAAACTATGTGTATATAAAACTATGTATATATAAAACTATGTATATATAAAACTATGTGTATATAAAACTATGTGTATATAAAACTGTGTATATATAAAACTATGTGTATATAAACCTATGTATGTATAAAACTATGTGTATATAAAACTATGTATATATAAAACTATGTACATATAAAACTATGTATATAAAAAACTATGTATATATAAAACTATGTATATATAAAATTATGTGTATATAAAACTATGTATATATAAAACTATGTATATATAAAATTATGTGTATATAAAACCATGTGTATATAAAACTATGTATATATAAAACTATGTGTATATAAAACTATGTATATAATAAAACTATGTATATATAAAACTATGTGTATATAAAACTATGTATATAATAAAACTATGTGTATATAAAACTATGTATATAATAAAACTATGTATATATAAAACTATGTATATATAAAACTATGTGTATATAAAACTATGTATATATAAAACTATGTGTATATAAAACTATGTATATATAAAACTATGTGTATATAAAACTATGTATATATAAAATTATGTGTATATAAAACTATGTATATATAAAACTATGTATATATAAAACTATGTGTATATAAAACTATGTGTATATAAAACTATGTATATATAAAACTATGTATATATAAAACTATGTATATATAAAACTATGTGTATATAAAACTATGTGTATATAAAACCATGTATATATAAAACTATGTATATATAAAACTATGTATATATAAAACTATGTGTATATAAAACTATGTGTATATAAAACTATGTATATATAAAACTATGTATATATAAAACTATGTATATATAAAACTATGTGTATATAAAACTATGTGTATATAAAACTATGTATATATAAAACTATGTATATATAAAACTATGTGTATATAAAACTATGTGTATATAAAACTATGTATATATAAAACTATGTATATATAAAACTATGTGTATATAAAACTATGTGTATATAAAACTATGTATATATAAAACTATGTGTATATAAAACTATGTATATATAAAACTATGTATATATAAAACTATTTATATATAAAACTATGTGTATATAAAACTATGTGTATATAAAACTATGTATATATAAAACTATGTGTATATAAAACTATGTGTATATAAAACTATGTATATATAAAACTATGTATATATAAAACTATGTGTATATAAAACTATGTGTATATAAAACTATGTATATATAAAACTATGTGTATATAAAACTATGTGTATATAAAACTATGTATATATAAAACTATGTGTATATAAAACTATGTGTATATAAAACTATGTATATATAAAACTATGTATATATAAAACTATGTGTATATAAAACTATGTGTATATAAAACTATGTATATATAAAACTATGTGTATATAAAACTATGTATATATAAAACTATGTGTATATAAAACTATGTGTATATAAAACTATGTGTATATAAATCTATGTATATATAAAACTATGTGTATATAAAACTATGTGTATCTAAAACTATGTGTATCTAAAACTATGTATAAATAAGACTATGTGTATATAAAACTATGTGTATATAAAACTATGTTTATATAAAACTATGTGTATATAAAACTATGTATATATAAAACTATGTGTATATAAAACTATGTGTATATAAAACTATATATATATAAAACTATGTGTATATAAAACTATGTGTATATAAAACTATGTGTATATAAAACTATGTATATATAAAACTATGTGTATATAAAACTATGTGTATATAAAACTATGTATATATAAAACTATGTGTATATAAAACTATGTATATAATAAAACTATGTATATATAAAACTATGTGTATATAAAACTATGTGTATATAAAACTATGTATATATAAAACTATGTGTATATAAAACTATGTATATAATAAAACTATGTGTATATAAAACTATGTATATAATAAAACTATGTATATATAAAACTATGTATATATAAAACTATGTGTATATAAAACTATGTATATATAAAACTATGTGTATATAAAACTATGTATATATAAAATTATGTGTATATAAAACTATGTATATATAAAACTATGTGTATATAAAACGATGTATATATAAAACTATGTGTATATAAAACGATGTATATATAAAAGCATAGACATGATATAAATGTGATATTTTAATTTGTCCACATTTCGTATGTATCATTAGAGTTATGATTTCAAAAGTAAGAAAAAAATATTTGGGTGCCATCAGCTAAAATCGAAACCGAAACAGAACTGTAGCATTCAAGGCTGGTGACGTTAGCATAGAATCGACGTGACACGAATATGAACTGATTCAAAATAAACTAAGATTAATGTACAACATGTATAACGATGTTTTTTAGTTTTGACCCCTTAAAATCTATTTATTCTTTCAAAGTATAATCCACATCCGGACATTTCTTGATGTACAAAACGAATTGAACGAGGTTTTTGTTTCAATAAATTTCCGTCCTATGTCTGACGAAGTGGATCTTTTTTAATAGGGATTCCACCGAAACATGTATGCACACATGTAACCAATAATGTTTTTCTAATAAACAGACTATATATATATATATATATATATATATATATATATATATATATATATATATATAAAAGTAAACGTGTCTGTGTGTTTGTCTGTCTGTGTACATTTCCCTACGCAATAATTCTGTCAATTTTTAGTCTACAGACTCGAAATTTGATATACAGGGTACTGAGATTTGGGAACATCGATGTGATTGGTTTCCGGGTCAAAGGGCTTCACCTTTGAGAAATATACCAAACTCCTCCGATAATTTTGGGTCTAGACACTTAAAATTTTCGATATAGGTTCCGTGGACATGGATAATAATAATTTGATTTAAGCCCAAAACAATAAATGTTAAGGGGTCATAATAGGGGTCAACGTTAAACAAAATTTGACCTCTGCGGTCTCTACCTAATTACTCAGACAATTTCTGGTCTAAACATTTGAAATTTTACATAAAGGGTACTCAGAGATAGGGCAAACTTTTTCATCGGTTTGGGTCGAAAATTTTTAGTTACCAATATATAAATGTATGTATGTATGTATGTATGTATGTATGTATGCATGTATGCATGTATGTATGTATGTATGTATGTATGTATGTATGTATGTCTGCCAAAACTTTCGACAGAGGCGACGGATTTTACCAAGATCAGTATCGTTTTAAAATTCGACCTTTTATACGAGAAATATCGAAAAATTGGCTAAAAACAACAATATATTCACCTTCAACTAGGCACTTTTCTACAGGGGGGGGGTCGCTTTTTTCGCCGATACTTTTTAAAGATAGCCTCTCCTTTCAATTGTCTAAGCTTAACTTAAACATAAGTCACATCAGTTTTGGCAGTGGTCGTAACCGCAAAGATGTCAGGTTTTTTTGCCGTTCTTTTCCTCCTTCGCGGTACGGGTTCGACCCTGCCTTCCTACTACCACTTTTTTTTTTTTTTGCTCTACATACACATCCAAACACCCGGGCAACGCCTGGCTGAAACGCTAGTATATATATATATATATATATATATATATATATATATATATATATATATATATATATATATATATATATATATATGTTGGATGTGATAACTAATGGCTACACATAAAGGTAAGCTAAGCGTTGAACGCCATCATAAGTATCATATATAAAAAAGCGCATACATATTCTAAACCGAGTAAAATGAGTACCTATTTACTATGCCTCCCCACGGGACAGAGTTAGACACCAGGATCGTTTTTTAACGTGGAGAAAAGGTACAAAAATAAAAATTGTCTCAGTCGTGAAGGACTAATACTCCACCGAAAGAGAACAAGAAATGAAAGTGCAGCATCTGAAGAACAGATACTACACTTTGATCTTGACCAAAAAGGCCAATAAATAAGGCGAGTAAAATGAGTATGATTAACTAAAAGTCAGTTTTAATTTTTTTCAAATTTTTTTTTTTTAAATTTTAATAATTTTTTTTTTCATAAATAACCATCTCATAGATATTTTATTTACTACTTATTCAATCGTTAATCTATCATCTCATAATATTATTTAGTTTTAAACGTTTAATAACCTGTTTTAAATGTATATTATCTATTTTTAAAATAACTAGTATTATGAATAAAGATTGGATTAATAATCTCAACTGATGAATGTATATAATGCACAGAAAAGAAATGAATATGGTGAAAAAAAAAAAAAAAGCGCATAACTATGAAATTATATTGGGAGATCCCACATCAATTTGTATATTGTGATAACCTATCTTATCTGGTTACCCCTTTCTTAACCTTGGAAATGATATTATCCCAGTTATTGGTTTTAATTATAAAAAGAGGTAATGTTTTTGACGGATACTCTCGTGGATATTCTTGGCCTGATGAGGTGATTTTCCCTGGCAGGGTGGTCACTGAAACATATTTGCATATGTGTAGCCATTAGTTATCACATCCAACATATTCATACTGCTCTGTATGAATATTGAGCACTCTTTGGTTGACTCATTTTGGTTTTGTTTAAATAATACTACCAATAATATATATATATATATATATATATATATATGGTATATATATATATGATATATATATGATATATATATATAATATATATATATGATATATATACATATGATATATGTATATATATATATATATGTATATATATATGATATATGTATATATATATACATACATATATATATATATATGATATATGTATATATATATATATATATATATATATATATATATATATATGTATATATATATTGTTTTAAGAAGATCAAGACATAAACGAATAGATTGATAGCAACAAATAGTGTCTTTTATTTGTATTTATTGCTATCAATCTATTCCTTAATATCTTGATTTTGTTAAAACAATATATGAATACTCAATTATGAAATATGATAATTTTGTAGATTACAGTTTAAGTCATCTCGTTTTGGCTTAAAACTTATTGGTATATGAACGATTACCGAATTTTCAATTATATAAACCCAGTAAAACTCGGAATACTATATATATATATATATATATATATATATATATATATATATATATATATATATATATATATATATATATATGTGTGTGTGTGTGTGTGTGTGTGTGTGTGTGTATATATATATGTATGTATATATATATATATATATATATATATCTTCTATATATATAAAAGCCAAACGTCTGTGTGTATGTATGTATGTTTGTTTGTAACGCTAAAACTTTTGAAAGACGGAACCAAACTTGACAAATTTGGTATCATATCGAAGTCCCATCACCCGGATGACAAATATCGAAATTTCACGTCAAACGGACCACTAGAAGTTGGTCAACCGATCAGTTATCTTCGAGGGGGGGGGTCCCCAAAAAACCTGTCATTATCTATATATAAAAAAGACAAATGTTTGTTTGTAACGCTAAAACTTGAGATGAAAGATTCCTCTCCCCTAAGAATAAAACATATGTTCAATATCTGCTTTTGTTTTTTCATTGTTTATACGGTCCCGAGCAACGCCGGGTAGCCCTGCTAGTCTATATATATAAAAGACAAATGTTTGTTTGTAACGCTAAAACTTGAGATGAAAGATTCCTCTCCCCTAAGAATAAAACATATGTTCAATATCTGCATTTGTTTTTTCATTGTTTATACGGTCCCGAGCAACGCCGGGTAGCCCTGCTAGTATATATATAAATGACAAAAGTATATATTCCAAATTTCAAGAGAGAGAGAGAGAGAGAAGGGAGAGAGAGAGAGAGAGAGAGAGAGGGGGGATCTTTTGGGTGTTTATAAATACGCCAGAAGATGCCGAAAAGAGTTGCTTTTGTCTGGTTAAAAGCTGTACCAGCACAGCTAAACTCACAATCTTGTGAGTTAATGAATATATGCGACGAACGATGAGAACTTCATGCAGAACAGACAATCCTGACGTGTGATATTATTTTTAGTTTTGTGCAGGAATCCAACTTGCTCCTCTTTCTCCTCCTCTTCCTCCTTCTCCTCCCCCTCCTTCATGTTTGGAACGAGAGGGAGGTGACGGTGGCTAAGGGAATTAACGGTTTGAACTGGCAAACTCGGTGTGACAAGTTCGATTCCAGTTCGCCCCACAGAAACAGTTTCACTTAGGGATATTGGCAACCTTCACAGCTCCTCCCGTAGCTCCCCGATGTCTTTCTACAAATAATTCTAACTAGAAAGATATCGAGGAAAATGAATGCCAACAATAATCATCTGATTTTTTAGAAATATATGAACAGCAGCAACAACAACAACAACAACAACAACAACAGATTTGTTACTTATTTCGAGAAAGCGAGTTATTATAAAAAGTGGCATTAGTGGTAACGTACGTAGAAACATGAAATTGATCTGCCATCTATAATATAAATCTCCCCTGTCTGTTTAAATGTATGTATGTACGTATGTATGTATGTATTAGTGATAGGACGATTCTAATATTTTTCCCGATTCGGTACTAAATTCCCGATTCCGATACAATTACCGACTCCGATTCCGATTCTTTATAAATCTCTAAATATTTAACTATAAAAGTGCTGTTTTGTCCCGATTGCCGTAAACACATCTTAAATGTGCATATAGTTTTTCAAACGTGAAAACACATTTGTGAGGGGTTGGTCTGGAGATTTTAGTCTCATTCGAAGTTTAAATCCATAAATATTTATTATTTTATTATTACTACAAGCAGTGGAAGATGTTTCGTAAATAAAAATCAAATAAAAAAGATAATTTAAGAAATTGGTTTTGGCATCGGAAAATAGGCTCGAATTTTTCCGATTCCGATTCCGATACTGATTCCGATACCTCAAAAAGCTCAAATTTTTCCGATTCTGGATTCCGATTAATCGTCCCAACACTAGTATGTATGTATGTATGTATGTATGTATGTATGTATGTATGTATGTATGTATGCCTAAAACTTTCGACAGAGGCGACGGATTTTCACGAGATCGGTATCGTTTTGAAGCTCGACCCTACGGACGACAAATATTGAAAGATTGGCTAAAAACATTTATTCCTTCATCCTCAACTGGGCACTTTTCTACATGGAGGGGTCGCTTTTTTCGCCGATATTTTCGAAATTTATCCCTTCTTTTCGATTGACTAGCCTTAATTTAAACCTTCGCCACTGCCGGTTTGGCGATGGACGCAACAGCAAAGACGTCACGTTTTTTTTTATCACGCTCTTTTCCTCATTCGCGGTACGGGTTCGAGCCTGCTTGCCTACTACCAGTTTTTTTTTCTTTTTTTTTTTTTGCTTAACACACACCTCCAAACACCCGGGCAATGCCGGGAACCCAGGCTAGTATTATTATATAAATATGCGTAAATTAATATCTAACATAATGATTGTGGTTAGCTTCAGCTGCTGCGGCCGTTTCTTTCTTTCCGTTGCCTTGTTTTAATTGATTGTTTTATTTGATATTAATTCATACATTCCACTGTTATTTCGCATCTAAGCATTAATCGATCGTTCGATTATTAAATCAGATCAATAAATTCATATCGAATACCGGTTACGTTTTCTATCAGCAACACTGTATTATTTTCACGCAAAACAGAAGAAGAAGAAGAAGAAGAAGAAGAAGAAGAAGAAGAAGAAGAAGAAGAAGAAAGAAAGAAAGAAAAAAAAACGTTTTCAGCGGATATTACCGGTCCGTCTGTCATAATAGTAAAAAATGTTTGATAATAGTCGAGGAGACCAAGGTTCAATCCTCGGTCGTGTCATACTAAATAATAAAAATTCGTACTTGACGCATCTCTTGATGCGTATAAGATGACGTACTGTTGCCACTTCTTGAAAGGAGCTGTTAAGAGTACCATTTACTGCCTCGACAGGGTTCAAAATCGGTTCCCTCTTCTCGAATCTAGATATTCTTTCTCAGAGAAGAGGCATAGCGAACCAATCTATGCTCTATCATTATTTTTATGGCAGATGCTCAACTGAACTTCTATGTGTGCCCCCCTCCCCTTGTAGAACATCTGCAGCAGATACTCGTCCGGCTACAAAAACTACCAACAATTTTCTTTATTATCTATCTGTACCTAAAACTAAACGTAAATTCCATGATCAAAGTTTCTTTCTTAGTACTGCCCATCTGTGGAACACAATACCTCAGGGCTGCTTCCCAACTGACTATAACATGACTGTTTTCAAGTCTAACGTGAACAAGTTCCTCATATTTTTTTTAAAATAAAATGGAGTATTGTTACCACATCAGGGGAAGGAGCTTTTCAAAGCTTCCTTTCTTGCTTTAACAGGGTTTAAAACCGGCTTCGAAATCTCGTAGGTGATTTTCTTTTTCACAGACGAGAC
>NC_136510.1:15769694-15797194 GCF_053919585.1 Euprymna scolopes | reverse complement strand
CGGATGGGAGAACAACCAGTTGCCATATTTGTTTAGGGTGCATTTAAATTCAAGGGTGGACAACTCAATTCGATTAACGAGATTTATCTTCTTCTTTATAAGTAAGAGATCATCAATGGCTGCTGAAAATACTAATATTAGGAAAATAAAACAAATATTTTACTTGTTTGAAATTTATCACAAATATATTTTAGAGTTAGACTGAAATATATTTTTGATAAATTTCAAACAAGAATATTTGTTTTATTTTCCTAATATTACGTTGTGATTTGGTTTCAAGCGCACTTAATGCGTATCTTATTTTATTCAAATTAAAACAACGTTCCTACTGAACTCTCATCCTTGACGTTATTCTCGCGTTACCTATGCACAGTTCAAACATTTCAAAATACAACCGCCAGATACAACGCGAGGCTCTATACAAACAGACTTCTTTCTCCAACTTTACAACATGGCAAGGAAGAAGAAAAGGGGAAAAAAAGAAACAAAACAACACACTGAAGATGGAGTATACCTCTGAAATATACTTGTGATAAATTTCAAACAAGTAAAATATTTATTTTATTTTCCTAATATTACGTTGTGATTTGGCTTTCAAGCGCACTTAATGCGTATTTTATTTTAAAGAATTTTATAACATTGGCAAAACGGTGCTTTCATGACCAGGTCAAATCGCACGCACACACACACACACACACACACACACACACACACACACACACACACACACACACACACACACACACACACACACACACACACACACACATTAGAGAGATAGAGAGAAAGGTTTTGAGAAAAATAGGTGTTTTCCGATTATTTTACGCTCTTTGTGTATACCAATCTTTTTTAATTAGTAGCTCTATGATTGTTAATTATAATAACTAGAATATTAAAGAAGCAACACTTATGCTATATTTCAAAATCTAATGTTTTATTCATCTTACCAAGCATTATTTCAAAATAAAAAATTTATGTACATTTTTTACAGATCTGCTTCGTTCACAGGGGGAAAAAAATCAATATTTGCATGTCAACATTGAATAATTCGTTACGTAGACTTGTCAGAAAAAAACAAAACAAAACAAAAAAGTTCTTAAAAATAAAAATACTAAACTATGTAATGTGAAAAATGAAGCAGAGAAACACTTACATCGCATGGTTACTGATGGTCCCCATCTTTGTTATATAGGAAACCGTTATCTATATCAGTATTGCCGTATCGATAGAAATTGTATAATATTCCTTTTTGGTCATAAGTTACAAAAAGTTTATATTAATAGAATTTGAAACTGATATTTATTATGTATTGTAATACAATAAAATATTAATTATCTCAGAAAGAGAAAATGACCAGACAATAAGTGTCACGCCGGCGAAATTGAAAAAAAACTTGTCCAGAGCATTTTAAATCTTTTAATAATCAACTGTGAACTCCCCGAGATGCAAAATAGAAACGTTTAGAAAATATGAGCGAAAAGGTTTACTCAGAGAATAGGCAACTGAACTCTAGAATGCTTACAAATGTATAATCGACCAATATATATATATATATATATATATATATATATATATATATATATATATATGTAGAAATATATTTTACTTATAATATATATCAATCCTTATTTAAGAAGTTCAATTTAATTACAGAGCAATATAGAAAATAAATGACAAAAAGTTATATTCCAAAATTCGTGATGTTGATCATCTTATAATTTATTCCTTTAATTCAGTTGACTTATAAAATTCGTGACTATCTGTTTCGTAGCGCAAAATCAATCACTTAATTATTATATCAATCAGTGAATCTATTATGCCCTTAATTCATCAGAAAAATAGCAACAATCAATAGCCCTGGACCCTATATTTCACATCGTTCAGGTGGTGCAGATTATTGGGTCACATGTGTGTGGAAGATGGTGGTCAAAGTCAACCGAATTAAAGGAATAAATTATAAGATGATCAACATCACGAATTTTGGAATATAACTTTTTGTCATTTATTCTGTATATCTATAATATAAAGCTGTACGTCTGTGTGTGTGTGTGTGTGTGTGTGTATGTGTGTGTGTGTGTGGTCACGAATAGGCTCCTATATGGTTGACTATTTTAAAAAACTGATTACATATAATGATAGAAGATGTATCGAGACACCGTAATGGGTATGTTTAATTTGGCAGAACGGTGGTTCATAAAAATTGTGTGGTCTGTGTTCGCGCTTGGCCCCTAAGTATGGAAATAAAAATTTAAAAATTAAAAAAAAAAAAAAACGTTTATAAGTGTTTTTGATATAGATGTACATAAGAATACTTTGATAAGTATGTTTTAACTTAAATAGGGATGGTATAATAAAATTGTGCGGTCTGCGTTCGCGCCTGGCCTCCATAGAATAGAAATAGGCACAAACTTTAATAAAGACTTTTCATATCTATCTGCGTAAGTATACTTTGATAATTATGTTTCAGTTTGAAGAAATATGGTATAATAAAATTATGGGGTGTTCGTTCGCGCCTGATCTCCATAGAATGGAAATATGTCACAAAGTTTAACAAGGTTTTTTAATATAGATCCACAGAATATTATGATAAGTGTTTCAGTGTGAACAGGTATGGTATAATAAATTATGGGGTTTATCTATTTTATTTTGACTTTCATCATATTTTGCTTTGGTTTTGATACCCCCAAATTCGAAGCTATCTCTTTACAACCGTTCCTTTTCATAACCTATCATACTTTCATAAATCAGAGTCCATTTTCTGTAGGCCAGTCAACGACGGGTACTTTTGCTAGTGTATATATATATATATATATATATATATATATATATACACACACACACATATATATATATAGTAATTTTATCTTATTTAATATATATTAATTTTATGTGAGTAAATGAAGTAGTTATATATATATATATATATATATATATATATTAGACTCAATAAAATATATATATATATATATATATATATATATATATTAGACTCAATAAAAATATAATCAAGAGCCAAAGCTAAATTCTATAATGAAACTTATAACCTGTGGTTTTGTGTCCCTTAGTCTTATGTTGTAAATGAACAACTTTTAACAAAGGAACACATTTGTGAATGTTTCATTTTTTGTGATATTTTTCAAGAAAAATTATTTTTTTAATCGTTTTCGGAATCGGAATCGGAAATTCGGTTCACAGTTTCCCGATTCCAATACCCCAAATCGATGCCGATTTCGATTAATCGCCCCAACACTAATATATCTATATCTATAAATTAGTAGCGTTCGGGTGTGTCTGTTTGTACAACTCTCCTACAGCCCACACCACTGGACCGATCGTGATCAAACCTGGCATGATGATGGTTCCCCACCCAGGGATGGTGCACACCATTTGCCAAGATTAAGGCCAAAGGTCAAGTCATAGCCTATGTATATATATTTTCCTACGGCTCACACTACTGGACCAATCATAACCAAACCTGACATGATGATGGTCCGCCACCTAAAGATAGTGCACACTATTTTCCAAGATGAAGGTCAAAGGTCAAGATGATAGCCTATGTACATATACTTTCCTACAGCCCACACCGCTGGACTGATCATGACCAAACTTTACATAATGATGATCTCCGACCTAGGGATGTTATACACATCAAAATCAAGGTTAAAGGTTAAGGTTATACTTGGTGCGGCTCTTCATAGACTAACCCACTGGCGATGGTGCACACAAAGTTGGGGTATTAAGTGTCTGTCTATGAGTGGTTAAATGTTTGTATTTGTTCTTTAGCCATGTGGAGAGCGACGTCAATTTTTGTAAACTTTTAGAATTGCTCGTTCATCTGAGAATTAGTTCCATTCTGGAATATGAGAATATCCAGTCTCAACTAATTAGAAAGGGGGGTACCTTGATAGGGAGCCGTTATTATTTAATATACGGAAAATCGGAAAGAATATGTTATGTCTATGTTTGTCTTAGTCGCATAATACAGTAAACAGGTTAGAACGTTCGAGAAAGCCCGTATATAAACATTAACGCGCCAAAATTTAAACAGTCTACACAGTAATGTCGCCGTATGTAATATCGATCGAAGGACGTTTAAAGACTACCACGTTCAGACAGCCGTTCTACAATATATATATATATATATATATATATATATATATATATATATATATATATATATATATATATATATATATACAGGGTGAACAGAAAGTCCTTGGACCAATTCAAAAGTGGTTTATTAATAGAAAATTACAAAAATATAAATTAAACATGAATGAAAATTATAAGTTAGGAAACCAAGAATAAATTCAAATTATTTATTTTCAATGTGATGTCCCTTCCTTTCGATTAGACGTTCAATTCTCTGTCTGAAGTTACCAACCGAGGCACGCAGCGTTTCCTGAGGTATTTTAGCCCATTCACTCAGAAGAGATGTCTTCAAAGCATCAACACTTGGATGAGCAACAGAACAGACCTTTGCCTCCAACAAAGACCACACCGAAAAATCTATGGGATTCAAATCAGGCGATGCAGGAGGCCACATCTCCTTACTCCAGAATCTTGGAAAATGACGTTGGCACCAGTCCTGAGTTTTTTCTGCAGGTGTGGGATGGTGCTCCATCTTGTTGGAAGGTGAAAGGCTGATCTTTGAAGTGTTTCTACATCTCTTCAAATGCTGGAACCAAAATATCGTTAATGTAGCGATCTGTATTGATCTTAACCCCCCTGCTCCACGAAAATCAGAGGCGACTTCCAAGATTTGGAGACTGCAGCCCACACCATGAGAGAAGACGGCTTTTTTCGGCGGAAAACTATTCTCACGGAGTCATCAATGTCTGCTGAAGATTTTGCGTAAACTCTGTCGTTCTGATTGTTAACAGTCGCTTTAATTGTGAAGAGTTTTTCATCAGAAAAAACGATCTCTCGCTCTGCCGTGCCAACCTTCAGTTCTCCAAGAAGAAGCTTTGCTCTTTCAAGTCTCTTGTGCTTTTGGGCAGTTGTGAGGTACTGTCTCTTTCTCATCTTGTAGGGGGACAACTAGAGATTGTTTTTTACGATGGTTCTCATTGAGGTCACGCTCACATTCATGTCTTTAACCATTTGTCTTGCAGATCCCTTCAGGTTCCTCCTTACCCTCTCTCGGACAGCTTTAATCACCTTTGTTCGAGCAGTGCGAGGTCTTCCACTCCTAGGACGGTCTTCAGATGTACCAAGTTCCTTAAATCTGTTCATAACATGGTACACGGTGGATTTAGCCACTTTCAAGAGCTTAATAATCTCTGAGTTTGTCCTTCCCGCGCAATGAAGCTGAATTATGACCTCTCATTTGCTCATTTTTCTGAAAGTTTAAACAAAATTATTTTAATATTTTTGTTGAAAATAATTAGATCAATAGTTAGACTAAATACTTACTTTATTCGAAAAGAGAAAAAGTGATTTTAACAATATTTCATTTTAAAACTAAAAATGGTCCAAGGACTTTCTGTTCACCCTGTATATATGTTTGAGATGTTCAAAAGTAGAGACTAATGAATACAAAGACGGTTGTTAGATAGTGCTCGATAACAAGACCAAAATATTTTTTATTATTTATTCGAGGGTAAACAGTTACATTTTATCGCTACAAACAGCCATTGATTGACACAGATGGCTGTTTGTAGCGACCAAATGTAACTGTTTACTCTCGAATAAATAATAATAATAATAATAATAATAATAATAATAATAACATATATATATATATATATATATATATATATATATATATATATATATATATACTACACACACATACACACTAGCAAGCCGCCCGGCTTTTCTCGGTTGTAAAATGCGCTTAAATATATTATTATTTATTATTATAAGGCAAATTTTGTAGCGATTATTATATTGTACTCAATATATATAGTAATGATTTCCAAAGTTAAAAAATAACTTCGGTGGCATCTGCTGGAATCAAAACCAAAACATTCAGCACCCCAGCCTTCGTCGTTATTTAGCGATTCAACCTTCGCTGTTACTGTCTGGACTATCGTCAGATGAATAATTAAAAAAAAAAAAAAAATGGCTAAAAATGAAGTGACTTCAAGTTAAAAATGTATATGTACGCATGCTCAGAATTTAGTCGAATGTCAACTGTTTTGTTTTAAATTTTGACCTTTAGCGGCTAAAAAGTAAACCGAAAGTTTAAAGCTTCAAATTTCTACTATTATTTTTTGTTATTATATAAATTTCTACTAATATTTTTACTATTATATAAAAGTCACTTTGTGTGAGTTCCTTCCTTATGTGTTCCGAAACGGCTGAGCCTATCTTTTGAAAATTTCGCACATAGGTAATTTATATGTTTGACAGTGTTCTTAGATATGTTTGGTACAGAAATTCCTTCAATAGTATCGAAAATCGAAAAAAATCCGATCCTAAAATAGTTTTTCTTTCTTATAGATAAAAAATAATTTTTACAGGGAATATTTTAGGTTTCACCTGCAAAGGAAATAATAAAATCTAAAAAAAAAAAAATTATTTACATTTGGAAATATAGCTCAGTGGTAAAGCATTCAACTACGTATCGAATGATCCCCTGTTCAAGCGCGAGTATACCTCACCATTTTATTTTTATTTTTTCTTATTAATGAATTCAATTTACAATAAAAGAGGTACCATTTAAAATCACCGCAGATCATTTCTTCGTTTGCACATTTTAAAAATTAACATTAATCAGAAGCGAATTTCCATGCACTTCATCGTCAAGACCAAATATCAGTTGACATGATATTGTAAACAAACACAAACGGAATTTGATGAACTACATTATCATTATTACTTTTTGATTTTTTGATTATTTTGCGAATTAGTTCACCGGGCAAATTATTCCTCTATATATGTTATAGTCAGTCTAGGATTGATTCTATAATGATGCATACGCAATCTGCAAAAATTAAAGTATCAAGTTTAAGCGTATTTTACGACCGGGCAACGCCATCTAGTCTATCTATCTATCTTCTATAAATTCGTTTTTCTTTTGTGTGTATTGATATCCATATTAAAATCCCTTTCTCTATTTATTTAAAAAGAAAATATAATTTTGTTATGTATGGGGCGTGGAATTACATTCATCTTCAAAAGATCTAGCTAATTTGCATATTCTTTTAAACATTCATTTTAATTAATTCCCTATTAGCTTTTTCAGTTTTCTTATGGGATGATCATCTTTAGTTAACTATTATGTGTAATTATATTCATGAAGATATTCTACATGATTTATACTTGCATAATAGTTGCGTAAAATGTTTATAGTAAACACAAAACTGTTCCCATATATATTTATGTATACGTATATATTTTTGTTTAACAAATTCTGCCTACCAAACTCCTCCTAGAGTTTTTGGTCTACAGGCATGAAACGTCATATATAAGGTATTTGAATCCACGCAAAACTTTATATTTGAGTTTTACCCCAGAAAAATCGGTGCAAAAGTGTGAAAATTAAAAAAAAAATGAAATTTGCCAGGTGAAGGTCGAACGCCGCCATTACAAACGCATAACGTAGTAGCTATTGGTTCATGTTTTAATTTTTAGCCCTGCAGTAAATATGTCTTCATGGTCCAGTCATTGGCGGCTGAGGCAAAAATAAGTCATAAGCTGCAGGGTTTGGTTTCGATTCTCGGTGGTGGCGCACGAATCTTTATTTTCTTAACTTTTTAAATCATTACTATATAATCGATAATATAAATCTCAGCTGTTTGTTTAAATGTATATGTATATGTGTGTATGTTTGTCTGCCTAAAACTTTCAACAGGCGACGGATTTTCATGAGATTGGTAACGTTGTGAAGCCGACCTTTCGGACGACACATACGGAAAAATTGGCTAAAAACATTAATCATTTCACCCTCAACTGGGCGCTTTTTCGCCGATGTTTTCGAAAGCCATCCTCTATTTTCGATTGACTAGCCTTAATTTAAACCTACAAAACTTCTGATTTGGCGGTGGGCGAACAGCAAAGACGTCACGTTTTTTTCATGTTCTTTTCCTCCTTCGCAGTACGGGTTCAAGCTTGCCTGCCTGCTTACAACCAGTTCTTTTTTTGTTTTTTGTTTTTTTTTGTTTTTTTTGCTCACCACACACATCCAAACACCCGTGCAACGCCGGGCACCCAGGCTAGTACTCTATATATCAGGTTTTAAGTCTGTAGACCAAATATTAAGAGAAGAGTATGGTAGAGACGTTTTTACATAGACAACATGATATATATATATATATATATATATATATATATATATATATATATATATATATATATATAAGTCAACGTGTCTGTGTATCTGTCTGTCTGTGTGTCTGTGTGTGTACATTTCCCTACGCAATAACTCTGTCAATTTTAACTCTACAGACTCGAAATTTGATATACATAGTACTGAGATTTGGGAAAATCGATGCGATGGGTTTTCGGCAAGAAATTTGGCGATTAAGCGGTCAAAGTTCAACGATTTGACATTTGAGAACTCTACCAAACTCCTCTGACAATTTTGGGTCTAAACACTTGAAAGTTTAGATATAGGTTACTTGGACATGAATCTAACTTAATAACTTGATTTGCACCCAAAACAATAAATGTTAAGTGGTCATAATAGGGGTCAAAGTTTAAAAAATTTGACCTCTGCGGTCTCTACCAAATTACTCAGAAAATTTCTGGTCTAGACATTTTAAATTTGACATAAAGGGTATTTAGAGATAGGGCAGGCTTTTTAATCGGTTTGGGTCGAAAATTTGATCTATCAATATATAAATGTATGTATGTATGTTTGCATGTCTGCCTACAACTTTGACAGAGGAAACGGATTTTCAGAAGACTAGTATCGTTTTGAAGGTTGACCTTTCAGACGACAAATACCGAAAAATTGGCTAAGAACATTAATTTCTTCACTCGCAACTGAGCACTTTTCTACAGGGAGGGGTCGCTTTTTTTCGCCGATATTTTCGAAAGTCCCTCTTTTCGATTGTCTAGCCTTAATTTAAACCACGTCACTTCCGGTTTGACGGTGGTCGTAACAGCAAAGACGTCAGGTTTTTTTCACCGATCTTTTCCTCATTTTGCTCAACATACACCTCCAAATACCCGGGCAACGCCGGGATATATATATATATATATATATATATATATATATATATATATATATATATATATATATATATATATATATAAAGCTGTACGTCTGTGTGTGTTTGGTCACGAATAGGCTCCTATATGGTTGACTATTATAGAAAACTGATCGCATATAATGATAGATGTATCGAGACACAGGAATGGGTATGTTTGATCTGGCATAATGACGATTCATTAAAATTGTGTGGTCTGCGTACGCGCCTGGTCCACAAAGTATGGAAATAAAAAATTTAAAAATTAAAAAAAAAACGTTTACAAGTGTTCTTGATATAGATGTACATAATAATACTTTAATAAGTATGTTTTAACTTAAATAGGGATGGTATAATAAAATTGTGGGGTCTGCGTTCGCGCCTGACCGCCATAGAATGGAAATAGGCACAAACTTTAATAAAGACTTTTCCTATCTATCTGTGTATGTATACTTTGATATTATGTTTCAGTTTGAAGAAATATGGTATAATAAAATTATGGGGTGTTCGTTCGCGCCTGACCTCCATAGAATGGAAATATGTCACAAAGTTTAACAAGGTTTTTTAATATAGATCCACAGAATATTGTGATAAGTGTTTCAGTGTGAACAGGTATGGTATAATAAATTATGGGGTTTATCTATTTTATTTTGACTTTCATTATATTTTGCTTTGGTTTTGATACCACCAAATTAGAAGCTATCTCTTTACACCCGTTCCTTTTCATAACCTATCATACTTTCATAAATCAGAGTCCATTTTCTGTAGGCTGTTTTTTGAACGCAATCAACGACGGATACTTTTGCTAGTAGTTTCCTATTTTAAAATTCATACAATTTATTTTAAGAAATTTTTTTTATTGTTGGTTAGATCCTTCTAAACCAAGGACACTTTTAATTTTGTTCCTATCCAGAGTGCCCATTTTGGAGAGCTGGATTTCCCCCACTTTTAAAAACCGAGGTTGTGTCTAAGTCTGAACAGTACCTCATCTTAGGACGTATTTCGCTCGTAAACAGATAGAGGAGCTTCTTGTGTTTCCTTGAAACGGCAGGTATCGATGAATGATCAAAGTAAGCTACAGCGTCCTTTGAAATAAAACATATGCTCTTAAACACGTAACTGAACTCACCGGACACTTCTATACAAAAAAAAAAACCCAAAAAAACAAACAAGCAAAAATATTACCTAACCCCCTCCTCCTCCTCCTCCTCCTTCTTCTTCTTCTTCTTCTTCTTCTTCTTCTTCTTCTTCTTCTCTCTCTCTCTCTCTCTCTCTCTCTCTCTCTCTCTCTCCCTCCCTCTCTCTGTTTGCTTAACGAATGTTTGACTTTAGTATATTTTCGTCTGAACTGCTGAGTTTCTCGTGACTAATGGATGACTTCTTACTAAAGCAAACGTTGTACGAACGCATTCGTTGCGTTTGTTTAAACAAAAGTTACTTTTTTCTTTTCTTTTCTATACGATATATATATATATCATTAGGCTGCGTATACTTACCAAGGTAAGCTTCCGAGCTTAGCTGGAATCGGTCATGGTTGTCATTCATCGTTTTCATGGAGAAGAAAAAGGAGAAGAAATCATACGCCAAGAAAATGAAATTGACAACGGTTTGTTATTGCTGCTGCTGCTTCTATATGCAGTGCGTTACTAAGGGAAACGAAGAGGAAGAAAGGGGGGGGGGGGTAAATCCTTCCAGTCAATATAGACGTACGATACGATTACCTGACTGGCGTTCGGGCTCATATCACAATTCCCTTGAAATGACGGTGACTAACGATACGGACTGACGATCTGGGTGTTCCAAGTTCGACTCCAGTTCGTTCCACAGAAATCACTTTCACTTAAGATGTTAGAAACCTTCTCGTTGTCCCTCTTGCCGATGTCTTTCTAGAAAAATTTGTGACTAGAAAAATAGCGGGGGAACCAATGCCAACAATAGAATGTTTATATCTGTGTGATGACGATGATGATGATAATCAGATGTCCTATTTGTTTGTCTCCCTACAAGAGCAAAGTTAGACATGTGGTCATTTTTGTATGTGAGGGATACCCAGCTCCCCAAAATGGGATACTCTGGATAGGACAAAAATTAAAAATTGTCCCAGTCTGGAAGAATTTTCCTTCCCTGACCGAGGACAAAACAGATAGGTAATACACTTTAATCCCAGTTCAAAGTCCAAGGAGTATGCGATTCGGTCATAGAAGGCGATCCGCCAAGTTATTACTACCCCTCCCCCGCTTTGGGAGAGGGGGCTGATTTAATGTCGGTCCCCTGAGGCGCCCCAACCGGGAATGTCGACGAGATCAACCACAGAAACTTTTTCACCGACCCAGAGTCCCCTCTTTGAGGAGAGAGAAGCGAATGCCTTGCTATAAACCGATTTCATATTACATGGAGGACACAAGTAAATGAGGTAAAGATAACTCTGCCCGAATCATCATCATCATCATCATCATCATCATCATCATCATCATCATCTAGTAATGAGAACACGAAAAGAAAGGAGATCCATATTTACCTACAGTCAGACACAAGGCCACTCATTTAATGTAGATGAAATACCTCCCCAAGAGGTACTTTGGGGTTCTCTTCCGAAAGAGGAAAAAACTGATACGACACTCTGAAATCATCATCATCACCACCATCACCACCACCACCACCACCATCGTCATCATTATCGGTTTAATATCCGGTTTACGTGCTGGCATGCATTGGACTGCTCTAAAAAAATTAACTTCCAAACTAACCTATCTCTGGCCAGGTCTTTATTCATCTTTTGTTCCCCTAAAGTCCATTTTTTTTTACTCCCTCCTATGTTTTTCCTTGGCCTTACCTTGTGAACTGACCCTGCTACTTCAACTGATCTACATCTTCAACCCCAAGAATTGTGATTCATTCTTTGAATGTGGCCATACCATCGAAGTCTCGTCTTCTGTGCACATCTTTCTATACTTTCCAGATTTAATCTGAGGTCATCAGATCTACACCTGTCTTTAAGACTCGCATTACACATCGATCGTATCATTCTTTTTCATGCAACACATGTCCTCAACCCTTAATGGCCAGGTTTTACTGTGTCGTTAGGTCAAATAACATTCTCACAAAACTTTCATTTCACTGGATTACATTCGGGGAAGAAACACTTTATTAGCTCCTTACATCAAGTGGCTTCATGAATTGTCTGGAGCGATTTCCATTAGAAAAAAATAATCTTGCCCTGAGTTTATCAGAAATAAGCCTTTTTAGCGCTCACATTACACATCCATCATATGATTTTTTCCTGTCATTTCTCTTCATGCAACGCATGTCCTCAACCCTTATTGACCAAGTTTCACTTCCATGCATCATCACATTAGCTGATAGATTCGTCCCTTAGTCGACAGTGGTGATGCTCGCAAATAAAAATAAATTTCACTTGCAAATTAGTGCGCAAGGCCATCAAAAGGGGGGAGGGGATTGATGGTCATTTTTTTTTTTTTTTTTTTTTAGAGAGATGCGAGATGCAATGGTTTACTAAGCGTCGGTTAATATTCAATTCTTGGAAATGTGAAACCTGTAATTTACCATCGGCATTGAACCGTTATTCGCAGTCGATTGATGGTTGGAGATGGGAATGTTCAAAGGATGGGTTTCGTTGTTCAATACGTTCGATTGTTTCCATACGCATGAAACATCTTGTAACCGAAAGGGTGCAATTCCGATAGACAATGCTGCTGATCTATCTATCTATCTATCTATCTATCTATCTACCAACTTTCCTTCTATCTGTCTATCCACTTTGCTTCCATCTCTCTCTCTCTCTCTCTCTCTCTCTCTCTATATATATATATATATATATATACATATATATATATATATATATATATACATATATATATATATATATATATATATATATATACATATATATATATATATATATATATATATACATATATATATATATATATATATATATATATATATATATATATATATATATATATATATATATATATATAATCACAGTCGGATTTCGGCGCGGTTTGCTTGATCTGTGTTGGTTAATTGAAATTCTTGTGTGCAGGGCGTTTGCTCAGTTGGTAGAGTGCTTGCCTTGCATGCAAGAGGCTCGGGTTTCGAATCCTGAGTTCGGATGTGTCTAACTGATGAGCCCAAATGAGGGCGAAACTCGAGTCTTGGACTTCCGGTTCTTTGACTGTCATGGCTCTTGTGGGCTGCGACGTTGTTTGGCTGTGGAATTTATTATATATATATATATATATATATATATATATATATATATATATATATATATAATAGTTAATAAAACATGTTAAAACACTTTGAAAAAGAGTTAAAAACATATTTAATTTGAAAAGGAAACACTTAATAAATGGGTAGTCCTAAATCCGCGGAGTTTCGAATAAATACTTTCCTTCTCATCAGAGGGTAGGAATTAGCAAAATGCGGGATCGGATTTTGCATAAAAAAGTATTTGATGAAACTGCAAGTAAGTCAAAGATCTTACTTGATAACAAAAAGTGAAGCAGAGGGAATATGGTGAAGAAAAAAGTGATTTCGCGCGAATGGATAGTCTTGCGAAAGGTAAAGTATCCAATGACGGTAAAATCCAAAAATGTAAATCCAAGAAAATTAATTAAATTTCCATTCGCACAAGTAAAATCCAAGGAAATCGCGTAATTGGAAGATGGTCCAAAATAATCCAAAAGGCCGAAATCTGTGGAATAATTCACACACACACACACACACACACACATATATATATATATATATATATATATATATATATATATACACAGTAAAATTCCTTTAATTTGAACTTCCTCTCATTTGGACTCATTTGAAAGGAAAAAGGAGGAAATATTGAAGGCTGCTCCTTTCTCTCCAAATAAAAGACATGTCAAAAGAAGGACTCTTCGCAGACCAAAGCAAGTTGAATTCGATCGAATATTGCATGAGTGGTTTGTAGCAAAACGGAATGAAGGTGTAGCAATATCTAGGCCCATGTTAATTGCTAAAGCAAAATCTCTTATGGAAGAGTTGAATATCACAGAAGATATGAAATTCAGTGAAGGCTGGCTTAGGAGCTTTAAGAGTAGACATGATATAAGACAATTAACAATGTTGGGCGAACAACGGTCTGCTGATACACACGCAGCATCAAATTATTGTGACAAATTCAAGACGATAATTGACGATTATGGTTTAACACCAGAGGATGTTTACAACGCTGATGAAAGTGGCGTAAATTGGAAGTGCTTACCTACAAAAGCCGGATCCGAGGAGCAGAAACTAAAAGGATTTAAATTAAATAAAGAAAAACAGTGATGGTATGCGCTAATGCTTCTGGAACTCATAAACTTAAGCTTCTTGTCATCAGCAAATCAAAGTGTCCCCGAGCATTAAAAGGAGTTTCGCCTTTGCCAGTATCCTATTATTCTTCACGAAATGGATGGATGAATCAACAGTTGTTTAAAAAAATGGTTTTTGCGAGAATTTATGCCAGTTGTCCAGAGGCGTTTTCTTGAATTAGGTAAACCTGATTCAAAGTGCTTGCTTCTGTTGGACAATTGCAGAGCACATCATCCTGAGTCAGAACTAGTGCCATCTTGCGGGAATATTTTTGTGTGCTACTTACCACCTAATGTGACTTCTCTCATCCACCTATGGATCAAGGGATTATTTGGAACTTAAAATGTTTCTACAGAAATGATTTCATGATGAATATAATAAATAGTACCGTGAGTATAAGCGATTTTCAGCGCCATTTTACTATAAAAAATGCCATAATTTCTCTCGCAAGTGCATGGAATCAAGTTCGAGCAAGCACATTAATAAAAGCATGGGGTAAATTATGCCCAGCGCCAAAGGCTTCTGAACCGAAAGAATCAGAATACATCTGGTCTAGAAAAAAATTCTTGAAACCAAACGGTTACCGACCAACCACGCTGTTCGTAAATTACTTAATACAAATCATATTGAAATGTGGGTGCAACAAGATGAGGAAACTACTGATCAATATTCTGAAGGCAGTAATGGTGATGAAAATAGTGACAGCTCCCATTCTCTTGACCCTAATGTAAATAACCAAGCACACTCTGATGAAGCAATATCATGGGATGTACAGAAAAGTCTATAGAGACAGTTATAAAATTTATAGAAAAAAGTCCTTACTTTAGTGACAACTATGTTTTGCAAGCAATGTCACTCCGAAGAGATATAATCATAAAGAAGCTACAGAACCAAGAAATTGTAGATTTTCGTGATCGCTTACGGAATACAATGGCAGCGCCCGAGAGCTCAATCAATGAAAATAGAAACTGCAATGAGACTCATTCAATGAATAAAAAAAAACTGTATTTTACATAAATGTATGATTTCTGTAGATAATAACTTAGGTAATAAATACCTACCAAGTAAGAGTAAGTTTTAAATTATTTTCAATGTTTTTGTTCCTGGTAATAATATTTAACAATTCTTACTTGCAATATATCGTAAACTCACCTTAATATATACTTGAAGTATCATATAGCAATGAATTTCATTTACTATTTCTTAATTCTTAGAAAATTAAAGTTAACTGCAGCACATTTTTTTTATCACGAAACTTGAACAGCATCCTCTAATTTGAAGCGGATGTTGAAATTATAGGAGTTATACTATATATATATATATATATATATATATATATATATATATATATATATATATATAATTAAGAAATAGTAAATGAAATTCATAATATATATATATATATATATATATATATATAATTTTTTTTAATATACTACTATTACTATAGTGTTTCATCCTTTCGGGAATCTTCAGTGCAGGGTGTCACGATTAACACCAGTCGAACAATTCGAACTCGGGAACACGAGACATTTCTGGATCGATTAGCAAAGACCATATCCATTCGGCTTCCATTAACCGCGTTAAATAACGTTGAATTTAAACATTTTAATTTTAAATGTTCTTTATGTCAGTCAGACAGTGATCTAATCGTTATACGATGATCTATGCATAAGAGCTAAATTGGCTGACTGTAATTCAACTGAAAGTGCTCAACATAAGAAACGAATTTCTTAAAGGGCTGTCATATATATATATATATATATATATATATATATATATATATATATATATATATATATATATATATATATAAATGTTTAGAGGTACAGAATTTAAATAAAGTTTTAAATATAATTAAATATAATGGGCGGAAGTCTCTCAAGAGCTCTTTCAGCTATCATCTCATCAGGAGAAAATCGATAGCGTAAAAATAATAATACTATGTCGAAAGTAAAGAGTTCTGATGGGGAACTATTGAATGTACCAAAAATTACGGGGACACTAAAATAAAGTTTATTAACGTTTAAAAAACGATTAAAATAATGGCACAACGAGGAGAAAAAAAAAACGGGAGAAAAGATTCACAGTTCCCCAAAGAGAAACAATGCGTTAGATGTTCCTTTCCGCCGGCAAAAAGAAGGTTTCCACACCGCAATAAAGACAGACTCCAAAATCTTTAAATGGTTTCTGGAGTCCGCTCTATGTAGCACCTCGAACCATTCAATTTTATATCTATCGACACAATACGTGTTGTCAACCAAATGCTGGCCAATAGCAGAGTCCAAGGCTGTAGAAGGAGGGAGACTACCAGACCCCATCCTCCCTTGTCTGATCTTCGATGGAACATGCTGGTTTATACGAGTCAAAAGATGCAAGGATGTTCGCCCAACATAACCAGCATCGCATTGGCATTTGAATTGATATACAATATTGCTATTTTGGATGTAAGGAAAACTATCCTTGCGAAAAGAAGGAAATGCAGGTCTCGTAGTATATACCAAACGCAAGGACACAAAATAAAAGCAGTCATAAATACTTCTGCGAATCTGCGAACACCCCATAATTTTATTATACCATATTTCTTCAAACTGAAGCAATTATCAAAGTATACTTACGCAAATAGATATCAAAAATTTTTATTAAAGTTTGTGCCTATTTCCATTCTATGGAGGCCAGGCGCGAACGCAGACCCCACAATTTTATCGTTTTTATATATATATTTATATATATATATATATATATATATTTTAAATATATATATATATATATCTTTTATATATATACATATCTTTTATATATATATCTTTTATATATATACATATTTTTTATACATATACATATATTTTATATATATATATCTTTTATATATATATATATCTTTTATATATATATCTTATATATATATATCTTTTATATATATATATATCTTTTATATATATATCTTTTATATATATATATCTTTTATATATATATATATATCTTACATATATATATATCATTTATATATATATATATATATCTTTTATATATATCTTTTATATATATCTTTTATATATATATATATATCTTATATATAAATGTATCTTTTATATATATATCTCTTTTATATATATATCTATCTTTTATATATATATATATATATATCTTTTATATATATATATATCTTTTATAGATGTATATATTTTATATATATATATATGTATATATTTTTTATATATGTATATATCTTATATATATATATCTTTTATATATGTATATATCTTATATATATATATATCTTTTATATATGTATATAGCTTATATATATCTATCTTTTATATATGTATATATCTTATATATATATCTATCTATTTTTTATATATGTATATATCTTATATATATATATATCTTTTATATACATATATATATATATATATATATATATATAATATAATATAATATAATATAATATAAAGGTGAACGTCTGTATGTGTGTCTGTTTTTGAACCCAGTTAACGACGGGTACTTTTGCTAGTATATATATATGTATATAAACCTTCCTTATATATCAACTTTCCTTCCTTCTATATATCTAGCTATCTATCTCTCTCTCTCTATATATATATTTATCTATTATATATATATATATATATATATATATATATATAGATTTATATATATATATAAACCTTCCTTCCTTCTATCTATTTATCTTTCCCTCTCTCACCCTCTCTGTCTGTCTGTCTGTCTGTCTGTCTGTCTGTCTGTCTGTCTCTCTCTCTCTCTCTCTATCTATCTATCTATCTATCTATTTCTCTCTCTGTCTCTATCCAACTATATATCCTTCCTTCGATCAAAATCTCACTCACGTGTCGAACATTCCTGTCGAGATGCTCTTTCACACAAGTGTCTTTGTTACCGCTTGCCTTTCTACTTTTTCGACCACTCGGCCCATTTTCTCTCTCGCCACACCAATAAAAAATACGTCCAATCGCTTTTTTTTTTTTGCTGGGCCACCTGCTGTCCTATTTTCTTTTTCTTTTTCTTATCTTTTCCCGTGACATCAGCGCATGCACACTTGCTTAATTTGCATACGTGCTTTTACAGCTGCTGCTAATATTTTCGCTAGTCAGTTATCCTAAGGCTGCTGCTGATTTTCTCACACGCTTCCATAGTCACTACCATTCTCAATACACATTTCTCAGAGATTCAATGACGCATCTCTGTTTCTGACACACGTCAATGACAGAGGTTGCTTTCTGGCGATTAATTGTAAATCGTAGCCACTATAAGGCTGATTTTGATTTCTATTTTTGGAGAGATGGAGAGATTATTAAGGGGGGGGTAACTCCCTTTATTTACTAAAGATGGCGGAGTGAGACACATCATTATCGCTTCCTCATAAAATTTCATTTTCTTAGTAAAAAAATATACTCGATCAATTTACGTGATTGTTCTTGGAATGTCACATTTTCGTTTCATTACGTACATCATAAAGATTTTTCTGTATACTTATTTTTAAAATAGGTTGAATTCTGAACAAGAACCATATCTACCAGCCATAATGTTCACTGCTCAAAACCTCGATTCTTAAGAAAGCAAACACATATTTCATGACGTGAAAAATAAATGATGGATACTACTATGTAGTCTTTTTTTTTTTTTAGATAGACGTCACCACTTATCAAGGCCGACAGGTCACTCAAGGATAAGGGTTAAAGAGTGTACAGTAGTCAAAAGGACAATATAGTAATCGATAGTAATGGAAGTTCGGTAAATTTGTTAATTTAAGTGTAACGGCTCATCAGAAACTTGTTCATGTTGGACTTGAAGACAACCATATTATAGACAGGTGGAAAGCAGGAAAACGGAAGACAATTCCACAGGCCTGCAGTTCTAAGAAAGAAACTTTGATCATGGAATCTACGTTTAGGTTTAGGCATAGATAAAGAGTGGGGGGGGAATTATTAATAGTGGTTTCAGATAGACGAGTGTTTCTTGTGAAAGTTTATCAAACGAAAGTCCCAAAAAGGAAAAATAATCGATTCTACATTCAGAGATGGGTGAATTTAGATATATTTTTTTGTTTACAGAATTAAAGAATGCATTCTCTCGTTGGTTAGGATGTTATGAATATGAAAACAGTCTGGTTTGTTAGCTCCGGAAAAATTAGTATTAAGTGATGATATTATAATCTCTTTGGAGTTCTGAATTCTTTTCGATGAGGGCTGACTGTTTGTATTACTTGTTTTGATCGGACTTTTGTTCTCATCTTGAGTATTATCTGTGCAACGTTTCAGTCGATGTAGCCTTCGACTTTCGTCAAGCATGTTGGTCGCCATCTTGGAAAAGAAAGGAGAAAAGTTACTGGCTCCGTAGTTGAATACATCAAGAATTCAAAATCATCTACGGAGCCAGTAACTTTTCTCCTTTCTTTTCCAAGATGGCGACCAACATGCCTAATAAAGGTCGAAGGCTACATCGACTGAAACGTCTCACAAATAACACTCAGATGTTTCATGGTACAATTCCCATTTTCCCACCTTCCGACCTTGTGTCATATACCTTGGTGGAGGGGGAAGATAAATATCGAGGTCGTATGATACACCGAACACCTCATGTTTAAAGATATTGCCAGCTCCAACCAGGAACACATGTTCAGTGAAACGACTTACTAAATTATTAGTCGAATACAGTAGGTAGAACTACTCATCTACTTCAAATGAATATATTCCTTTCACAAGACATAACAGGTTAGTATGCTTTTGGAGAAGATAGCGCGAATATTATTCAAGAGAGATAACTCCTGGATATTCTGAGTCAAGAAGACAAAATCTATTATCTGTAATGTTCGTTGACCAAAACGGCCTCAATTTCAAGAAAACAAACTCATTTTGACGAATCTTCTTTATAATAGCGAAATTTGACATTCGAAATATTCCATTTCAAAGAAAACCAATGGTATCCATTTAATTGCCATGTCGCAATAATGAACATATCCAAAAATTACGAAAAACGATGAGGTAGAACATTAATTAATAAAAATAGTTTTTTAAGACAGCGAAAATTCAGTTTTGCTAAAAGAAGAAAAAACAACAACTGGAGAGTTCGAATCGTAACAAAGGAGGTAATTATTTTCTAGAAAACTTTGAAAATCTGAGGCCAATTTTAGCCAAACTCAATTTCTGCTAATTGTCATCGAAAACTGTTTTCGCTAATATTTAATTTTCTACCTTATCGTTTTTCGTAAATTTTGGATATGTTCATTATTGCAACATGACTATTAAGTAGATATCATTGGTTTTACTTGAAATTCAATATTTTGATTTTCGACTTTCGCTCTGATAATGAAGAAGCACCCACATTTTTCATAATGCAAGTCCTAAATAGTAGATAATGCTATGTAGTTTCTCAATCGAAAGAAAAAAATATGAGTGAAGCTTGAAAAGAATTCTTTTTTTTTTTTTTAAATATCATTTTGTATTCAACAAAAAAAACTAAATGTCGATTTTTCTTTTTAAAAAGATCGTTTTTTTTTTCTCCAATGAGATTTCTTGTATTTGGTTTTCTGCGTCTCTTTTTTTTTTTTTTAATAATCTTACATTTGACTTTATATAACGATCGAACGTTTTAACGTTAGGCAAGGAATACTTTTCAAATACGAACGTTTTATCGATTTTATTCAATCGTCTGAACCGTGTTCGATTATTAGAAAGATACAATTATAATAGTTAATAATAGTAGTAGAAAAGGGAGATGCTTTGGAATTTCAGCAAATGCGCAACGAAATTCATTTGAAGCAGATTTTTAAATTTTAAAAAGAAACAAAAATAATAATGGCGGGAAAAAGACTTGAAATTCTGAAATCGTAATTGGCAGAAAATTCATCGGCGGTAATTAGTGTGAACGGGTCCATTCGTAAGATGCGCCCATAGGATCTATGCTTAGGATACGTCCGTTCACTCTGCACGTTTAACGATGATAACATTATGTGCTTCTTTAGACTTGCACTTACAATGAAAATTTTTAAGTAAAGGAAATGCAGAAAAGTCTCTATGATGTACGTACCCGTCACGGAATGAAGATGTCATATTCCAAAAATCACGTGATTTGATCAAATATTCTTTTTATTTAAGAAAACCAAATTTTATGACGTGCTCAATGTAAGAGAAACCAGTCGCCATATTTGATTGAATTTGAAATTTATTCCTGGTTACCTCCCCTTTAACAACGTCTCCAGAAGCAAGGTTCACAATAGCTGCTATAAATAATTAATCGCTTAAAATTGTAAAATTTGATTTTGTTAAATAAAAAAAAATACTTGATTAATTTTTTGTGATTTTTGAAATATAACATCTTAAAGTCGTGACAAATAGGTACGCCATAAATGTTTTTTTTTGTTTCGTTCTTTTAAGTTAAGCGTGACAAATCAGTTGGAATGTGACGCTTATTATGTAGACGCATCTGTCTGTTCTACAAGTACTTTAACGGTGAATGCTCTGACGAACTGCAAGCACTTGTGCCCCCTCGACGTAAATACCCCCGACAAGCAGCTAAATCCCACCCCTTTACAGTAGAGATCCATAGATGCAAGAGAGCCTTCTACTCCAGTAGATTCTTCCCCAGAACAGCTAGACTTTGGAATTCTCTTCCGGGTTCCTGCTTCCTCAACTGCACTGACATGCAGAAGTTCAAGTGCAATGTGAACCGACATCTTGCTGCCCAACGTCCTACACAGTACCCCTGATGTTTATGTCCCCGATAGTAGCCCCCCTACAACAAAGTGGCAATGTGCCTTGTTTTGGGTGAAAATGTAATGTCACCCCACTGACATTACGTCACCCCGTCTTTGCTGTCACCCGAACCCCCCTTAGATGCTACACACACACACACACACACACACACACACACACACACATATATATATATATATATATATATATATATATATATATATATATATATATACACGCATATGTATATGCGTATACCCGTATATATTATTCAGAATAATGAAATACAATAAATCTACTGGTGTGCAAATATTTTACTATACTGTATTCTTTGTCTTGCATTCAATAAAATTTCTATATTTCAAATTTAACTTTTTCAAATCAAATTTTATATATATATATATATATATATATATACATATGAATTTAAAATTTGTGATTTGAAAAAGTTAAATTTCAAATATAGAAATGTTATTGTATGCAAGACAAAGAATACAGTATAGTAAAATATATTTCCTTAACCCATGAGTTTTTCGATGTTTATAGATCTCTTTGGAGGAAAATATTATCAAATATCATAAAAGGTTTGCACCTGAGTTGCTAAAGGTAATAAACAGAAAGAAAAAAAAAATGAAATTAAATGTTTTTAAAGTTTTTAAATCATTTTAGCTACATAGAATAAGGAAATTGCATAGTGATGCTGCAAAAAAAAAAAAAAAGAAAATTTTCTTTTCTTTTTTTTTTTTTGCACATATTGGATAAAGGATATTGAACTTCAAATCGCAAGTGTGTATTATTGTATTTCATTATTCTGAATATAATATATATAGCCAATAGTACTGAAATCATCTGGACCATCTAGATTAAACTTTTTCTCATCGGAGAAAATTACATTTTCCCACTTCTCTTCATCCCAAGTTTGGTATTTGGCGGCATATTTAAGTCGGTTAGTTTTGTGCTGTTCAAGAAGTGGTTTCTGCAGTCGCTTTAAATGATTGAAACCCTTCATTTTCAGATGCCTTCTGATGGTTTTAGGACTACATTCTACTGCTGTTTGGCTTTTCAATCGACTTGAGCTCATACTGGATTTTTTTTAACTTCTTCTGATACGACAATCCAGTGATGTTTTTTTGTTGTTGTTGTTGTTTTTTTTTTTTTTGTTTTTTTTTGTCGACCTGGACTCTTTTTGTGCCCATATTGATCAAGATTTCTTTAAAAATGTGTGATGACCGTTTTGCTACGATTCACTTTTGCAATGGATCTATGGGAGAGTCCACCCCTATTAAGCTCAAAGATCCTTCCTCTTTCAAACTCTGATAATTGTTTCCCTTTTGCCATTTATAATTTAGTAAGATGTTTTTTTAATCCACTAACAAGTTGCTTTTAGTAACATAGAAAGCTTTTCGTATTCATTTTTGTCAAAACTAGCCGATTTTATTAAAGTGGTCTTATCATTTTGACCAGGTGAAAAATGTTTGTTTTTTAAAAAATAATTATTAGATCAGGGTTAAGGTTTCGAATAAAACAGATTTCATTTTTTTTCCATCATATTTTCCCTTTTGGAAATGGTTTCAACCATTTGTTTCATTAAAAATTCGATAATATGCGTAAACGCTTACTTTCTTAAGTGGTGTTTATATATATATATATATATATATATATATATATATATATATATATGAACCACTTAATCCTTTTTTCCAATTATTTTTCAGTTAAAAGAAAGTGAAATGAATGTCATCAAATGATTTACTTTTAAAAACTACAAAAACTACAGGGTTTAGAGTTTTCAATAAACATCGGTAAAACTATTCTTCAGTTACTAATTTTAAAAAATTCTAGTATTTTTGGAAAGATTAAAAACTTTGCATAATATATGATAAATAAATCCTATTTTCAGACTATTTTCGCACCTTAGCTTGCATGAAAATTTTTGTTAGTGATGACATTGTATCACCCTTCTTTTGCTGTCACCTGGGGCGGTCCGCCTCCCTCCAGCCACGCCACTGCGCGTTCGCCACTGCGCGTTCAATAAGTGATGCTCCTGATTTCCGAAATCACGTCGTTGTGGGAGAACCAACTTGGGGTGTTCTACAAAAACGGTCTCCTCCAGAGCTGCATTAAACGATGGGCGATATGGATATCTTTGAGTATTTTTTAAGTAGAGAAAAAATTATTAACAATACCAAGTAGCAGAGCGAAAATACTATTTACGCCATAAACGTGACGGACTGATGAAAATGCTATTACAAGTTTCAACATAATAGATCAAAATTTTATTTCACACTTAAGCGTGACAACACCAACGAAAATGCTATTTGAAACTTCAGCTTGACAAACCAATTGAGAAGTAGGGCTTATTATTAAGATTTATTTAAAACTAGCAGACCACTCGACGTTGCTTGGTCGTAAAATACGCATAAATATTATATTTTAATTCATACAGAAACCGAGACATGTGCATGCGAGTATTATTTTTTTTCTAAACAGTTCACTTCTCGTAAATAAAAAAAAATACTCGAGCTGAAATCGAAACTAAAACCTAAAGACAGTGAGTCAAGTACGGTAATCTTTAAGCCAGCTTGCCACGTCCTTCCAAAAGTGTTTTCAAACCTACTTATTATTAACATAAAGAATCTGTAATATGAACCATTCACGCATGCGCATTCGTTAAACAGTTGACAAACAGATAAAAATCCGATGACCCCCCCCCACGTAACAATTTTTCAATGTTGGTTCATTAGCAGCCCTTTTTTTTCGGATGAAAACCGATTAAAGTTTCCCACATATCTGAATACCCTATATACCAAATTTCAAATCTGTAGATGAAAAATTCGTTGAGTATATAGGGTGAGAGTTGTCATGACACACACACACAAACACACACACACACACATTCTCACTTTTATAGATATGTAGATAAGGCATTCGCATTCGTTCTGTGCGTTCAGCGATGAAAATTCAATTTCAAACTTAAGCATGACTGTCAAAATAAAATGTAACTTTAAACTTAAGCAATGACAGACTCACAAAAAAAATATTTTAAACCTAACGATGACAGATCAACGAAAATGCAATTTCAAATTTAAGCATGAAAGACCAAAGAGAATGTGATTTCACACTTAAGCATAATAGACCAAGGTCAAATTCGGTTTCAAATCTAGCGATGACAAACCAACCAAAATCCTATTGTAAACGTGACAGATCAACTAAAACGCAGTTAAGTGTGACATGCTGATAAACAGACCGGCTAATTGACGGACAGAACCCTTTATTAGTGCTCGTGGTTGAATCTCTAAATAAAACTGAGGATTCGGAAGGTGAATAAAAAGAGAAAACGCAACGTTTTAATTGGCCGTTTTCTTCAACGTTTTAATTGGCCGTTTTCTTCTTCTTCTCCTCCTCCTCCTCCTCCTCCTCCTCCTCCTCTTCCTCCTCCTCCTTCTTCTTCTTCTTCTTCTTCTTCTTCTTCTTCTTCTTCTTCTTCTTCTTCTTCTTCTTCTTCTTCTTCTTCGTTGTCAATAATAAAAATGGAGACTGAAGTTGACATTTCGAAAATATCCGCAAAAGTTCCGAGTTGAACTCACCGAACTTCATCTTATCATGATCAAATTCACTCAATCATTTGGGAAGATTATTTCATGTAAAAGAGCTATAACAAGCGGATAATTCGAAATATGATGTAATGATGCGATGCACTACTACTACTACTACTACTACTACTACTACTACCGTGTTTGCTACTAGTATCACCGCCATCACTTCCACTACTACTAACACTACTACTGTCGCTGCTACCATAACTACTATCATTATTTGTACTCACTCAGGGTTCTCACACAACTATTAGTCACCAAGAATAACCGATGGTGGTCCCCGGAGTCTGGGTGACAGCAAGTTTCCCCAGATTTCCAATACTCTCCACCTCTTTCAATAACCTTTCCAAATGATTTTGCAGTGTCGCAACAGCCGCGTACAATTGGTTTCTCGCTGGCAATGACCATTGGTCTTCACTGGAATTTGGGTGGCAATAAGCATCTCCAAGATCCCAGTCTACTTTGCACTCATCCAGTGGAGGTCTAGTTAGTGTTTTCTCTCCTCGGTATTTCCACCCTTCTTCTCGACCATTTCATGTGGTGCCAGTAGATGTCGACACTATACTAGTTTTTTTTTGGGGGGAGGGGGTAGTTGACTTACAATTTTGCGGTTTCAGTTTTCTTGGCTCTATGTGATGTTCTTCTATCTCTTTTTTTTCTGTTGTTTCTATGTGGCCGGTTAGCGTTTGCAGACCATGTGGATGAGTTTCCGCATTCAAGAGTTTTCCTTAAAATTCCGGCTGTTTTCAGCATTACCATCTGTTGTATAATCTCAGTCTTGCATTTGATTCAAATTTTTCGCAATCTTTTTTTCCAAGTTCTTTGCGACTGTTCCCGGTGCTCCAACAAATATTTGTATTGATTTTTTTTATGTTCCACATTCTTTCACTTCTCTGGCAAATTCTGCGTATTTGTTTCGTTTTTCTGTCTCTTTGATCTCCACCCTACGTCTGCAGTACGTCCATGTACCAAAGGATTTTGTGGTTTTCGTTTTCCAGTAGTTTCCGGTTTGTGTTTGCACCATTTGTCCACATGTTCGAGGTGCAGTCAGTTGCAGAGCTCCCAGTGCACTGCCTTCATGCCTGTTCTTATATTCCTTTAGCGCTATTTGGCTGCATTCACTTACGGGGTTCCTCATTTCGTCTCTTTGTCAAGAGTCTACATTTATTGTATTCCTATTTATTCAAAAATATATTTATTTCGCATTGTTTGGGGAAGTTTTCGGTAGATATTTTCTCTATTTATGTATTTATTTCGTATCCAAGTGTTGTTGTTATTATTATTATTATTATTATTGTTATTACTATTGTTATTATTATTGTTATTATTATTATTATTGTTATTATTGTTGTTATTATTATTATTATTATTATTATTGTTATTATTATTATTATTATTATTATTGTTATTATTATTATTATTATTGTTATTATTGTTGTTATTATTATAACTAGCATTTCAGCTCGGCATTGCCCGGGTGTTTGGATGTGTATGTTGAGCAACAAAAAAAAAAAGTGGTAGTTGAAAGGCAGGCTCGAACCCGTACTGCGAAGGAGGAAAAGAACGAGGAAAAAACCTGACGTCTTTGCGGTTACGACCACCACTAAGCCTGAAGTGAGTTAGGTTTAAGTTAAGGCTAGACAATCTTAGGGTGAGGATTACTTTAAAAAATATTGGCGAAAAAAGCGCCCCCC
>NC_136510.1:15739694-15767194 GCF_053919585.1 Euprymna scolopes | reverse complement strand
TATTATTATTATTATTATTATTATTATTATTATTATTATTATTATTATTATTATTGTTCACATTTTGTGTCTGGCTCTTGGTATTACCATTACTATATTGATAGGCAGATCATAACAAATGAACATAGGCTATGAACATCTTCTTTTCTCAGACTTTCAGCAGTTTACGCAAGATTCTGGCAGTTCCCAACAAGGCAGTCTTTTGAAGCACCGCAACATTGCAAAGGATCCCAATTTTCTAATCCACTCGTCAAATCCTGTTGTTCCCATCACAATCACAAATACAACATCTTTCTCCTTTTCTTTTCCTCCACATTCTCATCATCTGGCACTGCTATATGAATGATTATTGTCTTGTGTTCTTTTTTTTTCAACAAAACTAAATCTGGTCTCCTTGCTTAAATCAAATTATCACATTGGATATTCATATCCCACAATAATTTCACATTATCTCCCTCCGCCACCCTTTCTGGAACATGCTCATGCCATTTTTTTTTTACTATATTCCAACCCTCTTTTCTTGCATATATTCCAATGGACTTTTCTCTCTTGTATTCCTTCTGAGCTATCTTCTCACATTATTATTATTATTATTATTATTATTATTATTATTATTATTATCATTATTATTATTTACTTACTAGGAGTAGCCATCATCAAAGATTTCTCTTTGATGGTGTTCTCTGGAGTCTGAATGACAACAAGTCTTCCCTGATTTCCAGTACTCTCCACCTCTTTCGATAACCTTTGCAAAAGAATTTGCGTTATCCCAACAGCCACTTACCATTGATTTCTCGTTGGCAGTGACCATTGGTCTTCACTGGGATTTGGGTGGCAAAAAGCCTCCTCAAGGTCCCATTCTTTTTTCAAAGTTTTTCGGTATAGTTCCTAGTGCTCCTACTATTAGTGGTGTTATCTTGACTTTATTCATTTTGTGTATCCCTTTGAGCTCTCTGGCTAGTTCTGTGCATTTGCTCCACTTCTCAGTCTCCTTGATCTTCACTCTGTGTTCTGCTGGAACGGCAAAATCTACAATCTGACAAGACTTTTCCTTCTTGTTACTTATTATGACATCCCGTGTTCTTGCTTCCTTATCCATTTGTATATCCATGTCCCGTAGGATCTTGTCACTTTCATTTTCAAGTACTTCTGCCGGTTTGTGTTTGTACCATTTGCTTTGGGGGTTCATGATGCAATTGTATGCATAATTGCCAGTGTATTGTCTTCCCTACTTGATCGTGTCCATTTTTATATTCTTTTTGGGCTAGTTTGCTGCATTCACTTATTATGTGGTTTATTGTTCTGTCTCTTTGTCCGCAGTGTCTGTATTTGCTGTTTTCTTGTGTCTTGTCGATCCTTGCTTTGATGTTGTTGGTTCTAATCGCGTTATCTTGAACGGCTGTTATTAGTGATTCAGTGTATCTGTTTAGGTTTTCTTTTCTGTAGCCGTTTCCAAGTGTTTTCGTTAGTCTCATCTTTTGTCATCCTTATGAATCGTTCATGTAGCTGTTTCTCTTCCCATTTTTCTTTTCTCTTCTTATTCCTCATCTCTTCTTTTTTTTTTTTGTTTCTTCAGTGTCTCTTGCTGCGGTAATTTTACTTTCAGTTTTCTGCATTACGTATTTTTCTAATCCTTTTTTTGTGTCATTTACACACTCTTCTGTACAGACCAGCCCTCTTCCTCCATTTTACCTTTTCACATATAGTTGGTCAGTATCATCCTTTGGGTATAGTGCATTGTCATGAGTTTCCTGGTCTTCTGGTCGAGATTCCTTAGTTCTTCTGTGGTCCAACTTATAAACGGTCCAGAGTATCTTACTAGTGACACTGTCCATGTGTTTATTCCTTTAATTAGGTTTCTACTATATAGTTTAGTTTCAAGGAGTTACCTTGTTCTTCTGAGGTATTCTTTTCCAATTTTCTCTTTCATTCCTGTTGCTTTGATCGTGTTTGCTTCCAGAACACCTAAGTATTTGTAGTTATCATGTTCACCTAGTGCCCTCATCTCTGCTTGGTTGGGTAATATCATACCTTCTGTTGCTTCCAGTTTTCCTCTCCTCATCACCAGCAGTGCGTGCTTTTTCATACTGAATTCCATTCGGATATCCTGACTGAAGATGCTGATTGTGTTTATTAGTGTCTCTAGTTCTGTCTTTGTTTTTGCAAACAGTTTCAGGTCGTCCATGTACATTAGGTGGTTCATTCTTTCATCTGTTTAATGAAAATGTATCCGACTTGTATTTTCTTAGTATATTGTTGAGGGGTTCAATGATGAACAGTAATAATACCAAGAAGGATCTTCCAAGGTGATTCTCTATCACCTTGGAAGATCCTTCTTGGTATTTTAATCTGTTACTTGTTGTCCATCAGCTGTCAGTTCAAGTTTCCATATTCTCATTGTATTGTTTTTAATCACATTGATAATCTTGCCTGGTATTTTGTACATTCTCAGGCATTCTATTATCCATGCCTATGTTTCTACTTTTTACCCCCTTCAGCATCCTTTGTTCTATGTATAAAAGGTCACGTATTCGTCTTTTTCCTTTTTACCATCCTTTCTGTTCTTTGGGAGTAGTCCGTGGTTATGTAGGGAATGATAAATTTTTTCCCTCAGTTGTGCTCATAGTATTTTCCACATTGTAGGTAAACAGGTTTTAGGTCTGTAGTTGCTGGGTATGCTCCCTTTTTCTGTGTCTTTTTGCGCTAATGTGGTTCTACCTTTGGTCATCCATTCTGGTACATGTGCTTTGTGGATGCATCTTTTCAGGGTCTGAACTAGCCTTTCATGTAATGTTGTGAATTTCTTAAACAAATAGGCCTGTAGTCCATTATGACCTAGTGCTCTCCAGTTAGCCATTTTTCGTAGGTTTCCTTATTGATTTCATTCTTTGTTACTTCTTCAATTTGCCTTATTTCGATATGTAACCTATTTAAGAACACTCCCAGGCACATAAAGTACATTTGTGTGAAATTTAAAAGTATAATCCGTCCAGCCGTTTCAGAGTCCATAGGGAACAAACTCTCTTTCTTTTTCACACACACACAGGACCCACACACACAACACACACACACACACACACACACACACACACACACACACACACACACACACACACACACACACACGCACAGTGTACCTTTTATATATAAGTAGATATGATGACCTATGGCTACGTTTACATCAAGTGACCACAAAATTTTTATTCACTTTTTACAATACTTCGAGTAAGCTGTTGCTGATAGTATATACTCAATTGTTTTTCTTTGTTTGTTTTTTTTTTGTTTGCGCGCGCGTGTATGAGCGCGTGTCTATATGTGTTTATGTGTTTGTGCCTGTGTCTCTTTGTGTGCGTCTGTATCTGTATGTTATCTTCTCGGCCAGGATTCATTTAATGTCTTGCTCCACTTTTTAAACTTTGAGTAATGATGGCAAAACTGTAAGCAAGAAATATTAGTCGGTCTCTAAGCTCCTCCTTTTTTTTTTTTTTTTTTTTTTTTTACTACAAATTGATGAAGATAAAGGGCCAGGACCTTTTTTATGAAGACCTGATTGCTGACCCGACTGTCATGACTAGAGTTCCACTTCCAGAGATAAGAAAGTTCATACAAATGTTTGCTTGTTCCTTCTGATGTCTAGAAGGGTTGAAGGTCCCTTTTTATCCTGAGTGCTGGCCTGACACTATGTATTTTATTTTTTTTATTCATAGTTTCATGTGAGTTTCTCATTGTCTACAGCTTTTGATTATTATTTTTTATTTTAAATTAAAACTGTTCCTCTAACCTGGCTCGAAAACAGCACACCATTTTTTTTTTTTTAATATTTGGTCAGGTGTACTTCAAATGGGAAGTATCTTTATGTCAGGGTCTCTCACAAACCCCTGTACAGAGTGAACGAAAACGCCCAAGGATGATGCCTAGTAGGTATTCAAGTTTTCTCCTAGTGTGTTTGTATCCTAATGTGTGTATGTGTGTGCATCTGTGCATGTTTTTATCTGTGGGTGTATGTGTGTGTGTGTGTGTGTGTGTGTATGTGTATATTTGCATGTACGGCATAATCATGTTGACACACCGGTTCTTGTCAGATCACCAAAGTTAAGCAACGTTGAGCCTGGCAAGTACTGAAATGGTTAACCATTTGGAAATTCTAGGCGCTGTATGTGCTTTCCACTTATCTTGGCATTTGTTTCTAGTTGTCCTGAGCCTCCATTTGCCACTGGTATTTAACAATGTTGACTCAGGAGAGGTGCGGTTAGAGATTGTGCAACTTTTGCCATAAAAAAATCCACATGCAGGCAACCCTTACAGCGGGTATCCATAGTCTGTCAATATTGAAGGAATCTACCATGTGTGTGGATGTGTGTGTGTGTGTGTGTGTGTGTGTGTGTGTGTGTGTGTGTGTGTGTGTGTGTGTGTGTGTGTGTGTGTGTGTGTGCGCGTGTATGTGTGCGCGCGTTCGCGTGGTTTTACAAGTTAAAAACAGTGAAGTCAAATCAAATATTATTTTTTTTTATATTCCATGAGATTCTGGAGCAAAAAGAGAAATACTTTGCTTAATTGAACTTTGATTTCGCCCCCCCCCCCCACCACCAACACCACCAAAAATCCCGCTTTCTTTTCTTTTCAGTCAATTCACTGAAGTGCATTTTTTTTTTTTTGGTGGGGCAGATGAGGAGAGAGACAAAAAGAAATACTTTGCCGCATTCTTTTGATGATAAATAACAATAAGTAACGAATGTATGTAAAAAGCAATTACTTTTATAGTTTTCAGGTGAAACATTAATCGATATTGATCTCAATAGTTGTGCCCCCCCCCCGCCTTCTTTCTTAGCTAAAATAATTAATAACAATGCTTTCGTTTTGTACCCAGGAATTATCACACAGGTTATCTTCAGAGATTGTTAGCAGTCACCATAACAAACTATTTCTTTTGTGGATTAATGCCCTTTGCTGACTGATGCGGCTATGCACTGACCAGTCAGCTCGTAGGAAGCATTAATCCTAAATATTAATTTTAATGTTATGTGACCAATAGTTTAAGAGTTTATCGGTTAAATATTTATACACAGACGCACGTACATCTGCTGTTTTATTTATGTAGATAAAAAAAAAGAAGGCATTTGTGCATTTTAGGTTTGGGTGACAACTTTTTGGTTTTCCTTTTTGAAGAATTTCAAGGGGAGGCAATTAATAGAGTTTATAATTTTTAATGATTATTTTCATTTCTTATGAAAGTTAATTTTGTTAAATTTCGGGTTTTAATATTTTTATTCATACATTTTCTTATGACCATTTGTATTTCAGAATTTTTCTTCTTATTTAGAGATACGCTTCAATAAAAAATCAAATTCATTTAAAAAGATTACATTACGTCATTTTTTTTTTAAGTCGTACATTTTCAAATAAATACAAAAATATGCCTGTTGTAATTTGTTCCAAAATACTAATTATTTGATGAAAGCTAAACAAAATTATCGGTGGTATTAGAAGCCTAATGTTTTTGTATATTTCATCGTTAACAATTTGTTAAGAGTTCTCTGGGTAAGCAGTAGCGTAAATGTAAACAAAAACACATATATAATCTATTTATCTATATATCTATAAAAGTGAACGTGTCTGTGTGTATGTGCGTCTGTGTACATTTCTCTACGCAATAACTCTGTCAATTTTATGTCTACAAGCTCGAAATTTGATATACAGGGTACTGAGATTTGGGAAAACCTTTGTGATCGGTTTTCGGACAGACATTTGGCTGGTAAGCGGTCAAATTTCAACGATTTGACCTTTGAGAACTCTACCAAACTCCTCTGCCAATTTTGCTCTAAACACTGACATTTTATATATAGGTTCCTTGGACATGGATCTAACTTAATAACTTGATTTGAGCCCAAACAATAAATGTTAAGAGGTCATAATAGGGGTCAAATTTAAAAAATTGACCGCTTTTTTTTCTTTTTTTTTTAAATTTTTGCTCAACATACACCTCCAAACACCGGGCAACGCCGGGCTAAAATGCTAGTCATACATAATTTTCCATATTGTCGATCAAATTTAAGGAACTAATTACACCCGTCAGTAACTAGCCAGCAACCGTCAGAAGAGCGCAGGCCACCAAAAGAGACAGATCATTCTCCTCTCACTCTGTTAACTGAATACCCTCAGAGCTCCACTGGACAACCTGGGGGCAATTCAAGTTTTTGCTTCCTGAGATGAGAACAACAAGAACTTTCTAATCCTTTTCTTTCCTTCACCTTGGACACAGTTCTTTATCTTTCACGAAAAACACCCGTCTAGCTGAAACCACTGTCAATAATTTTTCCCGCTCTTTATCTGTGTCTAAATCAAAACGCAGATTCCATGAACAAAGCTTCTTTCTTAGAACTGCACACCTGTAGAACTCTCTACCGCTTGCCTGTTTCCCTCCTGACTTCAACTTGGATATCTTCAAGTCCAACATAAACAAATTCCTGATGAACCGCCCCCTTAAGTAATGACACTTTATCAAATCTCCAATACTAACGAATACTACAACACTACCCCATTGATTACTGTACACACAATAACCCTTATCCCCGAGTAGCTTCTGGGCCTTGATAAGTGGTGACCTCCATGTAAAAAAAAAGGAAAAAAGTTCTTCTTCTTTCGAAATAAATCTGCATGAATTAAAATATATTAAAGCATATTTTAGTTGGAAATATTTCAACATAGTTTTTGTTTTTGTCAATTTAAACTTAATGATTATCAAAAGGGTCGGCGAGTTCTGGAAATCTGGACAAAAAAAAGGTTTTGTTGGGTTTTTTTTTACACAAGCATTACCACATTATCGAGTGGCCTCTTGGCCTTGATAATGTGGTGATTCCTGTGTAAAAAAAAATAATAAAAAAAACCTTTTTGTTGTTTTGTTTTAAAAAAAAAAAGAGGTGTTGGTTAATCATTCTGCACTTTTGTGTTTTAAATTAATCTTTTATTAGGGAGTTTGTGCAGTCACCCATAAAACCTACCTAAAAATTACTCGATAATAGTAACCGGTTGTGTTCCCTAGAATCTGGGTGACAATATGTCTGTCCAGATCTCCAGAACTCGCCGACCCTTTTGATAATCATTAAGTTTAAATTGACAAAAACGGGAACTATGTTGAAATATTTCCAACTAAAATATGCTTTAACATATTTTAATTCATGCAGATTTCGTATTTATTATTACAAAGACAATTGAATAATATATTGTACCTAATATATAGTATTGATTTCAAAAGTTAAAAAAAAATAACACGGATGCTATCAGCTAGCCAAAATATATATGTTTTTTATACAGTTTTAAAGGTTAAAAAACTTCCAAGACACTATATATATATATATATATATATATATATGTATGTATATATATATATATATATATATATATATATATACAGTTTTTAAATAAATATATATATATATATAACTACTTCATTTACTCACATAAATTTAATATACGAAAGTATAGATTTATGCGTAAACTTTAAGTATTTACTTCAAAAGTGCTCAATACGTAGGTAGAGCTAGTTAGTAATTTATAAAATATATATGGCGATTAAGCTACACTGAATATTCTGCGTTTCATCCACTATAGGATTCGTCAGGCTTATGCGCGAATTCTGTGGTTGCTTCTTGTTTTTATATATGTTGAGGATTTCTAGTTAGCCAATCAGCTTTCTAGTATCCACCGCGCCCCTTCCTATCAGCAAATGGGTATGCATTTTATCGAATAAAGGATCTGTTTTAGAACTAGGTTAGTGGTTTAAGGTAGATCTTTTCTTTCCTTTTTTTTTATATATATAAATATATTTTCGAAAGAAAACCCGAATAACAAGAAATATTACATAGGCATGACTTCCTTAGATTTCAAAACCCGATATTATGACCACAAAAGTACATTCAAAAATAAAAAAACACCGTATAAAAACAACACTAGCGAATAAATACTGGGAACTCAAAGAAAGCGGACATTCACCGGTAGTCGAATGAAAAATAATGAGACAAGCTACCATGTGCAAACATTTAGACGACCCATGTAAATTATGCCTCCATGAAAAATTTGCTATCCTGTACTTTAAAGAACCTCAAAATCTATTAAACTGTAGACGAGAAATAGCAAACAACTGTGTTCACAAAATAAAACTTACTCTAGGATAGCGATACAAAATAGCTTTAAAACTAACAATAACAATAGAAAACAAACAAATAAATAAATTAAATAAACAGGAATATACATAAACGATCATATATATATATATATGTATATATATATGTGCATGTATGTGTGTACACATAGGTATATATATATATATATATATATATATATATATATATATATATATATATATATATATATATATATAAAGGAAGGAAAAGATCTACCTTAAACCACTAACCTAGTTCTAAAACAGATCTTTTGTTGGATAAAATGCATGCCCATTGGCTGATAGGAAGGGGCGCGGTGGATACTAGAAAGCTGATTGGATAACTAGAAATCCTCAACATATATAAAAACAAGAAGCAACCACAGAATTCGCGCATAAGCCTGACGAATCCTATAGTGGATGAAACGCAGAATATTCAGTGTAGCTTAATCGCCATATATATTTTATAAATTACTATATATATATATATATATATATATATATATATATATATATATATATATATATATATATATATACAGTTTTTAAATAAATAAATATATATATGCATATATATATATATATATATATATATATATATATATATATATATATATATATAAACTTTATAGAAAGTCAGAGAATCATTGGAACCGTCGGTTTAAAGACTAACATAAGAGGGACTAGTTAATGGTAAATAATGTTAAGCTCTCGTCGGCCATTTTTTCTGAAAAAAATGGCTGACAAGCATCTAACATTATTTACCATTAACTGGTCCTCCTTATGTTAGGTTTAAAACCGACGGTACCAATGTTTTTTTCTGACCTTCTCTATAGTTATTAAATAAATAAATATTTAGCTCTTATATTAGAATTTTTTTTCTTTATAATCGAGCACTTTGATAGAATTCTTTCAGCATCCACATACAGTACTGTTTCGTTGTGTTACAGCTCATCAGTGCGTATAGACTAACAGCTATCTTAAACTAAGATTGAAACTCGGCCATCTCGATGACATTTAGCGCTTCTCATCGTTTTATATATATATATATATATATATATATATATATATATATATATATACGCATATATACGCATATATATATATATATATATATATATATATATATATATATATATATATATATATATATATATATATATATATATTCTCCTCGACATCTGTGTTACTGTTGCTAGGATCAAAGGATTCCTTGCTGTCGTCTCTCAGTCTCCAATCAAAGTGTCGAGTGTCAACGCATAAAAATATCTGCGAATTCTTACATTCACTTTCGAGCAACACCAAAAGTAATCGTATCTATTACACAACAACGAAATTTTATGTCTAATAAAACAATAAATAAATAAATAAATACGTAAATAAATAAAAACACCATTCATTCTGCTCAGTCAGTTAAGTTTTTAATTTAAAAATGAAGAAATTAATTTATTGTTACTTCTTGAAATCGTAATCCACTTAAATTAGTTTTTAGGCTTCTAAACAGAAGGTAATCTGTTGGCGCAAGATCCTAATAATATGGTGGTGCTGCATAATTTCACAGATTATTATGCTTTGATATGGCTGGTTCTTATCGAGTTATCTTGTGTTGTAGTTATTAGGGATTCAGTTTCTCTGTTTACATGTCCTTTTCGCATCCATATCCAAGTGTTTTCATTATTCTCATCTTTTGTCATCCTTATGAATATTCCGTGTAGTTGTTTCTCTTCCCATGTTACTTTGTTACTTTTCTCGTTTTGTCATTTGTCACACACACACACACACACACACACACACACACACACACACACACACACACACACACACACACACACACACACACATATATATATATATATATATATATATATTATTCAGAATAATGAAATACAATCAATCTACTGGTGTGCAAATATTTTACTTTCTTACTATATTTTATACTGGATTCTTTGTCTTGCATACAATAAAATTTCTATATTTGGAATTTAACTTTCTCAAATCACAAATTTTAAATTCCTAAATTATGATATATATATATATATATATATATATATATATATATATATATATATATATATATATATATATATATAGTAAGTTATAAAATATATATGGCGATTAAGCTACACTGAATATTCCGCGTTTCATCGACTCTAGGAGTCTTCAATAAAATTCTCGCATAAGCCTGAAGAATCCTAGAGTGGATGAAATGCGGAATATTCAGTGTAGCTTAATCGCCATATATATTTTATAACTTACTAACTAGCTCTACCTACGTATTGAGCACTGTTGAAGTAAATACTTAAAGTTTACGCATAAATTTATACTTTCGTATATTAATTTATGTGAGTAAATGAAGCAGTTTCGCGACACGAAAATGGTTGCGTTTTTTGATACATTGTGTTCTGTTTGTTATTCTAGCCTTGGTTATGTGGCTTAAATTTGTATCGAAAATACTACAAAATGTTTAAATTATTAAAAAGCCGATTGCTGTTATTTGTTTCCAATGATTCTAATTAGACGATCATTAAAACTAAATGCGCCCAGTTTCGTTCAAATTAGAAATCTAATGTTTGGTATCAGTAATCACCATACGAATATCTTCGCATGGACGTGTTTGATATAAAAATAATTTCTTAGTTTTATGGTTTAGTTTATAAAACATAAAACAAGAAGTCCAGGTTCATGTATCACTAATGGTCGCGTTTTTACTCGCAATTTGTTTCTTTATTTGTTTTTAACTACGAAGGTCTTTCAGTAATTAATGTCCATGACCCATTTCTTATAGCAGTAGAACAGCGAAACTTGGCACAGTTGTAATAGGCTGCGGACGTGCGTATGGCGGCTATATGCGAATACCGAGCTGTATGCGAAATGACATCACGGCGAGGAAAAAGGAGAGATCAAGTTAGAAGTGTAGGTGACGTAACGACCATAACAAGAATTCACGCGTGGCGCGAGAACGATGAAATAAATGTCGTTGTTACAAAAAAGGAGCCAAGTTATTACTTGTCTTATGTTCCTTGCGACGTATACTGTATACAACGTGTTGGGTCCCGTGTGTAAACGTGTGTAATGTTACATAGTTGTTAGTCTTTCTCTACATAGGAACCACCCAAAGTTACGCATTTTTTTTTTCATAATTGTTTAATGCAGCACTGTGAAGATCGTTTTTGTAGAACATTGCAGGCACTCCTCCAATCACGACATGACCTTGAAAATCATGGCTGCATCATCTGGAAAACGCTTCCCTTAAAAATAAAACTTCATGATTGGGAAAAGGTGAAGTTAAAAGGTACAAGAGTAAGAGGAATGGGGGAGAATTTAATACACACACGCCCGTGCTTCTGATTTGGCGACATGCACATTCTGGATCTGAATGTTGTCTTGCAGAAGGAGGATACCTTTGCTGATCTTGCCCCGCCTCTTGATTTTGATAGCTTCTTTTAATTTACTTATAAATAAAGCCTAATAAGTTCTTCTAATTGTGGTATCCTTTGCCAGGAAATCTATCATCACTACTGTGACTGTGAACATTACTTTACCAGCGGAGAGTTGCACGTTTGCCTTCTTTGGAGGTTGTGGATTCAAACGCTTCCACTGCCTTGGCTCGGCTTTAGTTTCTGGATCATTGTGATAGACTCAGGTTTCATCTTATGTAATCAGTCTTTTGAAAAACTTTGACTTATTTTCTTGACACATCTCCAGATTCAAATTCTCGCCTTTGGAAAGATGTCAGCAACATGGGAATCCATCCACACCGAATGCATGTGCAAATGCTCATGAATGATAGTTTCTACAGACTTTGTAATACTCCTGGCCTCTTCGGCTATTTGGCGAATAGTCACGCGTCAAGCTTCCATAATAGCAGTCGCCACTTGACTTACAGATGCTTCGTCAATGGCAGAAGGGAACAATCAGGTCTGAGAGCTGTTTCTACAGATTTTGTGCCATGTTTAAGTTCACAATGCCAGCGTTTTAGAAGATCAGATGATGGGGCATCATTTTTATACGTTTCTTTCATTTCATCAAAAGTCTCCTGTGGGGTGCGTCCTTTCAGATACAAAAACCGAACCACTGCATGACACTCAACAGGCTCCATTTCACACCTTACTCAGTTCAAACACCTGTACATTTTGATAAATACAACTGCCACCCAGAGCCATCTACATACGGAGAAGTGACCAACGAGTTTCCCGCAGAGAGAAAATACGCGTCGATGGGTCAATTCAATTGGACTTCCACATTTCCATCAAAGAGTGCTATTTTTTTCCAAGACTTGCAAGCCAAGAACTCTGGCTCCGTCTCTCAGTCGTATCGGATCATTGGAAATCAAATAATAGTCTAAAAATGTTGTTGTATGTGCGATGCAGGAACTACGCTTTCATTAATGAAAATATCATCAACATATGCTGATGTGGTGCTTTTGATCGAATGGTCTTGAGATATGATTGTGTCTATAACATTCATAATAAGTGGCGCCACATTCAGCCCAAATCTCAACCGTGTAAGACAGAAGCGATGGCCCTAGAAAATATCTGTTTGAAACAGCCATAGCTCCTTGTCGACATGGATTTGAAAATATGCACTCTGCAGATTCATAAGCGACACATTGACTCCTTGTCACCCGATCTCTCATAATTTCTGTACGCACACTTCTACATTGGCAGTGAAAGCATCTACAAACTCATTCAATTCCCGGTAGTCAAGTACTGGATGTACCTTTTGCTTCTATTCCTGTATGACCGTCATTAGGAGAATTTTACCCTTGGGTGGGCCAAGTTCTTCTGAATATGGCACCAGCCATCCATTCTGCTGCCACTGTTGGATTTCGTTATCCTCAGCATCCCTGGCACTGTGTATTCTTGCACACTATTACTCATTTCACTGAGATACTGACCGTTTGCCCATTCCCATGATGCAGTGCATTCTTTGTTACTGCAATCATAAGTCACACTCATCGATCGAGATCGCAGCACACCTGTTTAGGCCTCCGAAACGTGCTTCACCTGATTCCATGAAATAAACTCCACCGAGTTTCTTGATCGTATCAATCCCAACAGTAGATCAAAGGCCAGCAGCTGTTTATCCACAACCAATGTCTCAATGTTAACAGCTGGAACTTGGCCATTTACTCTGCCGTATCTTCGGCAATTAATGTCCTTCTGTCAGCTGTTAGTACTCCTGTTGACCTGCTTCCAAAAGTGACACACGGCTTTACTCACTAGAGTCTGCGAACACCCAGAATCGATCAACGCCATGCACTCTTGTCCATCTACACGTACTTTCATGAAAGAAAGCTTCTTAGTGTTCAGTTGGTCGGGGATGAGACTAATACTAATGCCCTCTCCCCTTTGGCGTTTTCCTGGCACTGTGATGCTATACGTCCAAGGCCACTGCATTTGAAGCAATGTACCTCACGATGGACTTTACACATCCGACTGCCCGCCCTCTGTTGGCGATTCTGTATGATATCCTTTCAAATTTTCTCCCATAATTACACAATTTTGATTCTGAAGGTGTTCGTCTGGTGGAAGAGGTGGCAGCCAATATTGTAGGGACTTCGTTGTCAGTCATGACACCTCTCGTTCGGATCAACAGTTGTTCTGCACTCATCGTTTCCATCCTGGATGACGCATGTAATATATGTTTAACATGTTGCGGTAGTCCAGAAACGAATATGCACATTAATCAACATTCGGGCAATGGTCTCCTAACCAACCAGGCCAGGTGTTGCAGCTCAGCAAAAAAAAAAAACAAACTCATCCACCGTCTCATCAGGGCGAAGTTGTTGCGTGACAAACTGATGATATGCATTATATGCATTGGTAGCATGTACTGTCATAAGAGCCTGATTGATCTGTTTTGTGCCTGCTTTCTGCTCCGTACTAAGTTGCCTGTATATGACCAGAGCTCTACCTTGCAATCTCAATGCCAGGATGCGCTCGACATTTTTCATCGTGCAAAGCACATCTGTTTAGGCCTCCACATTTTCGATCAACTCGATGATGGTCATATCAGCTGCAGCCCTACTAAAGTCCAGAATCAACCGGACATCAAAAATCTTGCTCTTCATCGTCAAAAGCTAATATAAAGTCGAAGTAGCTTCTAGTTTGAAAATTAATTTAAATCAATGAAAATTGAGTTATGTTTTAAAGTGGTATTCTGCCCTGCCTACAATCTTTTGAGTCGGCTTCAATAATCTTGATAATACACACATAACTCGCTGTCTTTCAACTTGCCGGTCGTTCCTTTTACTGCTTCTTTTATGCATCTTGTATAAACTAATTTGCATAGAGTTTGCGTTACTCCCGCGTGATCGTCAAATACAAAAGCAACGTCGCCATTTTAGCGTATTATTATTATTATTATTATTATTGGCTCACAAGGAGATTTCACACAGGTTATCAAAGATCTCTCCTTGAAAATAGCCTGTGGTGTTTCCTGGAAGCTGAGTGACAACAGGTCTCCCCAGATTTCCACTAGTCTCCACCTCTTTCGATAGTATTTGCAAATAAATTTGCATTATCACAACTTGCCATTGATTTCTCGTTGGCAGCGGTTATTGGTCTTCACTGAAATTTGAGTGGCAATAAGCCTCTCCAAGATCCCAGTTCTATTCACACTCATCCGGCAGAGATCTGGTCAGTGCTCTCTCCTCGGTCTTTCCTTCCTCCTTGACTCTACTTGGCTGTTTGATCTCACTTTTTTTTTGGGGGGGGGAGGGTCAGTGATATGGTAATGGGAGTGCGGTGGGGTTAGAGAACTTATAGATATGCGGCTTCAGTGTTCTTGGTTCCATGTAGTGTTTCATGTTTTGCCTTTGCAGCAGTTTGTCTAGTCCGCGCTCGTTGCTCGTGTGTGTTAGTCTTCGCATTCGAGAGTTTTTCTTAATATTCCAGCTGTTTTCATTATTGTTGTTTGTTGTATTTTTTTCAGTCATTCCTCTGATTCCAATTTCTCCCATTCTTTTTTCAAAGTTTTTCGGGATTGTTCCTAGTGCTCCTACTATTACAGGTATTATTTTGATTTTCTTCATCTTCCATATCCCTTTCATCTCTCTGGCTAGCTTTGTGTATTTGCTCCGTTTCTCCTTTTCTTTGATATTCACCCTGTGGTCAACTGGAACAGCAAAGTCTACGATTTGACAGGATTTTTCTTTTTTGTTAATTATTACGATATCCGGTCCTCTTGCCTGTATGGGTTTATCAGTTTGTATGCTATTATTATTATTATTATTATTATTATTATTATTATTATTATTATTATTATTTAAGCGAATGAACACGACACCCACGAATTGGCCTTTTGGTCAAGATCAAAGTGTAGTATCTGTTCTTCAGATGCTGCACTTCTATTTCTTGTTCTCTTTCGGTGGAGGAGAAATCCTTCTCGACTGAGACAATTTTTTATTTTTGTACCTTTTCTCCACGTTAAAAAAACGACTCTGGCGTCTAACTCTGTCCTGTGGGGATGCATAGTAAATAGGTACAATTTTTCCCTACAATATATGAATAAATTAAAATTTTTCCTTTTTATATATGTAAAGCGTGAACGTAGAACGCACAGTTTTATTGGTGTGATGGGAAGTAAAATTTCAAAATACCTTTTGGTAAAGATCAACATGTAGTATCTGTTCTCCACAACACCATTTGATGCCGGGCGTTTTCATGTAAATATCTCCCCTGAAAAATTCAAAATACAGACAGACATACAAACAGACAAAATGGAAAAGTTCTGTTTATATTAATCAGTAAAAAAAAAAAAAGTTGCCGAACATGGCTATGAAAAAAAAAAAAAAAAAGAAAGCAAACGAAAATGTTTATTTTTAATTTTAAATAAAAATTTTCGTTGTTCATTATGATTGTAACCTTTCAGCAAAAGAATCACATCGAACCATCGCCTAAAAGTTGATTTTAAATATTTTTAAAAAGTTGGCATCGTTTTCATTAGCATTTGGCGTTCGAAAAATGCTTCAAACAAAGAAGAAAGAAACCAAATTTTCAGCCATTAAAGCATTAAATGAATTAAACATGCATTAACGCGAAAAGGTAATAAAAAAAAAAAAGAAACTCATTTCGGATCGAAACCGCGTCGTCACTTAGTAAAAACCAATGTTGTGCGAAAGAGAGGAAATGACGTCAATCTTTTGTGATAAGATTCTTCAAAAATGCAATTCTTTTTCATTTGTAAATCACTTCGTGTGCGCATGCGCACGTATGTGTCTACGAATGAATGGAAAAGAAGCTTCTTTCTTCTCTTTCTTTTACTTTTGATCAACAATCGATTTGTTTGATGCCACATTTGCAGAGTTCCTACGTGTTCGATTTTCGTTTAATGGTTTTCGTTCCGAGCGTTATTTAGTTAGTTGTTCATCAACATTAGCATCTCCCACGTTTCTACACCCAAAAAGAAAAATTGTCTACCGCTAATTGAATTTTACTTTCAGGGAAAATTTTGGATAAAAATGTCAAAATTTAAATCTACAAAATTACAATCGCATATCGATGTCGACATATCTTATTATCTTCTTTTCAATAGACATTTTACCTGCGCGAATTAAAATATGAAAGCACTGGAGAAATATCAATATTCAACCCGGCGTTTCTCGACCGTGTCAGCCATTTTTTCACATTTTGAAGGCGGACGATAAGTTCTTGTTCAATGGAAAACGTTTTAGATTTACTGAAATATATCAAGTTGTAACAAAAGTTCGGTCTGTTTTCGAAGGATCAATAAGACTATATAAAAAATAAAATGGAAAAGCATAATATCACATTTATTTAATCATTAATGTAGTCTCCGTTCTTTATAATCTCTTTCGATATGTCAATAAGCTTTTTAATGCCAGATTAATTACATTTCTTGTGTTTTGAACTGAAAAAAAAAAATGGAAACTAACTTATTTTCAACATTTATTGAAGTTAGTTATAATCTATTAAAATGATGTTGATACTGTTGGCGCGTTGTCGATATAACATGGTGGCTGATCCAATCCATAATTAATCAGACATAACCATCTAATGTCACAAAGATATGGAATTTAATTGATTATATATATATATATATATATATATATATATATATATATATATATATATATATATATATACTTCATTTTACTCACATAAAATTAATATACGAAAGTATAAATTTATGCGTAAACTTTAAGTATTTACTTCAAAAGTGCTCAATACGTAGGTAGAGCTAGTTAGTAATTTATAAAATATATATGGCGATTAAGCTACACTGAATATTCGGCGTTTCATCCACTCTATGACTCCTCAGGCTTATGCGCGAATTCTGTGGTTGTTTATCGTTTTTATATGCCCCTCTTCTATTGAGATTTTTGTTAGCCAATCAGCTTTCTCTCAATAGAAGAGGAGCATATAAAAACGATAAACAATCACAGAATTCGCGCATAAGCCTGGGGAGTCCTAGAGTGGATGAAACGCCGAATATTCAGTGTAGCTTAATCGCCATATATATTTTATAAATTACTATATATATATATATATATATATATATATATATTTATATAAATATATATATATATGTATATATATATATATATATATATATATATATATATATATATAAACGTTTAATGATCAAAGTTAAATTCTGTAGATTAAAATATATAAAAATATATTTAAGTTAAGAATTTATTGTTTGAAACAAGGAATATATGGAGAAAAATTATATTTATTTCGTTAATCCATGGTTTTTCAGTAATGGCTCATATCATCAGAGGAAATGAAATGCAATTAGCAAAATGTTCAGCTAAGAATAAACAAATATTTTGCTTTTCAACACAAATATTGAAAATGTTATTTAAAACTTATTTAGATGGTGCTTTAGAGGCATAGAAAAAGGATTTCGATACTGTTGGCGCGTTGTCTATACAGGGTGCCCGTAAAGTTACTATACAGTCTTACAAGTTACTATATAGACACCCGTAATATATTAACAGTACAGTAAGATATTGTATTAAAATATTTATTTGTAACAAAAGAAATAAAAAAGAAATAACACCTTTATGTTTATAAAAATCTCAGAAACTACACGTGTTACATCCGAAAAGACTGTAACAATCGGCGAAGTGATTTCTTTGGGCTTCTGCCATATGCCTCAGCAACTGTAGCCAAATTTTGTTCAGTGCACACACTTGGCCGACCAGAACGCGGAGCATCGGCAACTGAGACAGTATCATCAAATTTGTCTCGAAGTTTATAAATAGCCAAACGTGTCGGAGGATCTGTATTAAAATAATGATTCCAATCACGAATTACATACTGTGCGTTTTCTGTTTTCCAATATCGCTTCAAAATAAATTTGCGCTTTTCCAAAGTTAGCTTGCGTGGCATGCTTGATTAAATAAACCTGTAAAAAAAATAAATATTAACTATTAATACAAATATAATACAATAAAACAATAATATTGTATTGTAACTTTACGGACACCCTGCATAACATGGTGGCTGATCCAATCCATAATTAATCACGCATAACCATCTAATGTCACAAAGATATGGAGTTTTATATATACCCTGTCCTGTTTTTAAATCTCCGAAACAGCTTCATGGTAAGCAGCTGATGATCCCCGTTTTTTATTTACAAAATTTCAGTTAAGCTTTTCTCTTTTCATACTTATGTAGATAGATTTTGTTTTAAAATTGAAGACTTTTGCGAAATCGGTTTATGCAAGTGCTAAGTCTATTTCTATTTAACAATTTTAGTTAAGCTTTTTTTTTTCCACCCTTATATAAATGAATTCTCTTTGATCATTATAAACATTTTAAAAGTCCGATTATATAGGTGCTAAGTCTGCGATAGGTTAAAATTAATATTTTTTTTCCATCCGTTAATTTAAACTGCATTCTTTATTTTTATTTTTGCATTTTTTTTTATTCAAAGCTTTTTTAGACTATTGCCGACTGTCAACACGACGGTTCTAGGTTCAATCCTTGGTTTGGGAGAGATGCTAGTCTAGCGGCACTGGTGAGTTGTGATACAACGAAACAGGACTGTATGTCGTTGACTACAGATATATATATATATATATATATATATATATATATATATATATATATATATATATATATATATATATAATAGTATAGGTGCCCGGCGTTGCCCGGGTGTTTGAAGGTGCATGTTGAGCAAAAAAAAAAAAGAAAAGAAACAGTGGTAGTAGGAAGACAGGCTCGAACCCGTACCACGAAGGAGGAAAAGAATGTGAATAAAATGTGACGTCTTTGCTGTTACGACTACCGCCAAACCGGAAGGGACATAGTAGTGACGTAATAAATTAAGGCTAGACAATCGAAAAGAGAGGATGATTTTCGAAAATATCAGTGAAAAAAAGCGACTTCTCCCTGTAGAAAAGTGCCCAGTTGAGGGTGAAGAAATTAATGTTTTTAGCCAATTTTTCGGTATTTGTCATCTTAATGGTCGAGCTTCAAAACGATACTGATCTTGTGAAAATCCGTTGCTTCTGTCGAAAGTTTTAGGCAGACATGCAAACATACATACATACATTTATATATTGGTAACTCAAATTTTCGACCCAAACCGATTAAAAAGCTTGTCCTATCTCTGAATACTCTTTATGTAAAATATCAAATGTTTAAACCAGAAATTGTCTGAGTAATTTGGTAGAGACCGCAGAGGTCAATTTTTTAACTTTGACCCGTATTATGACCCATTAACATTTATCGTTTTGGGCTCAAATCAAGTTATTAAGTTAGATCCATGTTCAAGGAACCTATATATAAAATTTCAAGTGTTTAGACCCAAAATTGTCGGAGGAGTTTGGTAGAGTTCTCAAAGGTTAAATCGTTGAACTTTGACCTTTTAACAGCCAAATTTCTGGCTGAAAACGGATAACAAAGATTTTCCCAAGTCTCAATACCCTGTATATCAAATTTCGAGTCTGTAGACTGAAAATTGGCAGAGTTATTGTGTAGGGAAATGTACATAGACACACAGACACTTTAACTTTTATAGATATATAAATATACTAGCAGTTCTGCCCGGCTTTGCTCGGGCCCTATGTACTGTTCATTAGGTTATGTGCATATGTATATATTAAAAAGTGTGAATATGTAAAGTAATGCCTTTCTGTATAATAGTCTTCCTTAACTACCATAGAGAAAAGACAGACAGGCATTTTCATTTTTATAGATAGATTGATAGATAGGTAGATAGATTGGATGAAATGTATAGTAATGATTTTAAAAGTATTTAAAAAAAAGACTCATGCGCCACCACCGAGAATCGAAACCAAGACGTTCAGCTCAAGATTTATTTTTCCTATGCCGCAATGACTGGACTATAAAAACATGATTACTGCAAGGCTAAAAATTAAAACATGAACGAATAGCTACTACGTCATGCATTCGTAATGCCGACGTTCGACCTTCACCTGAAAAATTTCATTTTTTTTTAATTTTCACACTTTTTCTCCGATTTTTCCGGGCTAAAACCCAAATATAAAGTTTTTCATGGATTCAAATACCTTATATATGAAGTTTCATATCTGTAGACCAAAAACTGACAGAGGAGTTTGGTAGGAAAAATTTGTTCAATAAAAATATATACGTACACATAAATATATATGGAAACAATTTTGTGTTTACTATAAACTTTTTACGCAAATATTATGCAAGTATAAATCATATAGAATATCTGCATGAATATAATTCCACGTAATAGTTAACTAAACATGATTATCCCATTAGAAAACCGAAAAAACTAATAGGGAATTAATTAAAATGAATGTTTAAAAGAATATGCAAATTAGTTAGATTTTTTTGCTAGTGAATGCAATTCCACAACCTATATATAAGAAAATTGTATTTTCTTTTTAAATAAATAGAAAAGAGGGGGTTTAATATGATTATTAATACACGAAAAAAAAAGAAAAACGAATTTACAGGAGTTATATATATATATATATATATATATATATATATATATATATATATATATATATATATACTAGAAGGTAACCCGGTCGTAAAATACGCTTAAATATGATATTTTGATTAATGCAGATTTCGTATTTATTATAATATTGTATTGGACTCAATATATAGTAATGATTTAAAAAGTAAAAAAAATAAACAAACAAAAAACGACTCGTTCACCACCACCGAGAATCGAAACCAAAACGTTTAGCTTACGATTTACTTTTTCGTTTGACGTTAATGCCTGACCTATGAAGACATGTTTGCTGCAAGGCTAAAAATTGAAACATGAACCAATAGCTATTACGTTACGCATGCATATTTGCAATGCCGTCGTTCGACCTTTACCTGGCAAATTACATTTTTGAAAGTTTTCACACTTTTGCACTGATTTTCCCCGGCTAAAACTCAAATATAAAGTTTCGTAAAGGTTCGAATACCCTATGTATTAAGTTTCATGACCGTAGATCAAAACCTGACACAGGAGTTTGGTAGGCAAACTTTTTTAAACAAATATATATAAATGCATACATAAATATATATAGAAAGAGGTTTGTATTTACGCAAATATTACACAAGTATAAATCATGTAGAATATCTGCATGAATATAATTACACATAATAGTTAACTAAAGATGATCATCACACAAGAAAACTGAAAAAGCTAATAGGGAATTAATTAAAATGAATGTTTAAAAGAATATGCAAATTAGCTAGATCTTTTGAAGATGAATGTAATTCCACGCCCCATACATAACAAAATTATATTTTCTTTTTAAATAAATAGAGAAAGGGATTTTAATATGGATATCAATACACACAAAAGAAAAACGAATTTATAGAAGATAGATAGATAGATAGATAGACTAGATGGCGTTGCCCGGTCGTAAAATACGCTTAAACTTGATACTTTAATTTTTGCAGATTGCGTATGCATCATTATAGAATCAATCCTAGATTGACTATAACATATATAGAGGAATAATTTGCCCGGTGAATTAATTCGCAAAATAATCAAAAAATCAAAAACTAATAATGATAATGTAGTTCATCAAATATTATGCAAGTATAAATCATGTAGAATATCTGCATGAATATAATTACACGTAATAGTTAACTAAAGATGATCATCCCATTAGAAAACCGAAAAAGCTAATAAGGAGTTAATTAAAATGAATGTTCAAAAAAATATGCAAATTAGCTAGATCTTTTGCAAATGAATGCAATTCTATGATCCATATATAACAAAGTTGTATTTTCTTTTCAAATAAATAAAAAAAGGGTTTTTAATATGAATATCAATACACACACAAAAAACTAAATTTATAGGAGTATATATATATATATATATATATATATATATATATATATATACGATAATGGTTCCAATAGTAATGCCTCCTATATTTTTAACTTTTCTCTTCCCTGCAACCTCTTTCCCACAGAAGGTACGTTGCGAGCGTGTCTTTGTTTTATCGTTACTACCACAGCAAGTGCTCGTCTTAGCTTCAATCTCTGGTCCCCCTCGCCAATCTTTCTCGAAAAACACCCGTCTAGGTGAAACCACTGTCAATAACTTTCCCCAATCTTAAACTGATTATTCGTATTATTTGAATTCTTCAGGCTACTGTTCTCATTTTGAATGTCATTTTTACAAAGTTTCAGACATTGCAATATAGTATATTCTCAGGAGTGATCAAATTTGTGGCACGATAAAGAGAACCAACCTTATTTGTAGCAACCCTGGCAATGTCCTCAATATTCCCTGTTATCTTCATCTAACAAGGTTATACTCACATAATATTTAACAGTAATATATGTCCTGTAACTAAACGTTGGAGTTTATATGAACTAGTTATTGTGACCCTGAAGGAAGCAATGATTGGGAAAAATTTTTGGCCAATCCATGCAACCCTTAAAGGGAGACATATGGCTTCCTTCAGTCTTGACAGACTATGGATACCCACTGTAAGGGTGCATGCGCGTGAAATTTGTGTGGCAAGAGTTGCGCAGTCTCCAACCACGCCTCTACTGAGTCAACATTTTTGCATACCAGTGGCAAGTTGGGGTACAGGATGACTGGAAACAATGAAGAGAGGAGCGGAGAGCACATACAGCGCCTAGAATTCCCAAATGGACACCCATTTTGTACTAGCCAGGCTCAATGTTGCTTAACTCCGGTGATCTGGCGAGAACCGTTGTGTCAACGTGATTATGTAAAGGGAGACAACCATACTGACAATTATGTAAGAGTCTTGCAAATTCCAATAAAAAAAAAAAATGTCGCAACAGAAAGAAAGAAAAGAGAAATCGATTGTTAGAATTTATTTTGAATAAACGCGTATTACCCCCATTTCTGGGCTATGCCGGGTAATCTTACTAGTTGAAAATATAAAAATAAAAATAGCTGCTATAACAACAATAATAAACAAAACAATAAAATAGCAACATTAAAAACAAATTATAATGCCTGTCCCATAATGGGTTCAGAATACTGGGATACCCTCTTTTTATCCATATGACGTCACGTTCGTTTCTTACACACAGGAGCTCAAGCTGAAAGAAAGATGTCGTCATCAAATTTTGATATGTTATGAACATGAATGAATAATAAAAAGTGAGAATTGTTGTACCTATTTACAAGAACAGATGGTATTTATTTGCTCCCCCACCGAGCAAATTAGGCACAAGGCCGATTTTTAATGTGAGGAGTTAAGGGAGGGGGAAGGAAAAAAGGGGACCAGCTCCCGAGAGGTGGGAAATGGGAGCTGGTTAAAGGTCAGGCATGTGGGGTTGCCCCCACATCTGGTCTTTGCTAGTCATAGCTAGTCATAGCTTGCAGTATCTGCCGGAACAGATGGTATTTATTTGCTCCCCCACCGAGCAAATTAGGCACAAGGCCGATTTTTAATGTGAGGAGTGAAGGGAGGGGGAAGGGAAAAAGGGGACCAGCTCCCGAGAGGTGGGAAATGGGAACTGGTTAAAGGTCAGGCATGTGGGGTTGCCCCCACATCTGGTCTTTGCTAGTCCTAGCTAGTCATAGCTTGCAGCATCTGCCGGAATAGATGGTATTTATTTGCTCCCCCACCGAGCAAATTAGGCACAAGGCCGATTTTTAATGTGAGGAGTGAAGGGAGGGGGAAGGGAAAAAGGGGACCAGCTCCCGAGAGGTGGGAAATGGGAGCTGGTTAATGGTCAGGCATGTGGGGTTGCCCCCACATCTGGTCTTTGCTAGTCATAGCTAGTCATAGCTAGTCATAGCTTGCAGTATCTGCCGGAACAGATGGTATTTATTTGCTCCCCCACCGAGCAAATTAGGCACAAGGCCAATTTTTAATGTGAGGAGTGAAGGGAGGGGGAAGGGAAAAATGGGACCAGCTCCCGAGAGGTGGGAAATGGGAGCTGGTTAAAGGTCAGGCATGTGGGGCTGCCCCCACATCTGGTCTTTGCTAGTCATAGCTAGTCATAGCTTGCAGTATCTGCCGGAACAGATACTACACTTTCATCCCGGCCCGAAGGCCAAGAATACCGAGCTTTGGCGGGACCAAGCCGTATCTGCCGGAACAGATGGTGTTTATTTGCTCCCCCACTGAGCAAATTAGGCACAAGGCCGTTTTTAATGTGAGGTAAAAACCAGCTCCCCTTAAAGTAGGCAAAAAGGGGGCACTCTGGTTACCAAAAATAATAATTGTCCCAGTATAGAGGGTTTCCCCTCCATTGACTGGTACAAATTATCTTAACTGCAGCATCTGCCGGAACAGATGGTATTTATTTGCTCCCCCACCGAGCAAATTAGGCACAAGGCCGATTTTTAATGTGAGGAGTGAAGGGAGGGGGAAGGGGAAAAGGGGACCAGCTCCCGAGAGGTGGGAAATGGGAGCTGGTTAAAGGTCAGGCATGTGGGGTTGCCCCCACATCTGGTCTTTGCTAGTAATAGCTAGTCATAGCTTGCAGCATCTGCCGGAACAGATACTACACTTTGATGGTGTTTATTTGCTCCCCCACTGAGCAAATTAGGCACAAGGCCGTTTTTAATGTGAGGTAAAAACCAGCTCCCCTAAAAGTAGGCAAAAAGGGGGCACTCTGGTTACCAAAAATAATAATTGTCCCAGTATAGAGGGTTTCCCCTCCATTGACTGGTACAAATTATCTTAAGTGCAGCATCTGCCGGAACAGATGGTGTTTATTTGCTCCCCCACTGAGCAAATTAGGCACAAGGCCGTTTTTAATGTGAGGTAAAAAAAACCAGCTCCCCTAAAAGTAGGCAAAAAGGGGGCACTCTGGTTACCAAAAATAATAATTGTCCCAGTATAGAGGGTTTCCCCTCCACTGACTGGTACAAATTATCTTAAGTGCAGTATCTGCCGGAACAGATGGTATTTATTTGCTCCCCCACCGAGCAAATTAGGCACAAGGCCGATTTTTAATGTGAGGAGTGAAGGGAGGGGGAAGGGAAAAAGGGGACCAGCTCCCGAGAGGTGGGAAATGGGAGCTGGTTAATGGTCAGGCATGTGGGGTTGCCCCCACATCTAGTCTTTGCTAGTCATAGCTTGCAGCATCTGCCGGAACAGATGGTATTTATTTGCTCCCCCACTGAGCAAATTAGGCACAAGGCCGATTTTTAATGTGAGGAGTGAAGGGAGGGGGAAGGGAAAAAGGGGACCAGCTCCCGAGAGGTGGGAAATGGGAGCTGGTTAATGGTCAGGCATGTGGGGTTGCCCCCACATCTAGTCTTTGCTAGTCATAGCTTGCAGCATCTGCCGGAACAGATGGTATTTATTTGCTCCCCCACTGAGCAAATTAGGCACAAGGCCGTTTTTAATGTGAGGTAAAAACCAGCTCCCCTAAAAGGGGTCACTCTGGTTACCAAAAATAATTGTCCCAGTATAGAGGGTTTCCCCTCCATTGACTGGTACAAATTATCTTAAGTGCAGCATCTGCCGGAACAGATACTACACTTTGATCTTGACCCGAACACCATATAAAGTAGTAATAAGTGAGTGTTGTACCTATTTACAATGTCTCCCCACGGGACAGAGTTAGACACCAGGATCGTTTTTTAATGTGGAGAAAAGAAACAAAAATAAAAATTGTATCAGTCGTGAAGGACCCCTCCTCCACTGACAGAGAACAAGAAATTGAAGTGCAGCACCTGAAGAACAGATACTACGCTTTGATCTTGACCCGAACTCGATATAAAGTAGTAATAAGTAACCATTGTAGTTGGAAGTTAATTTTCGTATCATTTGGATTCTTCGGACTATTGTGTTCATCTTGAATATTTTCGCAATGTTTCATTTGGTGTAACCTCCAATTTTCTTCATGGTATCTTGCATAATTCTGGGATCTTTCTGTCCAACTCGAGAATCTGCACAGAATTTCAAATGGAACTCTTTATTTAATTTATGGAGATAGCATACTGTCATGACTAGGTAGAAGTCCTAAGTTATTCGTAATTGTATTTTGAGTGTTGCCTGCACTAAGGATTGAACCTTCAACCTCCAGAAGAGTGTAACTTTACAACTGAAATACTTTATTCACTATGCCACGGGCCGTGATGAACATGAAATTAATTTTGATGAGCTGAATGTTAATCCAGGTTGTCATTGATGGATGTGTCCACCCAAGATGGCCGACTTATAACAACGTGGGGATGGAATTTGTTTTCTTCAAACACCAGGTTTATTATGTACAAAATCAACTTTTTGTTGGCAACATCGAATGGAAACAACATCTGACGAGTTGGTAGGAATCAGGAAATTTTTATGAACACATAAAATCATAAAATTGCCATCCCATTAACGAAACAGCTGTAATGAAGAAATCGAAGATAAAATAAACAAAAGTTACAAAAAAAGGAAAAAATGTAAGTCTTTGAATTTCAACAAGTTTTGTAATATATATATATATATATATATATATATATATATATATATATATATATGGCCCGATCTGTCTAATCCTTCTCTAATCATTTTTTAGATTAAGCGACTCACTTAAAAGTAGCCCGATCTCTCTAATCTTTCTTTTAACGGCCAACTGACACCACAAGACAAAATGCAATTCTTTTTCCAATAAGATGGCGCTACATGCCACGTTTCACAAATCACTGACGCGAGTTCATGAACTCATTTCGGAAGAGAGAACAATAAGCAAAGGGTTATGGCCACCACGTTCCCTGGACTTGTGATCATCTGATTTTTATCTTTGGGGGGGCTTTATGCAAATATTCGTCACAATCTAGACCAACTAAAGGAGAACATTATCAACACTATCAGGAGAATCACCAGATAATATCTACATGCAGTATATGCAAACGTTGTTAAACGTGCCCAGAAATGCATAGATGTCAACAGGGAGAACTTCCAGCATCT
>NC_136510.1:15699694-15737194 GCF_053919585.1 Euprymna scolopes | reverse complement strand
TAGATCACTATGGCCGGATGTTACGACATTTAAAAATAAATTTTTTAATTTCAACGATATTTCTCGCGATTAAAGTTGGCCGGGTGGGTTTGTTCCTTGCTGATGGAGTCAGAGATGGCTTCGTGGCCGGGTTCGAATCTCCTGACCGGCGGTAATTGTGAAATCTTGCACCGATGATTCCCGAAAAGATGAAACACTAGTGCCTAAAGGTATCATTATAGTATTAATTAGGTCAGCCCCTTTAAGGACCCGGTTCTTATTGCTAATCACTTTACAGTTTAAATGAAAGTCGGTCAACTAAGCTCGCATGCGAAGATCATAATGTTATATTACTTAAATCACTATGACCGGATGTTACGACATTAAATTTTTTTTTTTTTAATTTCAACGATATTTCTCGCGATTAAAGTTGGCTGGGTTGGTTTGTTCCTTGCTAATGGAGTCAGAGATGGCTTCGTAGCTGGGTTCGAATCTCCAGACCGGCGGTAATCGTGACACCCTGCACTGATGATCCTCTAAAGGTTGAATCACTAGTGTCTGTAGATATTTAAAAATTAATATAGTAATAATTATATATATATATATATATATATATATATATATATGATGATTACAACGTCTTGTCAGACGAGTGCCACTCCCTCAGACACTTAAAGTCCATGAGCCCAAAAATGACTTTTTTTTTTAGTCCTACCGGTGAATTCATACACTACAACCGGGCATCACACTGAAGACAAATATTGAGATCAATTATTACATGCTTCCAGCATTTCAAGCTTCCACACGTCACAACTTTTCCATCGCCACAGGACCATTTTTATAGACGAATGCCCCAGGAAGTATCTATACACAGATGATGTTACAGAGTCTTAGCTTTGTACGACAGCTAAGTCTCTCTCTCAGTTCAAAATGTTGAGAGACAGCAACAAGCAAGAGCAAGATAGCCAGCAACAAGATAAACTGCAGACCAGCTTAATGCGGGTACTGGTCTCCCGCTTTATGGTTTTTTAAATCAGAGATTTGCTTCTCCTAGCAAGGTTGCCTTCACTACGCCCTCTCCACACCAACACACACATACATACACACAAACACACACACAGTACTAGTTGGCCGTTGACCCTGAAAAAGGACGAATATATATATATATATATATATATATATATATATATATATATATATATATATATATGTGTGTGTGTGTGTGTGTGTATGTATATATATATACATACATATATATATATATATATATATATATATATATTGACCCCGAAAAAGGACGAATATATATATATATATATATATATATATATATATATATATATATATATATATGTATATATATATATATATATATATATATATATATATATATATATATATATATATATACTTTCCACCTTCAAATCATTTTTGAAAGAATCTTCATGCAAACTGCAATTTTATTCCCGGTTCGTTTTTATCATATTTTTTACATCTACATTTTTTCACTTGTTGTCTTTTTAAGGACATGTAAATCTTTGCAATTTTAGACTGTAATCAATTGCAGTTTCACTTAATGCCATGACCAGCAAATTTTGCTACAAATATAATTTGCTGATTTCTTTATGTCCTCTGATGAGAAGAATAGCAAGAATAGCATTCTTTGAAACTCCGCAGAATAAAGAATTTCTAAATTGTTTTTGGAGTATTCAGTCGAACAATGAATTTGATTGTAGATTTCAACTTACAGTTTTAATTTCTTTTCTCATATATATATATATATATATATATATATATATATATGAAATAAGAATTACAATTAAGTTTACCAAGGTAATCCAAAATAGCAAACTTAAAGTATATTATAAATATTAAAGACTTCATATTTATAAAGTAATCCTAAACAGATGTAGAAGCTCAATAAAACCAAATAAGAAATAGAGCTTATAATAAGAATAAAGAATTAATAAAACATGTTAAAAACAATTTAAGAAAAGTTAAAAACATATTTAATTTTCTAAAAGGAGACACAAATTAAGTGGATTGTCCTTAATCCGCGGAGCTTCGAAAGAAATACTTTCCTTCTCATCAGAAGGTAGGAGTTAGTAAAATGCGGAATCGGATTTTGCTTGCAAAGTATTTAATGAAACTACAAGTAAGCCATAGAGCTTACTTGGTAAAAGTTAAAAAAAAAAATAGTTAAGCAGAGGGAATGGGAAAAAAATGATTTCACATGAATGAATGGTCGGGTGAAGAGTAGAATATCCAATAACGGTAAAATCCAAGAAAAGTTGGTAAAAGTTCGGTATCCAGAAGTAAAAATCCAAACGAATCGCATTGCTGGAAAATGTTTCGATATCATCCAAAAGGCAGAATTCCGTGAAATAATTCACAAATGGGTACAAGGAAAAAAGAGTGAGTTTAAAATATTATTATTAAAAGGAAGATAAATTGTGCGTAGAATGAAAAAATGAAGAGATTTTAAGAAACTTCTTAATCACAAAATCACGTTTTTCTTTCTCGAGAGGTGCGACAACTCTTCATGTTGCTACGCTGTCGAAATTCCTTTTTCAAAAGAAAACACAGGATGTGAATTATAGTTTCTTATACATACGTCTTTTATTTTACCTGGAATCCCCCATTCGGAGTTGGGCACGCTTATAGTTGTCTACATTTCGCTAAACCTTCACAGGCATCCTCGACTATCTCCCTTCCAAATCTCACTAAACTCTACCTTTACTTTTTTAATTACGTCATCACTGCAACGCATCACTACAAGACCATCGCCTGGTCTTTTGTCACATATTTCATTTGTTATTATTTTTGTCAGCTAAAATTCCTAACTGTTTATTTAACTAAAAAATTCCATTTCCAAGTTATTATTTATCCAAACTAATATTCTTAACTTGTTTCTTAAATTCTATTTAATCAAGTTAACATTCCTGGTACATTTTTAGCTAATAAAACATTGAGACTACGAAACAGTAATCATGATAATAATCATCTTGTTTACTTTCCGACGTTTTCCCGGAATCAGCAATAGAATAGGAGGAAGAGGAGGAGTAATTAGGGACATCATTATAATACTGTGGGAGAATTGGGGACAGTCCCACCTCTAAAAATAAATAAAACGAGATAAAAAAGACTAGAAGAAATCGAAACCAAGAGGAAGATTGGGATCAAACAATGAACGGCAGTGGTGAAAACAATAAAATTATGAAGGATGATCTTTGAGTGCAGAAACTAACACACATAAGGGAAGTGTGATAAATAAAGAGGGTGTGGGTGGGAGGGGGGAAATACGATCCCGCCCGGTCGAGCTGTCATAGCGGGGATGTATCGGTTTCCTTTTATCCAGATGGTTGTCTATTGGCCTAAGTGTTCGCTTTGATCTAAAGTAATATTATACCCTCATCATTGCTGTTTCCCTATTTTAAGACTTTATGGCTGGTTTTTCTTTTCGAGTGGCGTATTCTTTATACATCTATTTATTTATTCATTTATAGCTCGCTTTTTTATTAGTTCGTTTAGTTCTCATTTTTATTTATTTATTTTAATTTTTTCTTCTTCCTTTGAAGATTGTAACGCTGGGTATGGGGTAGACAAACCAGCTGTCAACATTTCCCTGCTTTTTATTGAAACCAACCGAGAGCTCTTTTAAGTATACTCGTTGCTCCCTTAAGTGCAATTGTCTGGATCTCTTTTGCAGTTGGTTCATCAGGAATATTAGTTAGGTAGGACTTCAGGTTCTTCTTTATAAACCCTGTGGCACCTATAATGATTGCTATGATTGGTATCTCTCTCAGATTTCAGTTTCTTTTTATATCATACACGAGACGTTGATATTTGGTCTGTTCCTCCCTTTCAGCTCTGTTCAGACCGCCATCATCAGGGACACTCACTTCAACCAAGGTTGCAACTCTCTCCAACTTATTCCATATGACTATGTCAGGTTTTACAGCAGAATTTTCAAGGTAGGTGGCTGTAGGGATTACATGGTCGTAATATATGGTGCATCTACATGATCAAATTACCAATCTGTGAACAAATATACAAAATATACAAAATGGCATATTCGTTTTCGATGTATTTTATTGATTCGCTCTATTTATTACATTTTATTTCCCGCTGTTTTAACAATTCATCTATTCCTCGTGTTCACTTAAGTATTTATTGTTTATTTATTTCAATATAATAAACGTCTACATGATCAAATTAACAATCCGTGAACAAATATGTAAAATATACAAAATGGCATATTCATTTTCGATGTATTTTATTGATTCGCTCTATTTATTCATTTTATTTCCCGCTGTTTTAACAATTCATCTATTCCTCGTGTTCACTTATTTATTTATTGTTTATTCATTTCAATATAATAAACGTCTACATGATCAAATTAACAATCCGTGAACAAATATGTAAAATATACAAAATGGCATATTCGTTTTCGATGCATTTTATTGATTCGCTCTATTTATTCATTTTATTTCCCGCTGTTTTAACAATTCATCTATTCCTCGTGTTCACTTATTTATTTATTGTTTATTCATTTCAATATAATAAACGTCTACATGATCAAATTAACATTCCGTGAACAAATATGTAAAATATACAAAATGGCATATTCGTTTTCGATGTATTTTATTGATTCGCTCTATTTATTCATTTTATTTCCCGCTGTTTTAACAATTCATCTATTCCTCGTGTTCACTTATTTATTTATTGTTTATTCATTTCAATATAATAAACGTCTACATGATCAAATTAACAATCCGTGAACAAATATGTAAAATATACAAAATGGCATATTCGTTTTCGATGTATTTTATTGATTCGCTCTATTTATTCATTTTATTTCCCGCTGTTTTAACAATTCATCTATTCCTCGTGTTCACTTATTTATTTATTGTTTGTTTATTTCAATATAATAAATATCTACATGATCAAATTAACAATCCGTGAACAAATATGTAAAATATACAAAATGGCATATTCGTTTTCGATGTATTTTATTGATTCGCTCTATTTATTCATTTTATTTCCCGCTGTTTTAACAATTCATCTATTCCTCGTGTTCACTTATTTATTTATTGTTTGTTTATTTCAATATAATAAATATCTACATGATCAAATTAACAATCCGTGAACAAATATGTAAAATATACAAAATGGCATATTCATTTTCGATGTATTTTATTGATTCGCTCTATTTATTCATTTTATTTCCCGCTGTTTTAACAATTCATCTATTCCTCGTGTTCACTTATTTATTTATTGTTTATTCATTTCAATATAATAAACGTCTACATGATCAAATTAACAATCCGTGAACAAATATGTAAAATATACAAAATGGCATATTCGTTTTCGATGTATTTTATTGATTCGCTCTATTTATTCATTTTATTTCCCGCTGTTTTAACAATTCATCTATTCCTCGTGTTCACTTATTTATTTATTGTTTATTCATTTCAATATAATAAACGTCTACATGATCAAATTAACAATCCGTGAACAAATATGTAAAATATACAAAATGGCATATTCGTTTTCGATGTATTTTATTGATTCGCTCTATTTATTCATTTTATTTCCCGCTGTTTTAACAATTCATCTATTCCTCGTGTTCACTTATTTATTTATTGTTTGTTTATTTCAATATAATAAATATCTACATGATCAAATTAACAATCCGTGAACAAATATGTAAAATATACAAAATGGCATATTCGTTTTCGATGTATTTTATTGATTCGCTCTATTTATTCATTTTATTTCCCGCTGTTTTAACAATTCATCTATTCCTCGTGTTCACTTATTTATTTATTGTTTGTTTATTTCAATATAATAAATATCTACATGATCAAATTAACAATCCGTGAACAAACATGCAGGCTAATTTATATGATTTAAATAAAGGTAGTGTCATGATAGTTGCATTTCTTTTACTGTAGCGTATCCGAAGGAGTCAAAGCCAAAAACATTGAGGCAGTCATGATCTTTGTAGATTTCACCAAAGCATTCGACTCCGTACATAGAGGAAAAAGCCAGCATATTAAAAGCATATGACATTCCAAACAAAGTCATTAATGCTATCATGATTCTATATGAGCACACTCGATCAATATTCAGATTGCCAGATGGGGACACTGAATTTTTCGACATCCGCACCGGGGTACTACAAGGAGACACTCTTGCCTCTTTTCTTTTCATTGTCTGTCTTGACTTTGTACTTCGCACCTCTGTTGATATACGTAACACGCTAGGCTTCACCCTAAATGAATCCAGAAAGAGACGTCAACAATCAGCATACATAACTGATGCAGATTACGCAGATGATATTGCTTTGTTCGCGAACAACACTGCTGATGCGCAAACACTGTTACGTAAGCTAGAAAATTGTGCAAATGACATTGGTCTCTACATTAATACGGATAAGACAAAGTTTATGACTTTCAATATGAAAGGAGAGATCAGGGCTCTGGTTCGATCAACGCTGGGTTTACATATCTGGGCAGCAACATAGCTTCCACACAGAGAGAGAGAGAGAGAGAGAGAGAGAGAGAGAGAGAGAGAGAGAGAGAGAGAGAGAGAGATCGAAAATCGCATCTCACAAGCATGGGCCGCATTGGATGGGCTACGTTCAGTATGGACTTCGAGACTAATTAAGAAACTGAAAAGGCAGTTCTTCAGGGCAGTGGTAGAGTCTGTCCTTGTTTACGGTGCTACAACCTGGACACCCACCAAAAGATTGGAAAGAAAACTAGACGGCACATACACCCGTATGCTACGGATAGTATTAAATATATCTTGGCAAAATCATCCCACGAAGCAGCAACTTTATGGCAATCTACCTGCCATATCTATACCATCAGAGAAAGACGCATACGATTTGCTGGTCATTGTCTGAGGAGCAAGCATGAATCGGTGATTGATATATTGCTATGGACTCCACGACACGGACACTCAAGCAAAGGACAACCTAGATCCACGTACATCCAGCAAATAGCATACGACGCCAACTGTGAACCTGAAGATCTGAGGCAACTGATGGAAGACAGGAAACTCTGGAGAGGAAGAGTCACATTGGTCCGGGCAAGGAGCCCGTCATGATGACGATGATGATGATGATGTATCCGAAGTAATTACACAGGTAAAAGTTCTTGTTTCTATATATAAACTTAATTTCGATGGTTGTAATTCATTCATTTAGGTTGTTTATCTCTTCCTCAATACTAGAATATATAATATATTTTGTCAGTTTATATGCTTCGTTATAGAGATAGATTTTCCAGAACGTTTACATGTAAACAGATACATCATAGCATAGCTGTGTCTGTATTGTTTACATAAACCATCTACAGGGTGGTCAAAAAGTCAGGTAACATGTTAAAGGTAGAAAAAACAATATGATCCATTATAATCTCTATTCGTTTAATATTATTTCTTGGATGAAATTTTTCCACAACGATGGATTGGTCGCCGTGGCCCAGTTGAATGGCCAGCCAGATCTCCGGATCTTACCCCTCCTGATTTCTGGCTTTGGGGCTATGTAAAGGATAGCGTTTATGGCAAGAAGCCTGATACAATAGCGTCTTTAAAGTTATTTATTGAAGAGGAGATTGCGCGGATATCAGCTGACATGATTACACGTGTTACACAATCAGTGGTTAATCGCTTCCAGCGATTGATAGAGATAAATGGACGACAATTAACAAAATAAACATATTTCATGTTTGTTTCATTTTATATTTCAATGTATGGTACTTAAATATACGTGTATTGCTAATATCGTTTTTCTTTAAAATGTTACCTGACTTTTTGACCACCCTGTAGTTGGGGTACTTAGTTATCATTTGTAATCAGTTATATGTTTGGTTTCCTTACATAGCGCTGCTTTACGATATTTCTCGTAGGTATATATATATATATCAAAAGTGTTTTTTTTCTAGGGCACTGACTTTTCAAATTCAACTTTCCCAACCTTGTGGCACATCTTGCTTAAAAGGGGGATTAATAAAGGGCATTTCTCCACCTTACATTGCCTAAAATAATATCACGTGTACAAAACAGGAATTTGGTACTGATAAAATATATTAACTCCCTTGCCGGTTTTGCATTTTTTTTTTTTTTTTTTTTTTTTTTTTTTTTATCTAATTCTCTTGGACTATTGGAGCTTGACGCGTTGATACACATCATCAAACCCTGCCACCCGACGCACCAAGATCGTCTAAGCATCCGGGTCATTGGCAAGCCCCATTCGTCTGTCCAGTCCAAATATAAGACCAGTTTTATGTATATCTGCTTTCCTTCCCACGTCGTTCATATGCCAGGTGTTTTTTGGCCGGCCTCTCTTTCTTTTCCTTTGTGAGTTCAAAAAATAAATAAATAAATAAAATAAAATAAAATAAATAAATAAATAAGATGAAATCTTGTTGCATGAGATGTGTCAAGTGCCTTGAACTTTACTCTTTCTCTTCCTTCTTTTCTTTTTTTTTCTTTTCTTCCCCCTGTTAGTTTTTGCAAAACATCTACTCCAATCATTTTTTTTTCGTTTAATATGTGATGACAATCAACATAAAAAAAAAATAGTACTATTTTTTTAAGACTAAAGGTTATATAGTTTTTCTCGGTTTTTAACTGTTCAATTCACATGAACAAAAAAATGTATTGATCGAAATAAGCACCATCAGAATCAACACACCTTTGCCAAAGCAAAACAAGTGTATTTTATGCCAGGAACGTAAAAATCTTGGTGATAAAGTTGCTGAAGGCGTTTCCAATATCGTTTAGGTTTTTGAAGCATTTCTCACGCAGACGGTTGTCGAGATGCTTGAAAAAAAATGTAGTCGGTAGGTGAGATGTCTTGAGAGTATGTCAGATGAGGCCACGGCTACCGAGAGAGTATGCCAGTGAATATGACAGCGTGACGTCATTACCAGATCAATATGTAGGTAAAGGCACGAAGGTGCCTAAAGTTTCCGGTGTTCAACCATGTAGCCATAAAAAAATATTTTTCGCTGCTTTATATTGCGGCTGTTGTAATTATATATATTTTTATTCTTCTAAAGAGAAAAAACAATTCTCCGATTAGAGTATTATTACAATTATCATTATTGCACATCGGGGTAATTTTAATCTAACAAAATATAACGGTAAGTTAACTGTCTTGAGAAAGTGAGATGTCTTGAGAGTATGTCATATGAGGCCACGGCACTGAGAGAGTAGGCCAGTGAACATGACAACGTGACGTCATTACCAGATCAATATGTAGGTAAAGGCACGAAGGTGCCTAAAGTTTCCGATGTTCAACCATGTAGCCATAAAAAATATTTTTCGCTGCTTTATATTGCGGCTGTTGTAATTATATATTTTTTTATTCTCCTAAAGAGAAAAAACAATTCTCCGATTAGAGTATTATCACAATTATCATGATTGCACATCGGGGTAATTTTAATCTAACAAAATATAACGGTAAGTGAACTTGTTTTCGATTTTTTATTTCTATCGAAGGAAGTCGAATATTTCATTTTATTATTTTTTTTAAACTGCAAAACAAACAATTTTTATATGAGAATATTTTTTCAGCCCGCTCTTTTAATCTGTATTATCAATAAAATTCTAAATGTTTATTTATTTATTTATGTTTATATATATATATATATATATATATATATATATATATATATATATATATATATATATATATATATATATACCAATAAAACTTTCGAACGGATACACCGAATTGAAATTTTTTTTCTCTGAAAGATGTGAGTCCCTAGATTGTTCTTATCTATATATGGTTCGTAACGAACAACGTCGAGTCACACAAAAAGCCCGAAATAATGGTTTTGGGGCCGTTTCGTGCAATTGTCGAGAGAGTTACCTGCCCATGTCAACGGAATTTAGCACTGTCTGTATACAGTTGCGGTAACATCTTTCGGCATACGGATAGGACTTGTGGTGCAATAGATAACGCGTCTGGCTACGGATCAGAAGATTCCAAGTTCAAATCTGGTCGAGTTCGTAATAATTTTAATTATCATTTTATCCAACATTTACTCATTCTCCTTAGCCTTAGTTAGGGTATTTTTGTTTTTTCAGTGATTTTGTTTTGTGCATATGGAAATTTCACATACTCCGAGTTCACAGGGTAAGTGTTGATGGCAAGATGATGTTGAGTGTACTTGATGTTCAGTGTACACGATTTTGTGTTTGACTCGGCTGTGTGTGCTGACGCGGCGCAGCCACTAGTAATAAATAAAACTTTTCATTGAGTATTTCCAAATATTTTAAAGTTAGAAGCATTTTTCACGACAGTTTTTTTGTTTTAATTTGTTTTGTTTTTTTTTAACTAAAACAATCGAATATTTTAGCACCGAGCGTAATTTATTTCTTTGAAATATATTTAAAACTTCAAAGCGTTTGTTTGTTTTATAACATTTTATCTGTAAATAATTTATATGACTGAAATGGGAAATGAAATAGAAAATTTTCTATTCTCTCCATAGACATACGAACAAGAGGGGACGTGGCTTTCTAACTATTTTGAATTTTAACCTAACAATTTAATGAAAAAAAGATACCATTAAAATTTAATTTAACTTGAAAATTCTATCTAAAATATAGCACGATACGTACACTGCACAATCACCATTATTATTATTATTATTATTATTATTATTATTATTATTATTATTATTATAACAATAATAAAAGAAAATGTACTTCACGGGGAATGTGGATCCTGCATAAACGGGTTTTAATTTAATGGTTTCTCCCTAAAAAGCGCATACGCAAAAGGTTTTCATTGGTTTATTTAATCACGAAAACATTTTTGAAGGCACTATTTGAGGCAAATAAAAAGGCCAGAAGCATTATTTGAATATGTATGAAAAAATAAATGTAACAAAAAGTAAAAATATTAGTGTGGAAAATCTAATATAATAAAAACCAATTAAAACGAAATGAAAATAAAATAAAAACAAATTTAATTAAAGAAAAAAATTCCAAAAATAAAATACAAAAAAGTGTATGAGATATATACGAAGAAAGTGAAAGAAAACCTCAGGAAGCAGCCATTAAATTAAAACCCGTTTACGCAGGTTTCACGTTCCCTGTTCAGTGCAAAAAAAAAAAAAAAAAAAAAAAAAAAAAACTGTAGATAATATCGACTGGCGCCACACCAACTAATTGTAAAGAGTCAGGGAGGATGGAAAGCCCGAGGTGGGAGAGTACTAATCAGACCTCCACTGAAGGTGTGCAGTTCAAATCTGGTACCTTGGGGAGGCATTTTTGCCACCCAAACCGCAGGAAACGCCAATGGCCGATGCCAACGAGAAATCAATGGCAAACGGCTGTCGCGTGCAATCATCTGCACGAGTGGTTAAGAGGTGCAGAATATTGGAAATCTGGGGAGACTTGTCACTCGGTCTCCAGTGAATACCTCAGGTTACTGCCAGTGAACGATCACGGATGATGCCCTGTCAGACAACTCCTAGTGAGTGAAATAATAATAATAATAATAATAATAATAATAATAATAATAATAATAATAATAATAATAATAATGTCCCCCTCTCAAATTCACCACCAACCTGATTTAATATCGTAGATGTTTACTATATTTTCTTAGTTTTTAACCAATGTTCACATTATAGTATGATCGTCTTTTAGTAGTTATCTGAACTTCATTTTCGTATTCATGTATTCTACACTGATAAGAAAATGAAGATTATAGTGGAGTATAGGATTCCTAGCCATGTAACCGATGAAAATACGCTACACATTTTAATGAAAAACATGGGGAAGAAATGAATATAAAAGAACAGAAAACCAAAAATTTTAATGTAATTTCTGTGTTAAAAGCAATAGTTATTTAAATATTTCAACATATAATCTTGTGGGGAAAATCCAGCCCCCCAATAAGGGGCACTCTGGATAGGAAAAAAAAATAAGAATTGTCCTAGTCATAAAAGATTTCTCCTCCACCGGCCGAGCACAGAAAAGGTGAATTGTAGCATCAGAACAGACACTACACTATGATCTTATTCCGAAGGCCAAGAATTGTTTGTGTTTTATGTTGCTTTAATTGTTTATTCCCTGAATTCATAATTCAGTTTTATCAGTATTAGAGTATATATTGCTTTAAAATTACGTAATTTTACAAAAATAATATTTATATTTTATATTGAATAAAGTTCAGTTTCATCATTAATCGAATTGGGTTTCTTTTTCAACATGTTTTAATACTCTTTTTAAAAATGCCGTCATATAGTATCGACAGTAACAGTTCGACAAATCTTACCTACATTGCCTGCAGACATTTTTCAGTTAACAGGCCTTCTATATCTCGGTGGCCGTGGTGAGGCAGAGTTTCGTAGCCCAATTCGTTCAACTTCTGCAGGATCGGTTTAGCAACGTGCGGTCGAGCATTGTCGTGAATGAGAATTGGGTCTTTTCTGTTGACTAATGCTGGATATTGTTCTCGAAGTGTCTGGTGCATTTTATCCATTTGTTGATAGAACTTCTCCGCCATAATGATTTCGCCTGCATTAAAAAAAAAAAAAACTGTAATAGATGAGACCGGTTGCAGTCAACATGACATTCTTTTGGTGTATCTCTGGCTTCGGGAAATGCTGTGGAGCTTCGTCGGCATCTAACCACTGAGATGAGCGTCGCTGGTTGTCGTAAAAAGAACACTTTTCATCGCAGGTCACATCCTGGTCGAGAAACGGGTCGTTCTCGTTGTGTAAAAGAAGGGAAGATGACACTTCATAACGGCGTTTCTTTTGGTTGTCGTTCAATTCGTGAGGCACCCATTTATCAATTTTTTTTTTTTTTTGTTTTTGTCTTTCCAATCTCTCTCGGGTGGTTGGAAATCATCGTATACGTTATGTCTAATTCAGAAGCAAGTTTAGCGTGGATTGGCTTCGACTAAGGCTCTTAAAAACATCATTGTTTTAAAACGATTGTAATTTAAACGATTAGATAGAGTAAAAACAACTGCTCTTTAAAATGATTTATAAAGTAAAGGTATAATAACGAAAACTTTAAAAAAAAAAAAAGAGGGGGGTTACTTTAAATTTCGAGTTCTAAGGTTTAGGTTGTTGGTGTCTCGATGTAAAAGTCTGAGGAGCGAACATTTCTGTAAAAGTCTGAGGAGGCTACACGACGACCAGAAAACGGTCGCGTAGCTGAAACAATAATGTAACTAAACAGAAAAATACGATAATAAAAAATAAAACGTATATATATAATATATATATACATAAAGCTGAATGTGTGTGTGTGTGTGTGTGTGTGTGTGTGTGTGTGTGTGTGTGTGTGTGTGTGTGTGTGTGTGTGTGTGTGTGTGTGTGTGGTCACGAGTAGGCTCCTATATGGTTGACTATTTTAAAAAACTGATTACATATAATGATATAAGATGTATCGACACACAGGAATTGGTATGTTTGATCTGGCAGAACGGTGGTTCATTAAAATTGTGGGGTCTACGTATGCGCCTGGTCCACAAAGTATGGAAATAAAAAATTAAAAAATTAAAAAAAAAACGTTTACAAGTGTTTTTGATATAGATGTACATAATAATACTTTGATAAGTATGTTTTAACTTAAATAGGGATGATATAATAAAATTGTGGGGTCTGCGTTCGCGCCTGGCCTCCATAGAATGGAAATAGGCACAAGCTTTAATAAAGACTTTTCATATCTATCTGTGTATGTATACTTTGATAATTATGTTTCAGTTTGAAGAAATATGGTATAATAAAATTATGGGGTGTTCGTTCGCGCCTGATCTCCATAGAATGGAAATATGTTACAAAGTTTAACAAGGTTTTTAATATAGATCCACAGAATATTGTGATAAGTGTTTCAGTGTGAACAGGTATGGTATAATAAATTATGGGGTTTATCTATTTTATTTTTACTTTCATCATATTTTGCTTTGGTTTTGATACCCCCAAATTCGAAGCTATCTCTTTACAGCCCTTTCTTTTTATAACCTATCATCTATATATATAAAAGCGAAAATGTGTGTTTGTATGTATGTATGTATGTACGTATGTTTGTATATTTGTATGTGTGTCCGCTAAAAATTTTCGACAGACACGACGAAAATTCACAAACTCGGTATCATATTGAAGCTCCATCCTTCGCTCGAAAAATATCGAAAAATTGGCCAAAAACGTTAATTTTTCATCCCGAAATCGACAATTTTCGACAGGAGATGGGCAACAAAAACTGTCCCCTCGTGACGATGACCGGTTCTACGCATGCGTCAGATGACGTCATGGCCTGATTTACTTTAAATAGTTGAAGAACTGACTAAATTTCATGTACGTCGCGTTAGCTCAGTTGGTCGGTTCGTTGTTTAAACGTTTTGGGTTCGAATTGTGGTGTGAGATGTCTTTTCTTTTTTTTTTTCGATTTTTTAAATTTAAATATTGAACCAGTGTTATTTAAGCCATTCATTTTTCTGGTTTTTTTTTTTTTTTTTTTTTTTTTAATTCGCTTATTCTTAGTGACACCCAACAACACCCGGGTACCCACCGATTTTTTAAATTTTAATATTGAAACAGGCTTATTTAAGCCATTTTTCACGTGTTTTTTTTTTTTAACGTTCGTTTTTCTGGGTTTTTTTTTGTTTTTCGATTTTTATATTTAACATCGTTCGTTTGCCTTACGTTAGTTTTTTTTTCGATGTTTTGATTACCCCCCCCCTCCCCGCTTAAGTTTTAACGTTCGTTTTTATGTTTTCTTTTTTACTTCGCTTATAACAAACAAACCTGGTCATTGACCTCATTTGCTGAATAGCTATTGCTTACGTCGTTGTCCTCGTTGTCGTCGCCGTCGTCGTCGTCGTCGTCGTCGTCATCGTCGTCGTAACGCTCTACGACTTCCGTGCGGGCACCTTTCAATTTGGTTCTTACTTAAATAAGTTCAAAAATCTTTCAGTAACTCATTCTGGCTGGTCGAACGGTTCATGTTTTTGCCTCAGGGCTTCGGGTTCGATCCTACCCCCCCGGTTTCTTTTTTATTTAAGAGCACACACACACCTCCAAACACCCGGGCAACGCCGGGTACCCCCGCTAGTACTTTCATAAATCAGAGTCCATTTTCTGTAGGCTGTTTTTGAACCCAGTCAACGACGGGTACTTTTGCTAGTATATATATATTTCTGTCGGCACTAACCCTATTTGGGTTTAACTGGCTTAAATATGATGACGGGCCAAGTGCCTCTCACCAATTTGTCTTTGTCTTTGTTTCTATGAGGCAAACTCTGAAACTAATTAACCAATCATTATGAATTTTGGAACATAACTGCCTGTTCGAGGGAAGAAACTATTAGAGTAATAATCTTTCTGGCATTTAGGGACCTGGACATTGAATGGGTTGTGATTTTGTTGCTAAGCGAGTTTATCGGTTAAATATTTTCACACGGACAGACAGACAGATAAATGTATCTACTGTTTTTTTTCATATAGATTTCGATATGGTTTTCTTTGTTCCTTTTTTATTTTTTATTTATATTTTATTATTATTATTTTTTTAGAGATAATTTGATGTAATTTGGAATTATTTTTCGCGCGTCGATCAAAGCGATGAACGCGGTAAACTCACGCAAAAGTCGAATTCGCGTTGTTGTTTTCGTTTAGAATATGCGTTTGTGTGAAGGGAGTTCCTCTCTGAAGATTTTCAGTAAAATCTGCCCCACCCACCCTCTTCCCAGGGCTCCTAAAAAAAAAAAAAAAAAAAAAAACTTTACCCCTTTTTTCTTGGAATTTTTGGTAGGGGGAATTGGAATGAGGCGCGAGTGAAGAGCAGCAACTGACATTTAGTTCTTCGACTTTGTTCTTCACGCTTCGTCGCCGTTGAATGCAAAATCTACTTTAGTCGGAATTCCATTTTGACATCTAAGCAATCACCATTTTTTTTTCTACAAAGGTGGCGATAAAGGAACATCAAGAGGAGAGGGGGGGGGCAGATGAAGAAAAGCGGGAAAGCCACCGTTTGACATTAAACACTTATTAAAGATTATATTTTCTGTCTGAAGAAGAAAACGTAAATCCGTGATTATTTTTATTCATTTTTTTTGGGGGGGGGGGTATACGACACATGGACACAAGTACGCCATTTCGTTCGTTTTTCTTCTCGTACAAGAAACGAAAACCTACTCGTTTTACTTACATAAGGTTACAATTAACACAGTTTCAAATTCTATCTTAAACGTGGGAGTACAGGCAGCGTAAGGAGTTCAATCACAGCATAGGTGCCCTTTAAATAGCTCACCTATTTCGCCTGATTTTCGCCCAAACTTAAGATAAAAATCGATTGCTGATGTTAAGTTATATTTCTTGTTTGTAATTTTTCTATTATTATTATTATTATTATTATTATTATTATTATTATTATTATTGTTGTCGTCATCGTCGTCGTCGTTGTTGTTGTTGTTGTTGTTGTTGTTGTTTGTTTGTTCACTGGGGGTAGTCACACAGACCATCATTAAAGATTTCTCCTTGAGAACAACTTGTGGTGTTCTCTGGAGTATCAGTGACAGCAAGTTTCCTCAGATTTCGAGTACTCTCCACCGCTTTCGATAACTTTTACAGATGAATTTGCGTTATCGCAATAGTCGCTTACCATTGATGCCTCATTGGCAGTGACCATTGATCTTCACCGGAGTTTGAATGGCAATAATTCTCCCCAAGGTCCCAGTACTCTTTGCATCGATCCAGCGAAGGTCTGGTTTGTGCCTCCCCTCTTTTTCCTCAGTCTTTCCATCCTCCTTGGTCCTCATTTATTTGGTGTAGCGTCTGTTTATAACGACACGCGGGGAAAAGGGGGGAGGCAAGGGTGCAGGGGGTGGGTTAACTTACAATTATACAGTTTCAGATTTTTTTTTTTTTTTTTGGTGCTTCTTCGGTATTAAACAAAAATCGAAAGTTGAAAATTTTTAATTTTCATTAAAAAACAATGGAATCCATTTACTTTTCTTTACGTCGAATTCAACTTTAAACAATGTTGTATCTACTTTATTGTCATGTCGACATTAATTAAATACTAACAGCCGCCCGGCATTGCCCGGTCGTAAAATACGCTAAAATATAATATTTTGATTAATGCATATTTCGTATTTATTATTATATTATATTGGACCCAATATATAGTAATGATTTAAAAAGTTTAAAAAAAAAATACTCGTATGCCACCGCAGAGAATCGAAACCAAAATGTTTAGCTTACGATTTACTTTTTCCTTTGACGTTAATGCCTGAGCTATGAAGACATGTTTGCTGTAAAGCTAAAAATTAAAACATGAACCAATAACTATTACGTTATTCGTAATGCTGTCGTTCGATCTTCACTGGGCAAATTTCATTTTTTTTTTTTTTCATTTTCACACTTTTGCACCAATTTTCCCTGGCTAAAACCCAAATATAAAGTTTCGCAGGTGTTCGAATACCCTATATATTAAGTTTCATGTTTGTAGACCAAAAACTGACAGAGGAGTTTGGTAGGCAACATTTTTAAACAAGTATGTATACGCATACATAAATATATATAGAAAGAGGTTTGTGTTTACCTTTTATGCAAAATCTTTTTATGCAAATATTACACAAGTATAAATCATGTAGAATATCTGCATGAACATAATTACACGTAATAGTTAACTTAAGATGATCATCCCACAAGAAAACTGAAAAAAACTAATAGAAAATTAATTAAAATGAATATATAAAAGAATGTGCAAATTAGCTAGATCTTTTGCAGATGAATGCAATGCCACAACTCATATATAACAAAGTTGTATTTTCTTTTTAAACAAACAGAAAAAGGGTTCGCCATTTTTCTTCTTGGCCTTCTTCTTTTTTTTTTGCTATCAAAGTGTAGTATCTGTTCCGGCAGATACTGCAAGCAAAGACCATATGTGGGAGCAATCCCACATATAAGACCTTGGTCAATGTAGGGGCAACTCTTCATACCAATTGTCACTATCCAGCTCCCCTACTCCTCGGGGAGTTGGCCCCCATTTCCCCTTCGCTCCTCACATTAAAAATCGACCTTGTGCCTAATTTGATCGGTAGGGGAGCAAATAAATACCTCGCCTTTTTTCTTCTTGTCCTTCTTTTTTTGCTATCAAAGTGTAGTATTTGTTCCGGCAGATACTGCAAGCAAAGACAATATGTGGGGGTAACCCCACATATCAGACCTTGGTCAATGTAGGGATCATCCTACAGACCAACAATTACTATCCAGCTCCCATTTTCCACCCATCGGGAGCTGGTCCCCTTTCTCCTCCCCCTCCCTCTCTCTCCACATTAAAAAACTGCCTTGTGCCTAATTTGCTCAGTGGTGAAGCAAATAAATACAATCTGTTCCGGCAGATACTGCAATCAAAGTTATATGTGGGGGCAACCCCACATATCAGACCATTGCTCTTGAGGAAATCCTTCATACCAATTGTCACTATCCAGTTCCCTCTCGGGGGAGCTGGTCCCCCCTCCCCTTTCTACACTCTCCGCATTAATAAAACGGCCTTGTGCCTAATTTGCTCAGTGGAGAAGCAAGTAAATAACTAAATGAATAGAAAAAAGAGTTTTTAATATGAATATCAATACAAACAAAAATAAATTATAGGAGCATAGATTACTGACTCATTGCATAAAACATTTACTTTGATAATTGCATGATTTAGAGATATGCACCACTAATTGTAACAAGACAAACAGCAGTTACTTCCCCTGACTTTATGCTCTTTATTTATGTATAACTTGATAAATTCGTGACACTTATTAGGATTGTTTCTATCAGTATTTTGTTTAATTTTCGATTTTTGAGCGATTAACGAGATTCAATTGAGATCACGATTTTACTTTTTGTTCTAATTTGATAGTCTTTAAACTACCTTCATTTTAAAATAAAAAACACTTTAAAATAAGTCAAAATGCAAAAGACTTATCCAGATAGATAGACTGACTTATCTGGTTTGGTATCTTATTTGGTATCAGCTATTTCTGTGTATTTTTTTTCAACATTTTTATTAATTTAATAAAAAAATATACAACATTATTTTGTTTAAAACATTTTTTTATTCATTTGAAATAAAATATACAACATTATTTTGTTTAAAAAGAATTTATTCGTTTGATCAAAATATACATTATTTTGTTGAAAACGAGTTAAAACGTTTGATAAAAATATACATTATTTTGTTTTAAAATATTTTATTCATTTGATAAAAAATATACTTTATGTTGTTCAAAAATATGCAACATTATTTTGTTTAAAAAATATTTTATCCATTTAATAAAACATATACAACATTATTTTATTTTTTTTAAAAATTTCATTTTATAAAATATATGTTTTCTTGTTTAAACAAGATTTTATCTATTTCATAAAAACATAAATCACTATTTGGTTCAAAAGTTTGTTTTATTCATTTGAAAAAAATGTATCTTTTTTATTTAAAAAGATTTTGTTTATTTGATAAAAATAGATTTTCGTGTACTAAAAGACTTTCTTCGTTCGATAAAAATACATTATTTTGCTTAAAAAAGATTTTTATTAATTTGATAAAAATACACAACAGCATATGGTTCAAAAACTTGTTTTATTAACTTGATAAAAATGTACATTATTTTATTTAAAACAGATTTTATTGATCTAAAAAATATACATTATTTTGTTTTAACACGATTTTATTCATTCAATAAAAAATATACAAACCTTTTTTGTTTTAAAAAGATTGAAACTTAAAAAGACTATACAATATTATTTGGGTTAAAAAAATTCAATTCATTTAATAGAAATATACAACATTAAATAAGATCTTTTTATATAAAATATTATTGCATATTTTATTTAATGAAAAATGTTTTTATACCAAATAATGTATATTTTGATTAAACGAATAAAATATTTATTTTATTTCATTAGGGAGACTGTCAGTTTGTCACCCCAGTGATCGAAGTAGCTACTCTCTTGATCAGCCAACATGCTACACACAGTCATACGCAGCCACGCACATACCGGGAGATGCTCAACAAACCTTCCGCACAAGGAGATTACAGTTCATTGTGTGATGTTATTAGGAACTTCTGGGATTGTGATTCCTCACTTCTGCCGTAGAACACCATGCCCTCTTGAGACTGACAACCAAACTCACGTGAAGTAAATAATTTCTCTGCCATAAAAAAAAACACGTCTTTTTTATGTTGCCATCTCGAACCACGATAACGCTTAAATTTGCATTTATCCTATTATTTTCGTATTTTTGAATAATGTACAAGCTGCCCATGTTCATTAGTATTCAATCTTTTATAGATCAACGAATTCAGTTTGTTATAGATCACAACGTTCAATAACGTTCTATCGGTCCTATACGAGGTGCCTTCAAACAGTTTCCAGACTTTTTTATATGGGCACTTTTATATATAGTACACACGTGAAGCTCTAATCCCCTTCGGCTGCAATGCATTTGTTGTCTAACAACTTCTGTAAGGCCCCATGGAAGTTCTCTTGTGTAAGCGTGTCAATGACCCTCGTCACAGCCTCTTTCATCTCCTCAATTGTCTCATAACGACAGCCTCTTAGGAAATAATCAAAAGTCACAAAGAACAAGGTCTGAACTAATAGGGAGGGTGAGATACTCATCTTGGTCAAATAGTCTGTGATAAAGAAGATATTATGGACTAGTGCATTCGTGCAAATCTTCTGCATCTTCAGTTCCTCTTGAATAATTGTGTATACAGTTCCCACACTGAGATCAAACTGTACACTTATTGTTTCTATAGACACACGATGGCCCTTATCCATGAAAATCTTTATTTGTCCAATCAACTCTGGTGTTCTGACTTCTTTACTCTTTCCACACCTCTCACCATCCCTCACAGACTCCCTGAATTCCTAGAATCTCTTATGGCATTCAAAAACTGATGCTCGATTCGTGCAAAATGGTCAAAAAACAGTCTGAAGCATTCCATACGTTTCTGTGGCATTTTTACCAAGTTTAAAACAGAATTTTATTGCATATCGTTCTTCTAAAGTGTCTTCACGTCCAGATTGTATTTTTGAAATCCGCCAGCTGTGATAATCAGGCTGTTTTCCAATTTCTTGCTGTAGCTGTTCCTTTGAACCTGAAATCATAAAAATTGGTCAGTCAACTCATAAGATGTATAGCAATAACATACTGAATTTTCAAAAGTCTACGACAATTTTAAATGCCGGAATGAGAAAATGTTTGGAAACTTATTGAAGACACCTCATATCACAACATACAATACTGGTTAATTGATTGCAACGTTGAGTAATGTTCAATCTCTTGGAGATGAAAGAGTTCGGTAATTTCAGTTTGTCATAGATCACAACTCTTAATAGCGTTCAATCTTCCATAGATCACGTTTGGTGATCGTTTATCTTTGTTTTCTTTCAACAATACCATATGCGACTAGACTGATGCCTCTCTCTACTAAATATTTGTTGTTCCTAAAAATACTGGCAGATTTTCGATAACATCCAATAACATTCAACGTGCCATTTATCTGCCGGTTCAGTAAAGTTCAATTTGCTATGGATTACCGCGTTCAATAGCGTTCAACCTGCTAGATGTCAGCACGTTGAGCAATGTTCAATTCATCACAGATAACCATGTTCAGTAGTTTCAATTTGTCGTGAATCAATTACGTTCAGTAATGTGCAACGTGTTCCATTCGCTTAAAAAGAAGTCAAGCGATTACACCGATGCCTCGCTCTACTAAATATTTGATTGCTGGGAAAATACTGGCCGATTGTTAAATTAACATTTAAATACAAGGCTCGTTCCAAAAGTAAAGCCTCCTATTTTTTTTAGCTAAAAAAAGTTGGAAGAGCTATGAAGACAGGAATGATACCATTAACACGAGCGACCTTTTGTGCTCAATTTATTTTTTCTACATAGTCACCACCATTCTGGATGTATTTTTGCCAGGACGTCAGTGACGCATCTCTGCTGATGTACGTCCATGACAAGGGTTGCTTTCTTAGAGTCTCATACTGCGAATATCTGCAACAGAGAGATGAAACTTTCAGGTCGTGAATGCATATGTTCAGTCATCATAACAATGCAATTTGCAATCTCCTCTGATCTATTTAAACGGAATAAAAATAGGAGGCATTACTTTTGAGACGCCGCTCGTAGTTTATTCATGCTGTTAAATTTTTAATATTTTATACGAAATTGTACATGCTTAATAAGTCATGTGTAAGTTTTAATAAATGTATGATAATTTATTTTTAGCACAATTTTTAAGCATAAACGTCCTTTAATAACGAAGATAAAAGATAATGAAATGTATATACACTGCTTTCGTGAGTTAACATTCGATCGTAATCTTCTATAATATAAATCTCACCTGTCTGGTTAAATGTATGTATGTATGTATGTATGTATGTATGTATGTATGTATGTATGTATTTAAAAAAAAAAGAGTAAGCGTCTTTGATATATGTCGGTTGGACTGTGTTTACATTTGACTCGTCATCGATTTTATTTGTGAAATAATGTGTGAAATTTTCCACATCATCATCATTTTCTACTTCAAAAGTGATAGTCTTATAGTTAAACTTTTTTGTAAAAATAAGAACAAGATGTAAATCCGTGCCATTTTTTTTAATCGTGCCCATCACCATCATCATCGTCCTGATCATTGAGTATTTAAGACTTTTTGAATGTTCCTTCATGTGTATTATGCGTACGTATGTATATGCATGTGTATGTATATGCGTATTTGTGTGCTACTATGTGTGTATGTTTGCATGTGTGTGCACATGCATATGTATGTTGGCATACATATGTATGTATGCATGTGTTCATTCCCATGTGTGTGTAGGATGGAGAGGGCTCCCGTGGGGCGTGGTGAGGGCAGCCCCTCTGGGAGAAGCGGATCTCTGATTAAAAAAAAACAACAAAGCGGGAGACCAGTACCCGCATTAAGCTGGTCTGTAGTTTGACTTGTTGCTGGCTATCTTGCTCTTGCTTGTTGCTGGATGTCAACATTTTGAACCGAGAGAGAGATTTAGCTGTCGTACAAAGCTAAAACTCTGTAACATCATCTTTGTATAGATACTTCCTCAGGCATTTGTCTATTAAAAAAAAAAGAAAAAAAGTCCTGTGGCGATAAAAAAAGCTGTGACATGTGTACGCCTGAAATGCTGGATGCATGTAACAATTAATATGCCATCATTATATGTATGTATGTATGTATATGTGTATGTATATTTATATGTTTTATGTATATTTATATATGTATGTGTGTGTTTATATTTATATATGTACATGCGTGTTTATATGTATTTATATCTATGTGTATATGTATGTATGTGTCTGTGTGTATATACGTTTGTGTATGTATGTATATACATTTATATATGTTTGTATGCATGTATGTGTGTATATGCGTATATGTGTATGTGTATGTATGCATGTGTGTATCTATATGTATGTGTATATGTGCATGTATGTGTGTACGTGTATAAATGCATATATATGTATGTGTATGTATATGTAGGTAAGTGTATGTATATATATGTGCATATGTGTACGTATATGTATGTGTATGTGTAAGTATATGTATGTATGTATTTGTATATGTGTGTATATGTATGTATATGTGTATGCATGCATGTGGGTATGTATATGTATGTTTGTGTATTATGCATTGTTTATGTATATGGGTATATATGAGTGTATGCTTATAGACATGTATGTGTGTATGCATGTATATATTTATATGTATGTATACCAATGAGCAAGACGTGTATGTTTGCATGTGTGTATGTATATGTATGTGTGCGTAATGTGTATTGTGTATGTATGCATGAATATGTGTGTGTGATATGTGTATATATATGTATGTGTGCGTGCGTGTATATATATGTATACCAATGACCGTCTTTAGTGTAATGTCTGCTTGAGCATGTGAATTCGCCGGCAGGACTATATGTCATTTTCGGGCTCATGAACTTTCAGTGTCTGAGGGAGTGGCACTCGTCTGACAATCATCATCATTTATGTATGTATGTATGTATGTATGTATGTCTCGCAAATACTTTCGACAGAGGCATCGGATTTTTACAAGATCGGTATCATTTTGAAGCTCGACCCTTCGGATGCCAAATATCGAAAAATTGGCCAAAAACATTAATTCCTTCACCCTCAACTGGACAGTTTTCTACAGGGAGGGTCGTTTTTCTTTCGCTGACATTTTTTTCAAGTCATTCAACCCTCGCGTCCACAACGTCAAATAAAAGGCGTTATCTCGACTGCCTGTGACGTCACAACCACGGTAGGCACATCGGTAAGACAGTTTTTTTCGTCTCTTTTTCCTCTGGCGCGCTACGGATTCGAGCCTGCTTACTACACATTTTTTTTTTTTTGCGCGCGCGCTCGCTGACGGTGACTAAGTGGTTAATGATACGGACTGAAAACCTCGGCGTGCCAAGTTCGAACTCAGTTCGTTCCACAGAAAAAACTATTAAATCAAACCCACACTTGACCTTGTGCCTAACCTCCTGGAGACGAGGCAAATAAAAATAATCATTCCTAAACAGATAAGAATGCCGACAGAGCAAGTGGAGATGCGTCTACAACCGAGAAAACAGTACGAAAGTGGTTTCTGAAATTCCGTAATGCTAATGAGAACCTTGCAGATGAAAAAAAAAAAAAAATAGAGGACGATCAAGCACTCTTGACAATGCACGTTTTGAAAGCAATTGGTGAACAAACTTTGCGCCAAAGTGTCAGTAACATGTCTAAGGCACTTAATGTCAGTATTTCAAGGAGGTTCAACTATCTGAAGCTAGGTAGGGTTCGGTGAAAAAGTTCGATGAATGGACCCTACCTCAGCTATTTATTTCTGAAATTGTTTATTATTTTCTGAACGACTTAACCCTTGTCGTGCCGGCAATAAAATTCATTTTCGCTTAAATTTTGTTATATATAATCATAGCCTGCATACTACATAAATAATTTTTGCAGTTTATATGAAAGCAACATTCATGAACTCTAGAAAGAAATCAAGTTAGTTTAGTGCAAATATGTGATAAAAAATCAAATTTGGAATAAAATTATGAATTGAGCATTGCGACTTGGTCGTTAGGGGCTACTAAGTGGGATCATGTCTACATGGGGTGGGACTGTGAGATATTTGTTCACATTACATTTAAACTTTTGCATGTCAGTGCAGTCAGGGAAGCAAGAAACAGGGAGGGAATTACAAAGCTTAGCAACCCGAGGGAATAAACTATTAGAGTAGAAGACTTTCCTGTGTCTAGAAACCTCAACGATAAATGGGTGGGATTTTGCTGCTTGGCGAGTTGGTTTGGAGTATGTGTGCCGAGGGGGCACAAGTGCTATGAGGTCATCAGAGCACATTCCATTAAAAATTTTGTAAAATAAACACAGGGATGCAGCATTGCAGCGATGGGACAGTGGTTGGACCTATTAGATTAGAGACCCCTTTTTTTTTTACCTAAAAGTGAGAGACCAGTAGTAGTGCTAGTACAGTGTTAGCAAGAATACTCCATGCATGACAAATGGTGGGTTTGTAGAGATATAGGATACTCTGAAGCATGAATAATTTTCTAGCATGGTAGAAGGAGTCCACATTCTTTCATGTCGCCTGTAAATGTTAAACCGAGTAATTTGAACGATGAGCTCTCGGGTAGAATGTTAGATGTAATCCATAAATAGTCTGCTTTGTAGACAGAAAAGATTAAACGGGTAGGCTTTCAGGAAATGTTCCTGGTTATAGGAATGATAAGCTTAGGGGAAATAACGTCATACGATTGTTTGACAGTGTAGCGGTTGCAATCGAGAAGTCAGAATGGAAGTTTTGAACGGACAAGATGGGCATTAGGATACATTAAGCAAATTTGGAAATATCTATGCCATGGGTTTACAGGAATAAGTATCTCATGGACGAATATATATGCAGTGACGTGCAGAGAACTTTTTCAGGGCAGGTGCTCAAGTGAAAAAAAAACGTCTGTGTGGCGCACAGGCCTATAATACATTCCTCTGAAAAGGGCACTTTTAAAACAGACGTAAAAGGAGCAGTGCTTGGACACCCCCAGCACCCTCCTTCTGCACGTCTCTGCCTCTGCTCTTTACTGTCCACTGATTGCCTTTGATTTTACAGCACAAGGCCATCATGTTGCAGCCGATTGAATAAATCATTCTTTGTTGAAAAGCTATTGTGTTGTGTAAATTACTTGAATAAATAGAGAAGAATGAGATAGGGTTTATTACAAACTGCGAGTGTGTCTCCAATCGGATAGAATAAAAATACCCAACGAATGCAAGACAACTGGCGACAAGATATTTTGAATCATAGTTATTGAACGGTTAATGAGATGGAACTAACATTAATGCTGCGTGTCATTTGGACAAGAAGGTGAATTTGATTTCAGGGTTGCGGAGTTTGAAGATTTTAGAAGCTGGAGTTGAATTCCTAATAATGCTAGGAGTCGAATTCGGATTCTTTTAATCTCCAAAGAATCAGTCTGAATATTTTATTTCATTTGTGGCCGGTCTCCCGTGCTTAAGGCAAGCAACTGACCTCTGACTTCTTTCGGAAACTGTGGATCGTGATGTTTAATCGTCCGGGAGACCTCCACATTGAATTCTAAACGTCTCTATGTAGAATTCTGCTGAAAGCAAAAAGCAAAGCTCGCATGCTCAGAAAGAAGACAGACGAATCAGACTTCTATCTACTAGAAATTAATTTCGCAAAAATTACAGTTCTTTTTACATATATATATATATATATATATACAACGTTCAGTTCTTAACACATTTTAAATTTACAAGTCTCTCTCTTCGTCACTGGATGGTTGGTCGAGATGGCGGGCAGATGTAGAGGGGGGTTAGGCGTCAAGAGCTGTTCTTCCCTCAAGGTTTCGGCACAATCTCCAATCTGTCCCGCAAAAACAGGGCGCTTGCTTTTATATTCAGGGAAGGGGTGGGTCGGACGATCAACTCAACCAATCAGCGATATGTTTCCCGGGGAATTCCCATATACATTTGCGTGTGTGCACTTCTCCAATAGTTTAGAGTTTTTCAATCTGGGACCAAAATGAAATCATCCTCCCACGACATGGGAGGTTAAAACCCATCATTATTCACAAAGCCAGTCTGAACGAGTGTTTTTCTAGGTTAGCAAGTACAATTCTCGTTCAACAATAAAATATATATCTGGCTTTAACAATAAAAGAAATATATAACTATATATTTTAATTCAAATATTTTTGATATTTGTTGTTGTCCGGGATTCAATTAGACAATCTTAGCATATTTACCCGGTCTTTCTCAGGTCTCAGGAGGGTCTCAACCTCCCCAATGGGGAGCAAATCGCTCCCTCAAATCGGTCATGTTACAATTTTTCTTCGGTCAAAATTCTCAGAAATCAAGGGGTTCCCTTCCTGGGAACATTTGATCTCAATATTAGATCCATAGATATTTGAATATTCCATTGAAGTTCTTCTTTACATATCAAACACCGAGTAAAGAAGTTGAGAATATTATTCCCCTCTCCCTAATCGACCCTTTAAATATGTTGTTATATACTTTTCTTGTGGTCTCCTGGTTTTAATGAATTCCAGGACAAGGATTCATCTATTCTGGTGGAGTAGCTAGCTTCGTATAGTTACTTGTGGTAACATCATTTGGAGAAGGTGCACCATTTCTTGTAAAAGAGATCTTATTTGGGCCGTGAACATTATATGATTTTGAAATTTAGTCAGGGTTTACTTGTGGGAAAAGTATCCTCATGACAGGTTGTCCTGACAAACCTCTGTACAGAGAGATCTTAGACACTCGAGGATAGTGTCTAGTAGGCATTCAAGTTCTCTCCAGTCGGCATTCAATTTTTCTCTTCTAGGCATTTGAATATTGGAATACTTTACGATATGTCCCCTAAAAAGGATATATATCGTTGAAGTAGCTGAGTGGGTTTTGCTACTGTTCGAATAATAATCTAGCAAGTCGCCGTTCCGTAGAACGAGTGTTGTAGTCGTACCATCCGACGTCTGTATCTCGGTGTCTCTACCCGTCGATACTCATGGCTCAGCCAGCCAATCATAATCTTGTATTTTGTATGGAGGAAGTGTTGCGTGTTGAAACTGTACACACACACACACACACACACACACACACACACACGCCGGTCTGAGGCTAAAGGCATCAAGCGAATCAGTAAAAAAATAAAGACAGCAGCCACAAGTCGCAGCTGAATCCACCACTTTCTCCTACCCTCACCGTTTACCGCTTGAAGCAAGAAATAAAATAATTTTATATTTTTCTAACAAACGAATTTGTGTTGCGAGTTTGTTTTCTTGGCTGACGAGAAACTACTACTGTTCAACCTGGCTACATAACAGAAGGATCCGGATGTAGTTATATCCATTACATTAATACTAGTTCATGGTTGTCAAAACACCAACTCTTCTTGATAAATACTGAATACTTGAAAACTTTAAAATGAAAAGTCGCGGTCAGATATTTTGGAAGTCAGAGTCGGAATTTTTCGAATCCTACGAGTCAGAGTCGGATCTTATACCTTCCGACTCCGCAACCTGTTTGGTTTTACTTTAATAATGTTAACTTCATATTGTTGCAATTGTAAATAAACTTCTCATTGAACGTTGTAAATACATCCGTTAGATAAGCAGTTGTCGTTCTTGACATTTCTTAGTTTAGCACGGGGGGGGGGTGAAGTTTTTGAAGCATTTCGCAATTTCATTAAACAATCTGAGGGAGTATCCGTTTGACAAACACTCGACTCATGTAAACAGCAAATGTTCAAGCTATTCATCATTATTGTATGAACTGTCGGAGTCCTCTGGAATTAAGAGCAATTGCTTTGATTTTATTTATAGATCTGTATCGATTATTGGAATTGTTTTCTAACAGATGATTACCGTGAAGTACACAATGAACCATAAGCACACCAGGTGTGGCCTTTTTTTCTTTCTTTTGTCTTTAGAGACTTGTGAAGTTTCGATGATGATATATCTATATAATATTAAAAAAAAAAGATTATCGTGTTTTCAGAGTTTGTCTGGCCATACTCAAATAGAAATATACGATTGGTTGACAAAAAAAAAAGGAATAGGCGGCGTACACTTTATAAGACAGTAGTTTTTTTATGATTTCAATATCTAAATTCAAATATCACGTAAGTCTAAAGAATTATTGTGTTTATTTAGAATCACACTTATTTAAAAATAATACAGAAAAATATTTATGATGTACGTACTCGTCACGGAAAGATTTCACACTCCAAAAATCATGTAACTTGATCAAGTAGATTTTTAACTAAAAAAATCAAAATTTACGATTTTTAGCGATTTTAATACTAACTTAATCCGTTACAAGGCTGATTTTGATTTCGATAGTTCGAATTGAGTTGTCTCCCCCTTATTTATACATCATGGCTGATCGAACCACTACTTCTTGCTTAGTCATAAAATTTGATTTTCTTGGTTTAAAAAAAATTACTTGATCAATTGACGTGATTTTGAGAATATGACATCTTCGTTCTTTCACCAGTACTTGTTTTATAAATTAAAAGATAACATCAAATATTAATATGCCTATAATGCCCTTAATAATTATAAAACTCTGTGAACCGTCCAGCGTCCTTGCTTGAATCTTGTATTATAATAAAATCGTATTCTTGTCTGTTTGTTAACAACTTAATCATTATGTACTAAAGGTATACTATTTCGGAAAATAATATTCATATTGGAAATGAACTTATACACATTCATATTCCAGCATGATTTTTATATATATATACTATGTATTCAAAAGAAATGTACATTCAATGAATACTCTCATTTGCATATTACATTTAAGAAAATCTATTTTAATAATTAGCTCTATTACATAAATTATTTGCTGTAATAAAATCGTTTTAATTGTTCTATTTAGAAATATTAGTTAAAATTAATTTGTTTGATTTATTTTAATCAAATTTATATTTGATTTAATTTATTTTCAATTATTAATAGCTGACAACGGTTGCGTTTAAAGCCGGAAGTAAGCTTATTTATTTAAGTTATGAGAGTTATTTCCCTTTTAAGCTATGAAAGTTACTTCGCGTTTGACTTTTATAGACCAATATGGATGTGTTTTATTCTTGCCTAAGTCCAATATGTGGTCACTTTTTGTAACAAGTTAAGATATTCGTTGTATCTTAAACAGTATATGACTACGCCCGGTAGTATGTTTCGACTGGGCAACACCGAGTATATACAGTAAGTAACAATTTAAAAATATATAGAAATATTTTTTAACTAAGTGACTTTCTTTTTGATATTCACCATAAAAAATGGTAGATCTAAAGGTTATTAGGTTATTATTTCAAAGCGAATTATTTTTGCTTAATAACATAATTTCTAATAGGAGCTTGGTCTCATCTTTGAATACATTATTTCGTAAGTTTAATTTGAAAATTTTACAAAACCAAATATTATATTGTTTTTTTTATTTTATGAATAAAATCATCTTTTTTTTTTTTCGATATTTTCGGTGTAAGACACCTTTTTCAAAGGAAACTTTTTGTTTTTTTTCTCCAAATTTTGCTTATGGTATTAACTCCGAAGGGTAAACATCACGTGGAAAGTAAAAATTAATTTGTAATGTTCTTTTTTTTTTTTTTTTTTTGCCAATACAAATCATACGTAAATACATTCGTCTTAGTTTGAATACATTATTTCGTAAGTTTAATTTGAAAATTTTACAAAACCAAATATTATATTGTTTTTTTTTGTTTTGTTTTTGTTTTTAATGAATAAACTCATCCTTTTTTTTTTCGATATTTTCAGTGTAAGACACTCTTTTCAAAGAAAACTTTTGTTTTTTCTTTCTCCAAATTTTGCTTATGGTATTAACCCCGAAGGGTAAACATCACGTGGAAAGTAAAAATTAATTTGTAATGTTTTTTTTTTTTTTTTTTTGCTAATACAAACAATACGTAAATACATTCGTCTTAGTTTGAATACATTATTTCGTAAGTTTAATTTGAAAATTTTACAAAACTCATCCTTTTTTTTTTTTTTTTTTCGATATTTTCAGTGTAAGACACCCTTTTCAAAGAAAACTTTTTTTCTCTCCAAGTTTTGCTTATGGTATTAACCCCGAAGGGTAAACATCACGTGGAAAGTAATTTTTTTTTTTTTTTTTTTGCTAATACAAACAATACGTAAATACATTCGTCTTAGTTTGAATACATTATTTCGTAAGTTTAATTTGAAAATTTTACAAAACTCATCCTTTTTTTTTTTTTTTTTTTTCGATATTTTCAGTGTAAGACACCCTTTTCAAAGAAAACTTTTTTTCTCTCCAAATTTTGCTTATGGTATTAACCCCGAAGGGTAAACATCACGTGGAAAGTAATTTTTTTTTTTTTGCTAATACAAACAATACGTAAATACATTCGTCTTAGTTACTTACTCTCTTATGCAAATGTTAAGGAACATATTTTTGTCCACACAATTTGACAAATATTTTCCTTCGCACTAGCTGTAAAGCAATACAAGCTAGATTAAGGTGGGCATCGACATACTTAGATAATGTACCAACAACGCTCACGTAGCGAATATAAATTAGCCTTTCAATAAAAGTATCTAGCATAAATATTTTATTCCAAGAAAATTGGGTCCTGAGTATTAATTAAAGTTCATTCGATGGTGAATCCACTATCTGGGACTTTAGAGGAATGTGGAGTCAACCCTTAGTAGTCATTACTCCCAAGTCTTTTCTGACCCGGAGGAGTGGTAGCACCTATCAGGGTTCAATCTATGGATTAAATAGAATTTGCTTCGTGGAACGACACGAAACTGCCTGGAACACTTTTAGACAAGGTGTTCCCCTGTAACAGAACGCACATGAGCACGTATGAAAATTTGAGTAGCAGTCGAAGGATGGATGGCAAGCGATTGTATTAGTAGCAGGAGCAGTATTTGAACGCGTATGCAAATTGGCAGTGTGCTCGGGCTTGTGACTCAAGAAAAATTAAAAAAAAAAAAAAAGGACAGCGTGTGATCAAAGAAAACAAAGTCGACGCCGAAGGAGATGGATGTGTAAATTGAAAACAAGAATGGGCCGGCTGTGGCCAGCGTGGGGTTGGAGGGAAGAGAAACGCTATCAGATTACATGTGGCAGCGAGAGATTTTTTAAGTCGTGTTGAGACGAAAGAGTAACGGAAATTTTTGTGGAGACGCCCACTAATTAACATAGGTGGGTGAGTGAGATATATAAAGGTACCAATCACCAATACCGGGGGAGTTCTGCAATGACCGCCAAATAGGCAAGACGCCTATAGTGCCTGCAGTAAGACATGCAACACGCCACCTGCAGGAATATCTCCAACTGAAGTATATCTGAAGACATGTAAATATGTATATAACTTCTCTTCCTAATATATTATTGCTATACCTTTACTTTCCGTGTTCTTGTTAATTATTTGTGCAGACACAACAGTGGCGACGGGAATTCGAAAAAAGACTTACGCGGGATAAAATCCACTATTAAACACAACAGAAATAAATGATTTTTTTTTAAAGGACAAATGCCGACCTGGATTTATTTATGTTTTATTTGTTTGTCACTTTGCGACAGTACACACTTCTATCGAATTCCACCACCCCAAATCTATATTTCCCAGCCCCACTTTTTTGACCATTCTATTTCCCGACTTTATAAACTTTAAGGAGAGTAAAAAATGAACCTTGGGTTTATTTTCGGCCGTTTCGTCTCCCGCTTCCATTATGTTGTCGTCCTTCAGTCCTAACATTCCATGAACGATGTTTCTGACAAAGAGGAAGAATTGCTGTTTTCTTGGCCGGAATCCTTCCCTTCAGCATTTATCCTTTGCTAATTTTTTAAATCTTTAAGTATTATTTTGTTTGTTTGTTTGCTTGTTTGTTTGTTTGATTTTTAGCTCCTTACATCAAGTGGTTTCATGCCTTGTCGTTTTCTGGGTCGAAATCCATCTAAAATTCATCGTTTGCTGTTTTTGAGGTTAAATTAGTATTCTTTTCTTTTAGTCACTTACGTCAAGTGGTTTCGTGCCTTGTCTGGAGCGATTTCCATAAAAAACAAATTTACAAATCGATCATATATAAAACATTGATGCTTCTTCAGCATAAACTAAACTAACGACGGTTGACATGCCTCAAACATCTAACAACCAACCAATAACAATCATCAAAATTATTTCTTATGGCAGGCTTCAATGATTATTATCTATAATATAAAACGCAGTTGTATGTTTGTATGTCCAGCTAAAATTCGAAAATGATACAACAAAACCTCACAAGTTGGTATTTTCTTGATTTTCTTTTTTTGTTTGTTTGTTTTTTTTTCATGTATTAATTTTAAAAAGAAAATGCCAACTAATTCTATTATGCGTGTGCTTATGTCCACCTATAAGCGAATGGGAAAGGAGGGAAGGGAGAAGGAGAAAGAGATAAAAAAGAGACAGAGTTACAGAGATAGAAATGTTAATAAAAAATATGCTACATTTTTTGCTACGGGCAACGTCTAGTCCCTACTAGTGTATTATATAAAGCACAGTTGTTTCTGTGTATGCACATGTCTTGGCGGGTCTTTGATGAGTAGAATTAAAAGTAAAGGGGTTTACTGCCGGTCGTTTCCACACTGCGCCACTGAGACGTATTTTCAAAGCTAACAGAATATGGTCGCATTCCTGCTTTTCCCTCTCTGAGTTAATTAACAGCTTCTTGGTCAATGACTTCGTTACAGTGATTTGTTGTCGAGTAATCTTCAATATAAGTCGATGCCTCCGTTTAATCTCGGAGGACAAAGTATACTCCCATAGGAGCAGTTGCGTGTGTAATTGTGAGGCAAGGATTGCGCAATCTTCGGCCACATCTCTCCTGAATCGGCACTGTGTGAGTCCAGTGGCAAGGAGAAGTCCAGGATGACTGGAATCAATGCCGAGATAAGCGGAGAGCACAGACAGCACCAGGATGTCTCAAATGGTCACCCATTTTAGTACTGACTAGGTTCAACGTTGCTTAACTTCGGTGATCCCGCGGGAACCGGTGTGTCAACTTGATTATGCCGTATCAATATAAGTACGATTTACATATTCAATGGTATCGCACATATTCTCATTTTCTTATCTCTAAACACGTGCGTTTTCTTATTATGCATTTGTTTAGCATTAGTTTCGGAAGTTATTTCTGTGTGTTCATTGTATATGATATGTTTTTTAACGTCGTTTATGTTTGTTCACGGAAACCTGTAGATAAAATGTGTGTTGTTATATCCAATTGTTTCCCTTCTATTTCACCCCCCCCCCTTAATTTTACGCACGTGCCATATATTTATTAATGAAACAATAATGTGCCCAAATGTGGCTACCACGTGTAAAGAGAACGATAGATTTCCTATACGTGGGCAGCTAAAATGATAATGTTTAGGCACGGCCAAAACGAAAGGAGAGAGTAAGTATTTTTGACGGAGTCTCTCTTTAGAAATCTACCAAAAATCAAGAAATTATCCAATCAATACGAAATTTTCACCGCTTATTATTATAGTATTATAATTTTTTTCATAATCGACATTTATATATATACTAGCAGTATTACCCGACCTTGGTCGGGGGGGGGGTGATTTAACGCTATTTTTATGCTTATGAAGTGTAAGACAAAATAAATATGTAAAAACGTGAACACCCTCGACAGACCCGACAGGATGCAAAATCCCACCCCCATACAGTAGAGATCCCTAAATGTAAAAGATCTTTCTACTCCAGTAGTTTCTTCCCCAAAACCGCTAGACTTTGGAATTCCATTCCAGGTCCCTGCTTCCCCAACTGTACTGACGTGCAGAAGTTCAAGTGCAACGTGAACCGACATCTTGCTGCCCAAATCCCTACATAATATCCCAGTAGTTGTTGCCCCTGATAGTAGCCCCCTACACCAAAGTGGCAATGTGCCCTGTTTGGGGTGAAAATGTAATTTAAAAATATATATATATATATAATTTTTCGAAAAAATCTCAATCGAAATTTATAAGAAGATTAAATGAGAAAAAAGAGAATTTTAAATAAGTGTTCGTAAATGCATGAGTACTGTATAAGCGATGTGGTTTTATTGTTGCCATGAGGAGTTTTTTGTTTTGATTAGTTAGTCAAAGAAAAAATCATTTTTAATAAGTTAATTAATTTGTATTTATATAAATAAATGTTATTTAAAATGTTTATCAAAGCAAAGTTAATGAAAAAAATGGAAGAAATATTCTTCCAATTAAAATTCATTTTCTTAAAACACTGCTAGGCACACCAAGTACCTTTGTGTGAAATTTAATAAAAATCGGTCGAGCCGTTTTTTAGTCAATCACGAACGAACTCACACACACACACACACACACACACACAGACAAAGTTGCATTTATATAATTGTAGAGATATATTGCCTACAAGACCCCTCTTCTTTATTTGTGGGTACAAATATGCTTAAAATAATTAGCCGAAACTGAGCAAAATATATTGTAGTGTGGGGAGGGTGAGGATTATAAATAAAGCAAAACAAAAAAAAAACTGTGCACGTATCAGATTTTAAGGTTGAAAATCCAAATCTTTAATGTGTTTTATTTTTCAGGTTTTATGTTTTGAAGTGTGAAATTCGTTGAATATGTTAATTATATAATTATTATCTTTCAGATTAGGAGAAAAAAAAAAATTTACGGAAAGCACTACTTTTAAATCTTTGAAAAATAAATTAATAATTTTTTTTTTTAGTGAGCTCAATATTGCTAATATACCATTAAATAAGAAATGCTTTGAAGAATCGATACCAAGAAAGAAAACATCGATAAATAACTGCGCATTTTGGTAAAAATACTATCATTTCTTTGGGCACTTTCTTGTTACTTGATATCAATTCACCTATGTTCGACTATATGATCTAAAATAGTTGTTCTGTATTTACAAACAATTGTTACCTTCCCTTTTTCCAAAATTACGAATTATGAATTTATTTTGTCTTGTAAAGCCTTCCGTAGTTCCTTAAAAAAGGAACGTTAAATTTTGGATTTTTTTTAAATTTCGACACAGGATTTCTACATATTGAACAAAAAGATGACATTATTTGAAATTCAGGTACTTATATTATAATGTTTTTGCATATTCTCTTTGCAAATAATCCCAAATCTTATTTAAACAAAAAATAATAATTGATTCGAAAATCTTTTTGAAAAATATTTAGTTTGTTTTTTATTTTTGGTGATGAATGGTGTTTTTTTTAATTTTTAATTTAAAATGTTAAATTCTTTTAAAAATAGTAGAAAATGTTTTCTATTATTCTGCTTTTCATATGATAAAATTCAGGCTTTTATCTTTCAGGAGAAAAAAAAAGTTGCTTAAGAATAATGGATTTTAATAGATTTTAATTCGTTTTTTAAAAAAATAAACTTGTTTTTTCTTTCACCTTTTGGTCCTACCTAATAATATTAGAATATCAAATATCCACATTTTATAATTGCATTGTTGGCTTATAGTTTGATTGAATCAAGTTGTTTTTCACATAAAAAAAACTAATGTAATAGCTTAATCTATATAAATACAATTGTTAAAAATGAGATTTAAATAAATAAATATAAATATTTATCGATTTGTTGTTGTTGTTGATGATGATGATGATGATGATGATGATGATGATGATGATTCAAAAATATAACACGTTTTTCTGACGAACCTGACTGAAATGAAATCGGGTAGTCATCTGCTTACCGATTAATAACAGATGTGCACAATTAAAATGGCTGACTTGTTTATGAAAAAAAAAAAAAAGAAATGCATTCTGGTGGATTTAATTTCGTAATTAAATTATTTTTAAATTCGAACTTTTTAAAAAGTATGTTTTTATGTAATACTTTACACTATTGCAATGTTAATGGTATTTATTTGTCTCCCACCGCGAGAAATGTTAGACATCTGTCGGAAAGTAGGATTGGAAAATCAGCGCCCCAGAGGAGGGGCACATGGACCTCGCAAAAGATGCCTGTGCAGTCTCGTCGGCATTAACTGGCAGAGGTGTCTCATGCAATTGGCAATAAACTAACTCCTTCTCAAAGAGAGAAGGCAAAGCCTTGGAGGGTTGACCTCCTAGAACTGCACAGAAACAATATTACACCGCAACAATTAACAGGGAATAGGTCATTACAAAAATGGTCTAATCCAGGGTTTCCCAAACTTCAGGACACAATTGAGCCCCTGAGCAGGACAAAGGTTTTTTACAAAGCACTAAGAAGATAATTTCTAAAATAAATATGAAAAACATAAATTTTAAATTTTAACTTATACTTGTTCATTAGTTGTTCCTTACTTGTTCATTAGTTGTTCCTTACTTGTTCATTGGTTGTTCCTGTTCGTGAGTTTACTATATTTTCATGTTTCCAACCATTTTTTTTTTTTGATTAATTAAAAATTGTTGCATT
>NC_136510.1:15687194-15694694 GCF_053919585.1 Euprymna scolopes | reverse complement strand
TACTTACTAGATTTCGAAGCCGCTTTTGCGTGTTAGACTTGCAAGATTCTACTTATTCTTTTGTTTGTTTATTCTTCTCCAAAACAAATTAATAATTCCCCAACCTCGCCCCCCCCCCAAAAAAAATATTACCAGCTTGTTTAATTTTCTTCTGATTCAACATTTTAAGATGACAAAAATATGTTTATGCATCTGGTGACCCGACGGGTCAGCGTACTATACGGGAATCAAAATTCCTGGCTGATCTCACGCAACGCATCTGCTTCTGGACGTAGTAGAGATAATAATACAGTCAGCCTGCCTTGTTGTCTTAGTGGCGCCCCCCATCCAATACCCTCGCCCTCCTTGGCGCCCCAAAGCACGTGCTTATTTTGCTTGATAACTAATCCAGCCCTGGCTGCACCCACAGGAATTACATAGAGTTCAAGATACCATAGTAAGGTACCGTGGACGGGTAATGGACGCAGTAATATTAATATATGCCATGCTCGACTTTACCTATAAACGAATACATCAATCAGACATTGCAGTCAGACTGAGGCATGTTTCTAGAAGGTCTACGCTCCCACGCTTTACCTCCCCCCTTTTTTTTAGAAAGGTTTAGTTTATTGCTAATTGCCTAAGGCGTCTGTATCGGGGATGACAACGGGACTGCTCAGGCATTTTTGAAGGCCAGAGTGCGCTTATCCTAGTTCTCTCGCTCCTCAAAACCATACTTGACCTTGTGTCTAACTTCCTCCTAGAATACGTCTGTTGACAGATAAACGTGCACATATTTATTTTTATTTTTATTTTTATTTTTTTTTACTAGCAGGGCTCGTATCTCGGTGATGCCCGAGAAAACTAAGGAAACCAATAATAGAAAACTCCAGAAGAAAATTAACCGGAAAGACTGGAAAGACTTTTCATCCATAATACTAAACCTTTATCCACGCTTTAAAATATTCATAAATAGAAGTATGTTTTATATTAAAACTAGCAGAACTACCCGACATTGTCAGAGACAAAAGTGTTGCATAACTTCTATTCGTCTCTCTTTCCCCTTCCTCCGTTTTTCACCTCTCTCTTCTTTGTCCAGACCATTCTTCTCTCTAACTTGAGTCGGCATAAGAGAAATAACTGAAAAATCACAGTTACTTCACTTTGTATGATAATATTAAAAGATGCATGTACGTCTTGATAACAGTAAATGATATATATGTTTAATTGACTCCCAAATAATGAATCGTTTTATATTAAATTTTAGATATTATGCATCCGGGGTTACACCGAGTAAAAAAATACCAAATGTTGTGGGTGTTTGTTGTGTATTTTTTAAGTTTTAACTACAGATACAAACAGACATGTGTCCTTTGTATAACAGATTAACATAATTATTGAATAAAGAAAAATTAAAACGAATAGTTTTTTTACTAAAAAGGAGTCACAACATATCAAGGCCGGATGCCACTCAAGGATAAGGGATAATAAGATGGAGCGTTTTTTAGAATCGTTAGAATATTTGGTGGGATGTGGTTCTAGATAGGAATCTGTTGACATTGGGTTTGAAGACGGCCATGTTGTAATTTGTAGGGAAGTCATTCCGAGATAATGTGTTTCATGGGGTGGAAGGACTTGTGAAGAAACTTTGTGGAAATTTCGCCTGGTGCTAGACACACTGAGGTAAAAAGGAACCGTTTTCTTCGTTGTGATAGGAATACGAGTTCTTGCTATGAATGCTTTACAAAGAAAAACCAGAGACTTGAGTTCAATCGAGCATCTTCTGTGGAAATAATGACAGAGTAATAATAAATCATAACGTCCCTTCTGTGAGAAAAAAGGCCGTAAAGAACGCAAGAGATCACCACTCACTAGATTTCGACAATATTATGTGCTTAATTTTCATGCCGAAAATAGTAATATATCCAAAAGTTACGAAAAATCATCGAGTAGAAAGTTATTTATAGTTAAAAGTAATTTTTACGGAAAATTGGGTAAAATTGCATTTTTCTTAGACGTTATATAGAAGATAGTATAAGCCTACGTAGAAGGGATGTAACTCCGAAACAAATATTTCAGATTACTTGTATCATGGCTGCAATATTTGTTGTCTATAGCGATAGACTTAAAAAAAAAAATTTAATTATAAACACAATAAAATTTGTTCTACTCAATAAATTTTCGTAATTTTTGGATATATAACTATTTTCGACATGACAAGTAAGTACGTAATATTGATTTTACTAAAACGATATATTTTTAAAAATAGATTTGTTGACTATATCTTAACAAGCGCCTAAAAAATAAACAATAAAATTAAAATCGCATTTACTGTAATTACAGAGGATGATTTTTTATTTATTTATTTATTTGAACATTCGTACTTGAAGCTATTCAGGCAAATTATTGGAAGTCTAACGAAAATGTCACGTCTTCATAGGTGAAAAGCGCCAGCGTGAAATGTGGTGGCCATTTATCTCTTGTGGTCTGAAGACAAACGCCCAATGTTTACTTGAATAAATGCGAACCATTTTAGAAGTGGCAATGAATGATGAATCTGAAAACAGAAAATTCTTTCAAGTAACGAAAGAATATTCATTTAGTGCGTGATTTGTGAGAGAATGCGTTACACGTATTTTCGTTAAGTACTAAGAAGTGTTCGTTGGTGAGATTGGGAAAGTTTCCTGCAGGCGAACGGAAATCAATCTCGAGTGTTAGCGAATGAGACGACGAAAAATTATCGCGTTAGTTTGTTATTTATTTTCTTTAAATTAAACTGTTGAATAAAATGTCGAGGAACGTTGCATGTTCGCCATCACGTCGGGAGTCGCCCGTTTGTAGAAATGGAAGACCAGAAATCTCATTCTAACACTTAATAACGGCTTTATTGGTTATCCTCGTTAATAAGAATAATGAAACGGGTTAATCGTGGGAAGAGTTTTTGCATCGAGACGATTATTATACAGGCCTGTTGAAAAAGAGAAAAGTTCATTTGTGTGTACCGCATCGAAGTCCGTGTGTGGGGGTAACCATGTTGGCTTGTTTGTATTTACGCCTTAGTCGAACTCCGAGCCCGAGAGAGAAGTTGGGGGGGGTGACACGGCCGTTCCATGCGGAGTTGTTGTTAGTCCAATATATAGAAGAAAAGAGAGAGAAGGAGAAGGGGAGATAGAGAGAGAGAGAGAGAGAGAGAGAGAGAGAGTGTGTGTGTGAGTGTGTGTGTTGCCGGTTTAACATTTTATAAACTTGGTCACGTGACTGAGAGCTGGCTTCTGATTGGACAAGCCAGGAAAGAAGTGTATTCAAAATCTCCAGCCGCGAGAATTCGCTTCTGCTTGCGTTCGTTGCAATTTCGTCTGCTACAAAACTCCAACATTAAAAAGGCACTATAAAAAAAATGAAAGAAAGAAAATCGGCACTTCTATATTATACAAACAAAAAATATCAAATTTCAAGTAAAACAAATGGTTCTTAAATAAATTCCCATGTCGCAAATAGTAACATATTCAAAAATTACGAAAAACGCTAAGGTAGAAAGATAACTATTAATGAAAAACTGTTTCCGATAAAGTTTATATGGGGAAAAACATTTTGCTCGACATTGTGAATTACGTTCGTCTCTTCATGTAAGCAACAGAACTTAATTATCTCCCCTGTCAACTTATCTATCTTTTTTAATAAACATAATATAGTGATTTTGATTCCTTTCACAAATGTCATTTTTCATTAATAATTATTTTCCTACTTTATCGTTTTTCCTAATTTTTGGATATATTACTACGTACGTACCATTTGTTTCAATTTCAATTCAATATTTTTTTGGTTTGTATAATATAGATGCTCCGAAAAATCCGTATGATGCATGTGCACATGATGAAAAAAAAAACATTGTGTGCTAAAAATCACGTAAATGATCAAGTAGATCTATTTTTACAAAAATCAAATTGGATGGCTACCAACATCAAGGGAGATAACTCCAAATAATTTAAATTTGTGAAGTTTTAGAAAGCTATTATTAACATTGAAGGGGGGCATTGGAAAAAATTAAATTCGTTTAAAAATGAGCGTATGGTAAAGAACAAAACAAACGATAATTGTGGCTTGGTAGACAAATATAAAACCTACCTTAAAAATTTGTTTTTTAGTTTTCGTGTATGCTGAAAACGAATATCGAATTTTAAATTGGGGTCGCCAACTAGTTTTCACGATACTGAAAATATATTTTCCTGCATGTTTCATGTACGCGGCAGCCATATTTGTCCATATTTGCAAAATTTTACTTGGCTTCCACCTTAACATTTTCCTTTAAAATGACGATTTTATAAGTTTTCGGGTATGTAGAATACGAATATCAAATTTTCCACAAACAAGTACTTTTCCGTATAATAAACAATGTAATCTTTATGTTATAAGTAGTGGCCATTGTTGTACACGCAAGCGCGCACATTAACTCTTCATTATCTTGAAATTTCATTACATCGTGTCTGTTTTGAACAAATATGACGCGGTTGCTCATGTGGCAGAGTACTCGCCCCGCATGCAAGAGGCTGAGCCCATATGAGTCTTCCGGTTTGTAAGTTGTGGATGTTGTGAGAAACATACATACAAAAATATATGCATATATATGTTTATCTTTAAATTATCTCAACTTGCTACATGAATATGCTATGCGACATTTCCAAGAGATGTTTAGGAATAAAGAATGGCACTTCCAGCAGGATGAAGCACATCCCCATTACCATCATGACATAAGAGCATATCTTCATAGTCACCTGCGAAGCAGATAGTTAGGACGAAGAGGAAGTATCGAGTACTGTCAACGTTCATCGAATTTAAGACCTGACGATGGACTTTTCACTTTTTGGGAGAGGAAGCGGTGCCAGGGGCATGTTAAAAACAGGGTTCACACCATAAAGCGAGTCGAAAGCAACCATTGAAAGAATATGTATCAATATACCAATTGAACTGATGAGGAACGTTTTCAATCCCATCAGTGAGCGTTGCCAGCTGTTCATGAGCCACAATGGCCAATAATTTGAACACTTTCGATAATTAGTTGGTTTCTATATTTGTTCACAGTATTTTGATGTATGAAACTTTTCTTTCTTGTAATAAATATTGGTTTTATGGTCATTTAAAGAGTGTATTTTATTGAGACACCCTGTACACACACACATATATATATATATATATATATATATATATATATATATATGCATATGCATATATATACATATGTATTTATACAAATATAAACATATGAGCATACTTATACATAAATATACACATATATATGTACATACGTATATATACATATACATATATGTACATATTTTCATACATATATATACATATACATATATGTACATATTTTCATACATATATATATACATATATATACACATATATATGCATATACATATATATAGATATACAGACATAAACATATACATACATATACACACATATATATACATATATACATATACATACATATATACATATACATAAATATGTACATATACATAAATATGTACATATACATACGTATATACATATATATACGCACATACATATATATATATATAAATATATATATTTATACATATATATGTACATATACGTATGTATATGCATATATATACACAGACATATATATATACATATATATATATACATATATTTATACATATATATGTACATATACATATGTATATACATATATATACACAGACATATATATATATGCATATATATATACATATATTTATACATATATATACATAAATTTAGTAAATTGTTAGGTGAAAGTACAGAATAGTTACAAAATATCCTCCCCTCTCCATGTTAAATAATAGGTATAAAAATAATAACGTTGTTATACCAGCGCGGGTCGTGAAATGCAAAAGTACGTTGTTTGTCGTTCGTTATTTGTTGTTAATAAATCTCGTCTGTATGTATCAAGTGTATGCACGAAATTGGAGATCCTTCACTAGACTCTTAAACCGGAACCGCAGTTAAGGTTTAAACACCAAAGCATTTCTCTGATAAGTTTATAAGAGTAGTGGTTGATATGTATATACACATATACATATGTATATACACATATACAAATGTATATATACATATACATATATATACATGTACATATATACATATGTATATATACATATACATATATATACATGTACATATATATATACATATGTATATACGGCATAATATCGTTGACATACCGGTTCTCGTCAGATCACCGAAGTTAAGCAACGTTGAGCTGTATGTGCTCTCCGCTTATCTCGGCATTGTTTCCATTTGTTTGGTATGCAACGATGTTGACTCAGGAGGGGCGTGGTTAGAGGTTGACCAAGTCTTGCCACACAAATTTCACGCGCAGGCACCCTTACATTGGGTATCCATAGTCTGTAAAGACTGATGGAAGCCTTCACATATGTATATACACATATACATATGTATATATAAATATACATATATATACATATACATATATATACATATGTATATATACACATACATATATATACATATACATATATACATGTGTATATATACACATACATATGTATATATACATATACATATATATACCTTTACATATATATATACATACACATATATATACATATATATATATACATATACATATATATACATGTGTATATATACACATACATATGTATATATACATATACATATATATACCTTTACATATATATATACATACACATATATATACATATATATATATACATATACATATGTATATATACATATACACATATATACATAAGTATATATACATATATATATACCTATACATATATATACATATGTATATATACTCATACATATATATACATATGTATATATACTTATACATATATATACATATGTATATATACTTATACATATATATACATGTGTATATATACCTATACATATATATACATATGTATATATACCTATACATATATATACATATGTATATATACCTATACATATATATACATATGTATATATACCTATACATATATATACATATGTATATATACCTATACATATATATACATATATACACACACATGTATATACATATATACACATATATATACATATACATATATATATGTATATATACAAATACATATATATACATATACATATATACACATACATATATATATGTATGTATACACATACATATATATACATATACATATATACACATACATATATATGTATATATACACATACATATATATACATATACATATATACACATACATATATATGTATATATACACATACATATATACACATACATATATATACATATATATACATATACACATGTATATATACATATATATACATAAACATGTATATATACATATACATATATATACATATACAGATATACATATACATATGTATATATACATATACATATGTATATATACATATACATATGTATATATATACACATGTATATATACATATACA
>NC_136510.1:15534694-15677194 GCF_053919585.1 Euprymna scolopes | reverse complement strand
ACACACACACATATTATATATGACTACTTTATTTAATCATATAACTTACTATATGAAAATATAATTTTATGGGTAAATTTTCAGTATTTACTTCAACAATGCTCAATACATAGGTAGAGCTAGGTAGTAAGCTATGAAAATATATATGGCTATAAGTGTGTGTGTGTGTGTGTGTGTGTGTGTGTGTGTATAAAAAAAAAAAAAAAAAAAAAACTCCGATTGGAATTGAAAGGCGATTTTTTTGTCTTCTAGATAACTTCAAGACAGAAGAATAGTTTTGAATTTGAAACCAATCAGGTCAATGATTCATCCAGAGACATATAATAGACAATTTTTTTTTTTTTTTTTTAAATTCTGAGTTTTGTTGCATGATATAGCCGGTTACTTATGAGTAACAGGGAACGTTCAATCTGGTTCTACAATGTGGTTTGTGAAGTCTACGTGCAGTTAAGTAACACGTCATATTCCATCTCTGTTAAGCGGAAACTTTCATTAATGTGATAATGTTACATGTTTATTCCAGGAACATGAAAGGCAACAAATTAAAAGGGGAAAAAAACTAATAAACTCAGAGTTAAAATTAAAAAAAAATTTATTTTAACATAAAACAAAACATACAAATAATATTTACAAGTAAATACACTTTCTTAGTACTACTGCTACAAGCTTTGAACGCGATTATAAGGCGATTATATAGCGTTGATGGTAAAAGAGAAATAAGAACTACTAACTTCAAATCAAATGTTTTTATGCATGAGTATATCTAATAAGAAGAATTTTAAAATATAGTTCTTTGATCAGTGTGAAAATATACAGAAATCTTTGTATTTATCGAAATTCTAGTTTCTTCAAATGATGTGGTGGTTGGTTTTTAAGGAGTTTCTTTCGGCTGGATTTTTATTCTAGAAACATTACCGGAGTTCTTAACAACAAGTTAGGAACAACTGACGCGACTACTAGTGTAGCGAGCGTACTTATATAAGTTTCTGCATTATTCCAAATTGTTCCGAAAACGTTCTCAATTGAATATTTTAATGTTCTATTCATTTTTATAAGGAAAATGGAATGTCATATAACACTTTTTATAAGGAAAATGTCCCCTCATAAAAGCTACATACGACTAAGTTGAATTACCAGCCTTAATTGGTGCGCCTTTTAAATACCTATTCGGAATTTTATATAGCATTCTCTTTTGACGGCGAACTTTAACGTTTGCTTTGATTGATTTATTGGTAATTAATGGCTTCAATTAAAGTTTTTAAATGAAGACGCTACGAATCCGGCCCTTATTTATTTTAAAATGAAACCATCTGGTCCGGTCTTAACCCACCCCCGAAAGAAATAATATGGCTGATGGCCAATGTTAAGGTAATTTGAGATGCATAGATTTTCTATTAAATATTAAATTGGTTTCTTTTTTTCACGCAAACACGTCACATATGAGTAGGTAAATAAGATAAATTGTTTTGGGCTAATTTCCTAATTGTATTTCTGGTGTTTGTCATAAAAAAAAGACAGAAAGAAAAAATCTGTATGATGTACGTATCGTAACGGAAAGAAAATATCGTACGCCAAACGACCGCGTAAATTGATTCAAGTAGGTTTGTTTTTAAATAGGAATGTTATGGTTTAACTACGAGCGACGCCATCTTGAAAATAATCTGAAGGAACACGGGAGGTAACTTAAAATAATTCAAACTGGCGAAATTTTTAGAAAGCCATTCTTAACATGGCGAGGGATATTGGAAAAAATTCAAATTCGCTTAAAAATGATTTTATTTATCATAATAAAATTGCTTGATCAATTTACGTGATTTTTGGTGTATGATATTTTGTTTCCGTCACGGGTTCGTACATCATAAAGATGTGGTTCTTCATTATTGCAGTGAAATTCGAAAATTGAAATACTAAATTTCAAGTCAAATCAACGGTATCTGCTGAATTGTCATGTCACATGAATGAACATATCCAACAATTATGGAAAACGATAAGGTAGAAAAGTAATTATTAATGAAAATTGTTTTCGAAGACAATTAGCGAAAACTGAGTTTTGCAAAATAAATAAATAAAAATCAACTGGAGAGTTCTAATTGTAACAAAAGGGAGGTAAACATATTCTGAAACTTAATTTTCGCTAATTATCTTCGGAAACTGTTTTCATTAATAATTAAGGTTCTACCTTATCGTTTTTCGTAATCTTTGGATACTTTCATTACTGCGACATAAAAATTCAGTAGATACTATTGATTTCACTTGAAATTTAATATTTCAATTTTCGAATTTCGCTACAATAATGAAAAAAGAACCAAAAATCTTTTCTAAATTTGTGAGATGAGGATTAATTATTCGCATTATTTGGATTCATCGGACTACTGTTCTCATCTTGAATGTGATTTTTACATAACTATGTAACCGCCGATCTTCTTCAGGTGTATCTTATCGAACTCAGGAATGTTTCTGTCAAACTTGGGAATTTGAACGGAATGGCCCGTGGCACAGTGGTTAGAGTACTTGAAAAATCAATTGTAAAAGTGATATTTTCCTGAAGGTTGAAAGTTCAATTCTCAGTATGGGTGACCAAAAAATACATTTGAGAATTACTTAGGACCTCTATCCAGTCATGGCTGATGGAACAAGAGCATGCTACCCCCGTGAAGTAAATAAAAGGTTCCGTTCGAAATTCCGTTCAAATTCCCGAGTTCGACCTGAAAAAGGTCGAAGGTTACATCGACCGAAACGTTGTGTAAATGAAACTCAATATGAGAACAGTAGTCCGATGAATCGAAATAATAAGATTGGTTTTTCTTCTTTTTTTTTTTGTTTCATTTCATAGGGGAAGAATTCAGGACAAGCGCCATATTTCCTTTAAAACATTTTATGCCGTTTAGTAGTATTTTACCGTAATAGCTAATTGAAACCACATAGTTCCCTTTTCTTTTTCTCTTTTTACAACTCAACTCTATAAATATTAAGTGAACCTTTTTCTGCATTTAGCCATTTCAGGATTTGGAATGACAAAATCATAAAAGAAAATGGATTCCAAGAAATACAACAAAGTTTTTATTATTTATTTTTATTTTTTTTTTAGTTTATTTTTTATTTGTATTGGAGAGAAAGGGGGGAAAAAGGGTTCACAGAATTTTGTCTTCAATGCTAGCCTGCCAAACGATGCTGCTGATATTATAAATCTTCTTTCTTTCTTCTTTCTTTTTCTTTCTGTTCAGCTTCAGCTGTCTTACTCTAGTACCAAATGTTTCGCGTTGGCTTTGAGGCTGAAGTTTGGAAACATTGAAAAAGAAATTTAACTGAAAATTGTCAGCTAAAATGAGAAGAAAAACAACAAAAAAAAAAAAAAAACTGATCCGTTTCTCAATATTTATTGAGTAAATTTTCTCTCCTTCTTTTCCAAAATGGTCCAAATCTTGAATTGAAAACGATCTTATCCTCATTGGCGCTTGTTACAAATCGATTTTTTAATACTTAGTTTTAAGCAAAAATAACAGCACTTTATTTAATCGTCATGTCGAAATTAGTATTATATCCAAAAATTACGAAAATTCATTGCGTAGAAAATTATTTATATTCAAAAAGTAATTTTTACAGAAAATTAAGGGAAATTGTATTTTCCATATGTGAACACCTTGAAGATTGCGAATATAGAGGAGGACATAATTATCTCCCTGTTCGCCATTTTAATGTTTGATGTACTGTTTTAGACCATAGCGAGAGACTTTTTTTTTTTTTTTACTAAAAACACAATAGCAGTTGTTCTACTTAATGAATTTTCGTAATTTTTGGATATATTACTATTTTAGACATGACAAATAAGTAATATTGTTTTTTGGCTTCAAACCACATATTTAAAAAATCGATCTGTCGATCTTATTCATAATTATCGAAAAGATAGTTCCAAGCTTAGGTTTTTCTTAGGACTTTTACCGCAGTTTCTATCGTAATAAAATTACTTTAATCTCTTCTCGTTTGCGCGTGTGTTTCTCGCATATTCGTAACTTAATTTTGGGGTTTGTTTTACAATCCACAGAGGTACGAAAAAGTGGTAAAAAAAATATATATATTGTTATAATAACAAAAAATATTATCAAAGGTAAAATAAGTTACTCTTCTACCTACCCGGAAATTTTTTTAGTGGTTTTACTCATTTTAACGCGTTAACGGGCCCGTAGGTGTATCAGAATTTTTGTAGGAATTTTTGACACCCCTAACACGAAACTGCGAATAAAATATAAAAATCTCGTAATTTCTCTGTTAAAAGGGGGTTGTTTATTTTCTTTATGGATTATACTTCCAAAATAAACTATTAAAGTTTAAAACAACTTTAATAAAGTAATAGAAATTTTATAGTAAAAATAGTAAAAGTAATAGAAAAATTTTTTTTAAACAGTAATGAATTTTCCGAACTCAACTTTAAAAATCTATCAAAATTTTTCTATTGATTCTATTTTTACGATATTTTCAGGGTCAATGTGAAATTTTATGTTCTTTCCAATAAACCGAATATAACATTTTAGACAAACGTTTTTTTTTAAATTTACCCCCCCCATTTTCAAGTGTCTATTAAAAAGTAAATAATTAATTTACTAACCGAAAAGTAAATAATTAATTTACTCACAAATTGAAGAGAAAAGGTCAATAAATAATATATTCTAATTTAAAACAAAAAAAAACGTAGTGTTTTTTAGAATTTTACCTGTAAAGTTTGAAGTTTAAAACCTTTTTTTTTTTTAAACCACGTTATTTGTTTTTCTTTTTTTTTTAATGGAACCTTGGTCCTTGCTCCTTTAATTGAAAAAAAAAAATTAGGGCTTGAATTAAATTTTTTGATGAGCTTGGAAAGACAGGGGGTCGAATAATTCACACCTCCCATTTTGAAATGTCTATTAAAAAGTAAATAATTAATTTATGTATATAAATGTCCTATATATCACAAATTGAAGAGAAAAGGTCAATAAATAATATATTCAAATTTAAAACAAAAAAGTAGTGTTTTTTAGAAATTTACCTGTAAAGTCCGAAGTTTAAAACCTTTTTTTTTTTTTAAACACGTTTTTTTTTTGTTGTTTTTTTAATGAAACCTTGGTCCTTGCTCCTTTAATTGAAAAAAAATAGGGCTTGAATTACATTTTTCTAGGAGTATAAGCTTGGAAAGATGGGGTGGAATTATTCACTATTTTCACGAAAGTTCTGACACACCTAGAAACGGCTCGAAAAAAAAAGTGTTTATCGACAGGTGCGAACAAGAAAAATGGCGGCGAACTGACTCTTGAATATGTGAAGTTTGGAAAATGAGTTAAAACTAAAAAATTATACAAAATACTGTTAGAAACCCACCCAATATATGTCACGGCAACACACATAATATTTAACTCTGCCCTCATGGGGATACAAATAAATGAGGGGGCACAAAACTGCGTCGAGTGAAGATAAAGTCGACAAATCGATTTTTTTAATATGTCGTTTTAAGCAAAAACAATATTACTTACTTAATTGTCATGTCGAAAATAGTAATATATAAAAAAATTACGAAAATTCATCAAAAAGAACAACTATTGTAAAGAAAAAAATCTACCGCTTATATACAACAAAGAACAAGTAATCTAAAATATTTGTTCTGAGTTATGTCCTCTGTGTTGAACTCTTAACTATCTACTTTATAACGTCTAAGAAAAATGCAATTTTACCCAATTTTCTGTAAAAATTTGTTTTAACTATAAAGAACATTCTACTCGATGAATGTTCATAATTTTTGGATATATTACTATTTTCGACATGACAATTATGTACGTAATATACATACATTATATATATATATATATATATATATATATATATATATACACTAAACGATATATTTTTAAAAAAATATCGATTAGTCTATTCTATTTTAACAAGCACTGGAATTTGACAACTCTTTAGTTATCACTGCTCCCAGGTACACCCTGATCAGGGGGAGTGGCAGTACCTGTCAGGGATCAATCTATTGTTTACAAAATATACCCCGACAAAACAAAATAAGGTGCAAGTGACTGCAAGTCTGGAGTTCAATCTAATTAAAAAACGAAAACACAGAAAAATCTTAATGTACGCACTCGTCACGAAACGAAAATGACATATTCCAAAAATCACGTAAATTGATCAAGTAGTTTTTATATAGAAAATCATTTTTTTACGTTTTTTTTTTTTAGTGATTTTAATAGTTTAATTAGTAAATCGTAGCCATTACAGGACTGATTTTAATCTCGGCAGTTCAAATTCAGTTGCATCCCTTTATGACGCATCAAGACACAACGATTCCTTATAAAATTTGATTTTCTTACTTAAAAAAAACCTACTTAATCAATTTACGTGATTTTTGGAATATGACATTTTCATTCTTTATTATTATTATTTTAAATTAAGTTGAACTCTGGATTTGCACCTAAAATATTCTACGACCCAACCATGATTGCCATAAAATCTAACGATTTACGGCGGACCTGAACGAGAATCCAGGAACGGCTTGCAGAATAAACACTCCAACCTCCCCATGTTAAGAACGGCTTTCGATATTTTGCAATTTTTTCAATGGACTTTTCTTGGACTTTTCTATATAAGGGGGGGGGGGGTATTCTCGTTCATGTCCACCCGATTTACTAAACACCCTTTAATTCAACCTAGAAATTATTTTCAAATCGACAGTTTAAAGGCTTCAAAGTCATTTTCAAATTTCGCATAAACACCGTAACAATCTTTATTATTATTTTTTTTTTTATCTATCATAATAATAGAAAGATATCCGTAAACAAACGGTGTTTATGTCTAAGGCCTTGACATTCGAAAATGAATTTGACGCCTTTAAATTGCCAAGTGGAAAGTCAATTCCAGATATAATTAAAGTCTCACTGGCTCAGCAAAGACAAGTAGTACAGTTGCAGTTCATTTGTTCTCCTAAATCAAAGAAATTCCGTATTTCTCGAATTGCGCCATTATTCTAAGTCCTTATTACCATAAAAACGTGATGGGAATTTCTTTTATAGTTTGGTTAAAACATTGAGAGAGAGAGAGAGAGAGAGAGAGAGAGAGAGAGAGAGAGAGAGAGAGAGAGGTGTTCAAAACTAGCTGTATTTCCCCGGTGTTGTCCGGGAGTCTTTACTTTCATTTTTGCGTCGCTTTTCTTTTTATTTTTAAAACTTTTTTATGCAAAATTACCAATGTACTCGCTATTCGACAGTTTAAATGCTTCCAAATTTCATGCAAATTTTGAAGTGTTACGAAGTTCTGGTTATGCAAAATGCAAGCCGTTATTAAAGCCATTCTTAACATGGGGAGGAGGTAACTCAATTTAATAAACGAAAGATACCGTAAATTTTGAATTTAACTCGAAAATCCTATCTAAAAATATAGCACGGTCTGTATGCAAAAGTACAAAAGTTTTTTTTTCTATTATGAACGAAAAATTAAAATGATTTGTTTACGAAAAAACTGACATGCATTATGGTGGATTAATTTTGTAATCAAATTATTTTAAAAATCACATTCTTAAAAGTTCCTTTTATTTAACGCCATTGCATTTTTGTTTAAGTAATAATAATATTAATAATAATGGTGACAATAAAGTAAGGGGTTATCTTTACGATTTAAGTTTCCACTTTATTTCCGGTTGATATTTCATTTTTAATTAAATTTTTACGGTATCTTTTGTTTATTGAATTGTTACGTGAAAAGTACAGAATAGGTAAAAGAAGCTCGCCCCTAAACCCCTTGTTAAGAATTGTTATTTATTTATTTTAATAACGTTATTATTTAAAAAAACAAAAAAAGAAAAAAAAAACGGAAGTGAAGTGGAAACTTGAATCGTTAAGATAACCAAATAAGTCTTGGAGAGGCGAGAAACACATATACACCGACACTGACGTACAACATAATTTTTTTTTTATAGAGATTTATTTCGGATTTTAGACAACCTTCTTGTTTAGTGGCACAAACAGAACCAACCGGCTATGTTTTTGTTTTGGGTAGTTTTTCTCTAAGGAGAAATGGTCCGTGTGTGTTTTTTTTTTTTGGGGGGGGGGGATATTACCTTTGTTCTTTAAAAAAAAAATCTTATCTTTTCTCTCTCGAAGTGCAACATCTCTCTAGTCATGTGTCGTCCGTTCTTAGCTGCCCCTCTACCAGAGAAGGAATACATTCCAAGGTGAGGACCTGCGAGCTGAATATCTAGTCCAGCCCACTTTGCTTGTCACATTTCACATCGAGCCCAACTCTCTATCTCTTTTTTCTGCCCCCCTCCCTTTCGTTCGCTTGTGTCAGTCTCCGCCCATCCCAAGACATTCGCCACCGTGTTTTCGACACACACGCGCCCACTGACTCGTATATATCGCTCCTACTACACGGCCACAGTAGTAAACACTTGGATTTAGCTGCAATTTCTATTCAAGCCCAGATGAACCTGGGAACATACGAGGCATGAAAGCTATTCTAACTATTATTATAGCAGTTGGATATTTTTACGGTAAGCTAATTGCTTTAATTGTCACGTTAATATGTCCATAATCTACGTATTCCTTTTTTAACCATGACTTCAAGCAGGGTGTATATTCCACTCGAAAAAAGAAAGGCAAACCCCACAAACACAGGGACGCATTATTATTAAACATATTATCTTCTTCCGTGTTTTTATTTCAACCTCCTTTTTTCGCTTCTTCTGACTCTTAGATAAATTTTATAACATACATTATTCTTTCCTTTTTTTATTGTTTAACTTTAGCTTTCAACGATTCAAGGGGTTTGAAAATGTTTACGAGTTTTTTTTTTGTTTTTTGTTTTTTACCACAAAATACTGGCTATTACACAAAGTCCGGCAATTCGGAAGCTTAACTCATTGTTCTAAGAGAGGTAACGCGATTTTATTAAGCATTGTAATAAAAAATTGATTTTTTTATTTTTTTTTTATTTTTTTTTTTACTATTTTATTTCATTTAACAGTTTTAGTAACAAAAAAGTAAAATGCGAGGATTTTGTAATTTTCTTAAAACATTCGAGTAACTTAATTGTAAGCAAAAACGATTTTTTTTTTCAACTACTTTAAAATAGTTACCTCCCTTAGAACAATGAGTTAAGCTCCCGAATTTCTCCGTCCATTTATTAATGTAGATGATTTAGCTTCGTCACTCCCTTCAAAAAAAAAAAAAAAAAAAAAAAATGTCATTCTTGATGGCTATAAAAATAACGTTGATCAAACCCGTCTGACCCCCCCCCTCCCTCCCTCCCTTGACGGAAGTAATGCTTGGGTGGATGGCTTATTTACCTGCCTTCTTCCACTGACTGCAGTAGAGTGAAAACATTAGGTGAGTTTTATAGTAAGGAATCCGCCCCCCCCCTAAAAAACAAAAAGGGGGACACTCAAAGTGGGTACAAAATTATCGGTGATTATTGGATCCGTAGGCATTCCCCGGTGAGGGAGGACGGGCGACTCAAGCACTTAGTAATAACCCTCTCGGTTCTTATTTAGAATTGCATTTTTTTTATTTTTTTTATTTAATACAGTAGGTACTAGTGCACATTGATCCATGCTGAAATAATAACGTTATTATTTAAAAAGCCATTCTTAACATGGGGAGGGTGTTTTGTACCTATTCTGTACTTTAACCTTATAATTGAATAAAAAAAAACACCATAAAACGTGGAAATACGATTTAAAGAATAGCGCGGATCACTCTCTACATTAGCACAATACAGAAAATAGACAAATCTTTATGATGTACGTACTCGTTACGGAATGAAGATGTCATATTCCAAAAATCACGTAAATTGATCGAGTAGTTTTTCTTTTAAGAAAATCAAATTTTATGAGGAAGCGAGGAGAGGGCCAGGAACGGCCATATTGTTTTAGAATGTGTTAAAATTCAAAGGCCGACAACTCCATTCGACTACCGAGTTTTACAGACCATGTTATTTTATTTCTAATCGCTAAAAATCCTAAAAAATTGATTTTATTAATTAAAACTACTTGACCAATTTGCGATTTTTGGAATATGACATCTTCATTCTGTGATAAGTATGTACACTCATAAAGATTTTTGTATTTTTTTAGTTCTAAATATGCACCACCCTCTTTCATGCCGAGGCGGTAATGCATGGGAGTATGGGTATACCGGAGTATTGCCTAAAATAACTGAAACAATCAACTTAGTTAAGCGAGCTTAAATAAACATAATAAGGGCAAACTTTTAAAATGAAATTCCTTTAACTTGCTAAAAGAATGTGATGTTATTTCTAGCTGCGGGCTTTTTGATCTTGTACTTAAAATACATCAATTTTAAAACTTGTATCTGGCATGTTTTGGGATTTTTTACGCTATTTTTTTTTTTTTTTTTTTTTTAAAAGGTAACCCTTTTTTTTTTCTTTTTTTTCCCACGTCAAATTTTTTTGTTTCTGTTCTCAAACAGATCAAATTAAACGACAAGAATACAAACTCCATTTCGATGCGTGGGTCACCATCCATCTTCATCGAATAATTTATTTGTCTTCTCTCCTGACTTCTTCCTATTCCTCCCTTTCTTGATAGTGCTGCTATGACGGCGGCGATCCAACTGGTCGCCTTCTTCATTCTTCCTAGCACAACCACCACCACTGCCTCGAATAAAGGGAAACGAAACATTGGCACTTTATGCATCTGTGTTACCACGCTATTTTTATTTATTTATTTTTTTTTTTAATAGTATTTTCGAGTAAATTCAATTTTCACAGTATTTTTGTTTATTAAATTTAGGTAAAAGTACAAAATACGGCTAACCTGAACGACCCCCCCCCATCAATCAGTCCAATCAATCCACTGAAAAAATTGCAAAAAAAAAAAAAAAAAACGAAAACCGTTCTTAACATGGAGAGGTTGGGAATGTTTATTCCGAAAGCCGTTCTTAACATGGGGAGGTTGGAGATGTTTATTCAGAAAGCCGTTCTTGGAGGGGATGGGGTGATTATTCTCGTCCAGGTTCACCCAGAACAATTACAAAACACCCCCATGTTAAGAATGGTTTTCTAAATGTTATACTTTCGGCGCGGTAACAAATAAGCACTGAAACAGAAACATTCCCCCTTCCCAGAAAAACATGCATATAGATGTTCGTCTTCAAAAACCAATCTCTCTGAATCCGAACACACGAAGGACTAAAGTCTTATCAGGTCAATAATAAAGTGCAAAATTAATTTGGGGCCCAACAAGAATTTAGCTTTAATCGTTACCAACAAACAAAAAAGTGCATCATCTACAGCTCTATTAGTAACTGAGCACTATTATATAATGTTAAGACGCCTAGGAATGTTTATCTAATCTCTGAACTAAACTACATCTGGAACACAATGTAAACATTCCTTTCGTATGAGATGGCGATTTTGCTGCCCCCTAAATTGTGTCTTCATCCCCCTCTTTCAGTCAGTTATTTATGACTGCGTGGATATTTATGCCTAACAATTATGGTTTAACTATATTTCCGTTTTTATAAAAAAAGAAAAAATAATGATCATATTTACAAGAAGTTCTTTTTAAAACAGTATTTAAAAATTTTTCGTGCTTATGCAAATGTTACCGTGCTATTTTTTTATTATTTTTTTAATAGTATTTTCTAAGTAAATTCAAGTTTTACTATCTTTTAAATTGTTACAAAATTGTTACAAAATGCGTTCTCCTATGTTAAGAATGGATTTCTAAATATTATTTCAGCACGGTAACATAAGTACCGAATACTTTTTTTTTTTTTTCTTAAGCTTTCCCTTGTTTCTTTTTTATTTCAATAAATATTTGATAAATAGTTTTAAAAGGTTATTATTTAGAATTCGACTTAATTGAAAAACAAAATACAGAAAAAAAATTTTATGTACTCGTCACGGAACGGAAATGCCGTATTCCAAAAAGCACGTAAATTGATCAAGTGTGTGTATATAATTCATATTTTTACAACTTTTAGAGTAAATTGTATCCATTGAAATGCTGATTGATATCAATAAGTCGAATGGATAAAATATACCGCCTCGCTTCTTCACGCTTCATATGTAATTTTCTTAGAAAAACTTGATCAATATGATTGTTGGAATATGACATCTGCGTTTCGTGACGGGTACGTACATCATAAAGATTTGTCTGTAATGTTGTTGGTACTTGTGCATCTGTTATCGCACTGAAGTCATTGTTAATCTTTAGAAAGCCATTCTTAACATGGCAAGAGTGCTCCGTAACGATTCTGTACTCTCTTCACCTAACAATTTAATAAACAAAAAAATTGAATTTAACTAGAAAATATTTTAAAAATAGCGCGGTAAGTGCATAAAGCATCTTATTATTATTATAATTATTATTATTATTATAAGTCTAATCCTAAGAACCAAAAAGTAAATCAAATAGACGAGAAACACACATACATACACTTCTGTTAATTCAGATATAATCCTTTCCCCTCCCACTCTAACGACAAAGTCAAACGAAGTCAGGTGCACGTTCTTCTGCTTTAGAATCTCGAGCGAAACCAGTGGTCGGGGGGAGAGGGGTATTTAAGGGGAAAAAAGGGGGTCAGATTAATTTTATATTTATCCATTAGACTTTTTAGCTTCTGTTTTTCAATCCGTTGACTTTCTAACCGTTGAACTGAAACTAATTTCGCTTATTCCTCGTCTTCGTTCCGCTTTCTTCCTCCTGGTGACATTTTTAATCAAGCCAAAAAAAAAATGACCAGGCGAAAATCAACAAACACGAAACGTTTGATTTTTTTTTTTTTTGAATTGTATGGTGAGTTGTAACCGTAATAATGAACAATGTTTATAAACATGCAGAAACAGAAACTCCTTCGGTAATTTCTAAATTCCACTTGAACTCGAAAATAAATAAATACTGGTAGTAATAATCTAGCCAACCGTGATATTTATTGGGCGGATTTCGATCAGTATTTTAATTTATTTTCGAGTTTTGAGCGATTCTCGAGACACCAAGGTTGCAGCCTCATGTCGCCATCTTTGTTTTCGCTTTAACTGAAGCGCTCAGCATTACTTGCGTTTCAAACTTAATAAATGCTTTAAAATAAGTTAAAGCACCAAAAACTTATCCAGGTAGATAGAGTAACTTATCTTCCCTTTGGTAACATTTGTTATATATGTTTTTTTTTGTTTTTTTGCGGTTTGTTGTCCAGTAAACTGCCCGAATTAAATAACAACCCATCCATTTCCACCCTGCCATTTTCCAATTCCTATTCCAATCACCTAAATTATTAAGAGTGAAATGAATTTCTCTCAAACCCTTTTATTTTACATTTTTCCTGTTAATATCATCGTTTACAGACTTAAGTTTCAGATTGTTGAAAAAAAAAAAAAAATTGAAAAAAAATCTTTTTCATACCTTTTCACGTGAGGGTTCAGTTTTCATTTATAATGTACTAAATTGAACACGAACTTTGTGACCATGATGAATAGATAAACAGATACGTACATACGTAGATGATATGGATATATACATAGATTAGAGGGGGAGGGGTGTAAAGGAATTTTTTTTTTTTTTTTTAACTCCTCCGGTTCTAACCCTACATTCCGGCCACATCAGAGAGAGTTGCCCTTTTTTTTTTCTTTTCCCCCATTGTGGTTACAAATTTAGTGTTCAATTTAGTACAACGTTATAATTGAAAACCGAACCCCCATGTGAGAAGTTATTATTTTTTTTTAATCTGAAACTTAAGTCTGTAATCGATGATGTTAATAGGAAAAAAAAAAAAAAGTGAAAATTGTGGAATTTAGATGGAGGGGCACTCTCGACAACATCCGCCAAAAACTGAATTTTAATTTAAAAATCAATGTCAAATTTAACTAATAACAATGTTCTATAGATAAATGTCGATATCGGAATACCCTGGCCAAAATCACCGCTAAAAAAAATCGTCTGCGTCCATCAAACTTAGACATCGAGTCGAAAAATCGAAAACAAAATGAAACCAACTTTATTTTTATTATTACAAAAAAAAATGTATTTCCCCTGTTATTATTTTGGTAAGAAAGAATTACTATTTCGTTATCTTTCTAGTTAAAATGAAATACAATTATTAATTCTTTTTTTTTTCCGTTCATACTTGAATAAAATTCACTGAAAAATAAAATTAAAAAAAAAAAAAATCCGATTTCTTCTTGGTCAAATAATACGACAAATAAGTAATAAACAAGATTTTTTTTTTTTTTTCGAACACGAAATATTAGAAAACCAAAACATTTATTGCATCAAAATGTATCAAATTGTATTTCATTTTAGTTCCTTTTTTTTTTTTTTTTTTTTTTATAATTTTGACCTCTTAGCAGCTATTTTTACCGGCTAAAAATCAAATCTGATTTATTCTACAGGTTCAAATATCAAGTTTCAAGTTTGTATACCAAAAATTTAGAGTAATTTGATAGAAACCGTTCCTCACAAATAGACAGACAGACAAGGTCACTTAGGGCTGTGACAACAGCATAGTCTTTTCATTGTTTTGACTCTTGAGTGTGTGTGTGTGTGTGTGTGTGTGTGTGTGTGTGTGTGTATATATATAATATATATATATCCGTTAATATCTTATATAGACTGATGTGGTTCTCGGTTGATTAAGTGTCTGTGTTGGATATATACCTGAGAGTCAGAAGCATGGAAAGAATATTCTGTTGTCACAGGCCTACTTATATAAAGCAAAGAGTTAATAAAATGTTAAACACTTTAACAAGAGTTAAAAACATTTAATTTCCAAAAACGAAACACAAAGTGGATTGTCCTTAAATCGCGGAGTTTCGAAAGAAATACTTATTCTCATCAGAGGGAGGAATTATAAAAACACGAAATCAATTCTTTTATATATATATATAGAGAGAGAGAGAGAGAGAGATCAATCGAAAAAAAAAATCTAAGACAAATGTTTATTTATATCGTAATCTCCAACATTCAAATGTCATTTTAAAGCCTTGAAATTGGCGGATAGACATTAAATTCTGATTAGAATTAAAATTTAAACGGAGAAAAGTCAAGTACTATATAGTTCTGTGCTTCTAAACTAAATGAGAGGTAAGAACGGTCGTTCTAGACTCTGCCATTCTCTTAGACATTCTTCTGGAATGTCAATTCTTAAGAGTTCAATTTAGCGTAATTTCTATTTTCAAAGTTCGGTTCCAAAAAATTCTGATTCATGAAAAATTATATTTAGGATTTTAGATTTGGATTTTTTTTATCTTGAACTTTTCAGCTTTAAGGTGGTTGCCATTGAAACAACATTATCTTAAAGTTCTAGTGTTTCTATTTACTTGTCTCCCTACGAGGGCAGAGTTAGACACTAGGTCGGTTTTTAATGTGGGGGAAAATCCAGCTTCCATAAAAAGGAGGCACTCTGGATAGGAACAAAAAAATAAAAATTCTCAGTCCTAAAGGATTTCTCCTCCACTGACCGAGGACCGAAGAGGTAAAGTGCAGCATGAGAACAGATGCTACACTATGATCTTCGCTCGAAGGCCAATGACGGTAATGTTTGGTAATTATTAGTTGAATCTGGAACAAAAAAAAATGTTCAAATTTTCAAACTGCAAAGTTCAAGATGACTAAACCAACAACAAATGAAAATTAAAACAAGTTAAAAAAAAAAAAATCCCATTAAAAAAAAATATAAAAACAGGACTATATTTTGGATTTTTTTTTTTTTTTTTTTTTTTTTTTTTTTTACAAAGGCATCACCACTTATAAAGGCCAAGAGGCCACTCGAGGATAAGGGTTAAAGAGTGTACAGTAGACAATTGGACAATAAAGTAATCGTTAGTAATGCAAATTCGGTAAATTTGTTAACTTATATGGAACGGCTCATCAAAAACTTTACATTAGACTCGAAGGCAACCATTTTGTAGTCAGCTGGAAAGCAGAAGACAATTCCATAGGCGTGCAGTTCTAAGAAAGAAGCTACGTTTAGGTTTAGGCACAGATAAAGAGTGGGGGGAAATTATTGATATAATTATTCCTTAAATCCTCCACCCAAACACCAGAAAAGTTGCAGCTAATTATTGAATACATTTTAAAACTACATTAAGTTGTGATTACTGTTCTCGCTTCACTTTCGATTGCCCGTCCCCATGTTTAGAATATTTTAACTAAATTAAAATGTTATTTAGAAAAGCTCTTAACATGAAGAGGGGGGGGGGGGCTTCTTTTTAAAACAAAATATCCTGCATAAAATCAATTAAAAACGAAGGAGCAACCGAAAGTGAAATGAAAACAGTAATGTAAAGATAACTCTAGTGCCCCCCCCCCCACCTCCCTCATTTTCAAGATTCAGTTTGTAGGTTATTTCAAAAAAATTCTCGCATTACAGGATACATTAACACCTTGGCCTAGGCTTTTTAGCTCGGGGGGGGGGGCAAAATCAACAGTCTTGACCATTTTTGTAATGACCTTTTCCCTGTAGATTGCAGTGTGATGCTGGTCCTGTTCAGTTCTAGAAGGTCCACCCTTAGAGAAGGGGTTAGTTTATTGCTAATCGCCTGAGGACAGGGCTGTTCAGGCATCTTTTGCATGCTCAGTGCTCCTTGTCTGAGATGCTGACTTTTCAATCCCACTTTCTGAGCCTAGTTTCACATTTCTCATGGTGTGATAGAACTAAATATCTTTATAAATAATATATCAGATGGCGTAAATATCACAAAACACAATTGCAACTACTGTTCCGATTTATTTTTTAATTTCTTCTGGATTTATGTAATCATGTCCATTCTAGAAGTGTAACAGAACAGTTTGCGATGGTTTGTTGTTCTACGCAAGTCCTGAGAGGTGACTGGTTTGCAGTAGACTGAGCAGTTTCCGATGGTTTGTTGTTCTACAAGTCCTAGGAGTTTGACTGGTTTGCAGTAGACAATTCTTGAGTTGGAATCCACAGAGCAAAAGAATCTTCCAGTGTTGAGACGGCAAAAGCATATGCGAAATTGCTACAGAAAGGTTTAATATTTATGGAGCAATTCTGGTTTCTGATTGGTTGGTAGCAGAACGGGGAATTAATTCGATTCGTCAGTTCCCAGCAGCATCGTTTATAAATAGAATCTCCCGGCTATGCGGGATCATACCCCATTATATCTCTTGAGATGATGGGATGTCTCCTAGCGGCTTCGGCTGCAGGGAGACAGGGTAGTACCAGTCAAGGATTCGTCACTTGACACTCAGCCCAACAGGTGAGGGGCCGGGAACCGGCCCAGCACCTGTTGGACTGAGGTACACCGCCTGGGTAATACCTAGGAGGTCCACCCTCCCAGGCCTTGCCACCGGGCTTTCCGGTGGGGCAAGTTTATTGCTTGCTGCCTGAGGCGCCCCGACCGGGGAATGCCGACGGGGTTACTCAGGCAATTTTTAAAATTGCAGGAGTGCCCCTCCTTTAGGGGAGCCTGCGGGGTTCCCACTTTCCGGCCTTGTGCCACATTTTGCTGAGGTGGGCAGCAAATAAATATCTACCCCATTATATTTCGGTATGATGGGATGTGTCTCCTAGCGGCTTCGGCTGCAGGAGACAGGGTAGAGTACTCGTCAAGGATCCGTTCTTGACACTCAGTCCGACAGGTGAGGGGCCGGGAACCGGGCCAGCACCTGTCGGACTGAGGTACGCCGCCTGGGTAATACCTAGGAGGGCCACCCTCCCAGGCCTTGCCACTGGGCTTTCCGGTGGAGTAAGTTTATCGCTTACTGCCTGAGGCGCCCCTACCGGGGAATGCTGACGAGGTTACTCAGGCAATTTTTAAAATTGTAGGAGTGCCCCTCCTTTAGTGGAACCTGCTGGATCCCCACTTTCCGGCCTTGTGCCAAATTTTGCTGAGGTGGGCAGCAAATAAATCCTCTGCCCCATTATATTAAAAAATATTGTAACACCCATATTATTTTTTATTTTCTTTTAAAGTTGATGAGTTCTTATTCTTCTGAGTCAGGATGGAAAAGATGAAAAAATTGACATAATTATGATTGTTTCTGCTCCACGAAACAGGTGCTGTCAAGAATTGAACATTTTAACATGCTGAAAGAAATAAACGGTAAGATGGACAACATCTTACAATTTGGAATATGGACTTTTGTCATTTATTTGTATATGCTCTGTAGTTACATCGAGCTTTATAAATTAAAGGATTGGTATTAATAACGGGTGAAATATAATTGAATAAGCATATTTTTCCATAGACATGTAGATATACATTTATCATCCTGCATCCATCATATGGACAATGGAGATGCTGCTGACACTCATGTTGGACTTTGCCAAAACCTTTAACTCTATTAATCTCTGCTTACGTTTATATAAGCTCAACATTTATGACTTCCATGAATAAAGTGGATAAGATCCTTAGTCATCGTACGATTCAGATAAATGGCAGATTTTCATCTAAGAATGGATGGTTGCGGTGGTGTTCCTCAAGGATGCGTGCTGAGTCCGATTCTCTTCCTACTCTATATCGACGACATGCCAAAAATGATCGGTGGAAACGAACTCCTATTTGCAGACGATGTCAGATTAGAAACTTGTAAAAGTGAAACTGACAATCCCAAGCCTTCAACATGCCAAAAATGGTCTCCATCCATCAAGCGCGGCCACAGCCGAGATTGCACTCACTACACAAGTAATTCAAATCTTGTTGGTAGCTGAATACTTGATGCTTCATCAGGGCTATCCAGAGTATCTTTTTTATCATGACACCATCACTAGATGGGGTGCCTACCACAGCTTAATAGGGGCCCATCTACCCTCGATCAAGAAAAGGATAGACTGTACCAGTTTCTCACCTGGTATTTTACCTTGCACTACATACAGCACCTCGCCTTCCTAAATAGTCACCCATCTGGTACTGGCCAGGCTCAACGTTGCTTAACTTTGGTGATCTGGCTAGAACTGGTGTGTCAACATGATTGTGCTGTATTTATTTATAAATACGGAAATGGTCTATTTAGATCTTAATGCAGATAAATACTGCTAGGTTCTCCTTCCAACTCTTTTACTTTCGGTGAAGGCACTGCTACTCAAGGAGGTGAACGAGACGAGAGATCTTGGCTTTCAGGTCAACTCCTCCTTCAAGTCATCTAAACAATGCATTCAGGCTAGAAAGCAATGAGTATCCTATTTCTCATATGATGTATGTTCTGCAAACTCACTCCTGAAATATTTCTTCCTCTTTCGTCGGACCACTTTTAGAGAATGGTATATAGGCCTCTTCCCCATATCTAGAAAGAGATAGTCAGCATGTGAAGGAAGTTCAAAGACTGGCTACTCGAATGGTGCAAGGTCTATTTGATCTGCCCTATGACAGCAGACTCAAAAAGCTTAGCCTTTTTTTCCCCTTGAACGCCGAAGCTTACATGATGAGCTGATTTTGGCCTACAATCTTCTCAACAGACGTTTGATATATTTTGGAAACTTTTATTCACTCGTGCACCAGAAAGAGGATCACACGGACACCGCATGAAACTTTTTCACCATCGATTTTAATTGAACTGAAGGAGGGCTGCTTTCTTAATCAGAATCCCTGGATCATGGAATAGATTTCAAAATAGTGTTGGGACGATTAATTGGAATCGGAAAAAAACAGAACTTTTGGGGATATTGGAATGAGTATCGGAATCGGAAAAATTTGTGCCTATTTTCCGATGCCAAAAACTATTCTTTTAATCGTCTTTATTTGATTTTGTTTGAAACAAAATCTTACATTGCCGATAGTAATAATAAAATATTAAATATTTATTGATTTTTAAACAATCAGTAAAACTAAAATCTATAGGCTATCCCCCATAAGTGTATTTTTGTTTGAGAAAATATTTGTACATTTAACATTCCTTTTTACAGTAATCAGGCGGGGGGTGGGTGACAACTCTCTAGTTAAATATTTAGAGATTTATAAAGAATTGGAATCGGTAATTTAGTATAGAATTGGTAATTGTATCAGAATCGGAAAAAATATTGGAATCGTCACATCACTACTTCGAAGTGAAGTAATAAATGCCCAAACAACGCAACAATCTAAGCTAAATCTAAATTTGGTGCTGGACTACTGTGTTCTCTTTGTAAATTTTTACCACGTTTTCTCTACATGACATTTAAAGCACAATTTTTTTGACAAATAAAATTGAAAAACAAAAGATGTGACAACAAAAGTTGTACGCTATTAAAATATTCATTATTTAACTAGCAGGACCTGTGGAAATTCCACAGGGGACTGATTCATATGTAATATATTGATGTTGGCATTCTGTAGATGTTCAGTGTAAATGGAGACTCCCCGATATTATTGTAACTATTTTGTTAAAACTGCAAAAGTATTTATCCAAGCTAGCAGGGACGCCCGGCGTAGCTAGATCGTAAAATATGCTTAAATATGATATTTTAATTCTTGAAGATTTCGTATATATTATTATTATAAAGTTAATGTTCTATCGATTTTTATGTTATAAAGTTGAAATTTCAAAAATAAAAAAATATATCTATATGACTTGGGTGCCTCAGCTTGAATCGAAACCGAATCCCAAACTTAAACTATAGTTCCTTCAGTTATAACAGAAACCAAAACTTATGAAGAAGTCTTGGTGAAATTATTTATGGAAGTACATAACAATTAAACGACCCGGATGTAAGTGTGACACTAAAAATAACACGCACGCTATTGTATTAATATATAGATGATTTTACTTGCTATCTCGGCGAGTTTTACCATCTTTACAGAGAGCTAGTCCTGTTGGACATGTGCAAATATAATTGCGATTTGTAGGTAAACATAAACGACTGCACCCCCCCCCCACACACACACTTCTGTGTTAATTGTGCCACCCTTACATGGTAATTGAAGCACTTTTTTTTTTGTCAAATAAATTTAAATGAATACGGAAATGTCCGTAACCAATATATATAAAAAAAAAATGCTGTGATTAATTTCAAGCAATCGGTAATAGTCGCATTTTTTTATTTTTTACCAGGTTAAGGAGTCCGATCAAACAAAACTATTCAAGTTTATCTTCATTTATGTTTTCATTATTTACCATTATTGTTTTTTGTTTTTTTTTTCTGTTTGATCACAAAGATTTTGAACTAAAAAGATAAATAAATAACACAAAACATTTAAAACACTTTCTAAAAGAAATGTTTTCTTAAATTTAAAAAGATTACTATCGCTATTTATCTCGTCATAAGAAGCCATTTTTCAAGATGGCTGCGTCATGCTTGCATGGTTACAAATACATTATGGTTGAATATTCTATTGGCAGAGAGAAAACTTTGTCTCAAAATGGATCTATATTGCACAGATTTGGGATGAAACAAATTATTAAAATTAACTTTCTTTGTTTCTTTTTTTTCTTTTTTTAACCCCAAACACGGCACACTATCATTTGGACTTGATGGACTGCTATTTGAGATCATGTCTACAGAGGACTATCTGGGGAGTTGAGCAGTGAAATGTCTGTTCGTGTTTACATTCAAAGTTCTGCACATTAGTACAGTCAGGAAATCAAGAAACAAGGAAGGAATTCCAAAGTTTAAGTGTGTGTGTGTGGGGGGGGGGGTTGATCTAGAGTAAAGGTTTTCCAACATCTAGGAATCTCGGTGAAGGGGTGCTGCTTGTCAGGTAGTAGTATGTACGTCGAAAGGGCACAAGTGCTGTGAGTTCATCAGAGTACATTCTATTAATGTACTTAACAATATCCAGAGGGATGTGGCATTGAGATGATGAGACGGGGGGGGGGTTAGTTTGGCCAATAGTGCGGAATCTATTAAATTTTGGACACTTGTGGGGGGGCATATCTAAGAGTGAGAGACTAGTGGATGCAACAACCCAAATGTAATAACAATACTCTGTGCATGAAAGAATGGTGGCTTTGTGAATATATAGGCTACTCTCAGGTGTGACTAATTTTCTAGCACGGTAGAGGGAACTTACGTTCTTTGCAGCAGCCTTGGCAATGTCCTCTATATGTTTCAATTCATGTTTGTCAACTTATGAAATTCGTCAAATTCAAAAAATTAACAAGTGATTTTTCTTTTTAGTTTCCTTGAATTGCTACTAACAGCCGACTAATTTAGTTAATGTCACATTTTCTGGCTTTCATGCCAGGATCAAAGTGTAGTAAATGTGGCATTCTGGTGACTGCTAATAAGTCTAGTAATATGTAGAATAGACAGAGGCTGGCTCTTCACTTTCCACACTTTTGATGGCCTTGTACCTAAATTGTTAAAATGTACAACCTAGTTTTGTAAATAACTCAATGTGTAGTATCTGTTCAGTAAAAGAAGGAACCTTTCTTGGCCGAGACAACCCCCCCCCTCCAGAGTCCTCTTTATTGGGAACTGGTTTTCCTCCATATAAAAAAAAACAAATGACTTTGTGGCTAACTTCGCCGGTGCTTATACAGAATACGGACCGTGCTAAAATAACGTTATTTAGAAACCCATTCTTAACATGGGAGGGGGGGCTGTTAACTAATCTGTATTTTCACCTAATAATTTAATAAACAAAAATACCGTAAAAATTTAATTTTAATTTGAAAATCCTATCTAAAAAAAAAAAAAAAAAAAAAAAAAAAAACATAGCACGGTCCGTATTCTATGTATCACTTTTGCCCTTGTTGGGAGTTAAGTGGATGGGTATCAATTTAGTTGATATAAAAAGAAAATCCGGTTGAAGACTGAGACTTTGTTTAATCCCGTAAGAAAGTGTACAGGATTAACTGACATCCAAAAAAATGTACTTAAATATCCATTATGAAGTCCTTTCGTACTCAAATCTATTTTAATCCGTGTCTAAAGTGAGATAATCACTTTGTAACAATTACAATCCGCATTCCTCCCGTTCAAGTAAAAAAAAAAAAAAAAAAGGCTCAAGATAATAATTAATAGTGATGTTGATCCATGACGTGCCATCATGCTCGATGGCAGCTAAAGGGATCACGTGATTCGTGTTTATGTAAAACCCAGACTACCGAACTGAATGAAAATCAAACTAAATAATTAAATTACAATTTTCGGACTTATCGGATCTGATGGCCACCGTTGAGTAAGAAAGATAGAAAGATTACATTTTTTTTTTCTTTTTAATAAATTAAATTAAAGTTAAATAAATAAAATGCATTACAAAAGGATCTGGTCTGATGATTGCCGGTGGGTTAGAAAGATGCGATTACTTACATATTTCTTCAGCCTGCATGAAATTGTCACAAACATCATTTACAAGACTTGTTAGATGCGCTGTAAGATTATAGTCAAGATTGCCTTTTTTTACTTCGATTTCTGCTCTGCACATGGAACGACCATGACAAACAAGATATGGTCCCTTCTAATTAATAATAATCTTCCTCTCTGTTAACGTGAAAATCCCTTTTCCTATGTTAAGAATGGATTTCTTGTCTGGTTGACCATGTCTAATTGTACAGCCAAATAGACAGAAGAAACCGGAAGTCAAAAAGAGCAGACAATCTGGACTACAACTGATTTTTATTATTTTTTTTTTTATTTTATTTTTATTTTTTTTTTGTGTGTGTGTGTGTGTGTGTGTATATCTTAATACTTAAGCTAAAAGAAAATAACGATGATGACGATGACAGCAGATAAGGCACAATGTAAGACATAATTTTCCCACAAAAAATTTAACAGTAATATTTTTCTGATAGTCATATCTTTTCGCCATCTCTCTCTCTCTCTCACACACCAAGATATCAAAACTCAATAACTTCACCATCTAACATGTTTTCCCCACAAAAAAATCTAACGGTAATCTTCATCTGATCGTCATATCTTCTCAGATGGGACTACAGTGACAAGTAAGATATGGTCCCTTCTGATTAATGATTATCTTCCTCTCGGTTAACATGAAAGCCCCTCCCCCTTTCCCTATGTTAAGAATGGCTTTCTTGTCTACTTAACTATGTCTAATTATCCAGCCAAATGAACATCAGAAACCAGAAGTCAAAAAGAGCAGTAAAAAAAAAAAAAAAAAGTGTCAAACAATAAAAAAAAAAAATTTTGTTGAAATTTTGTTCCCTCTCTATTGGACTCTGAAAGGGCTTTGTTATATCCAGCCTGTTTGGAGTTCAGGGGATTGAATGCTGGCAGTGGGATTTCTTTCAAGCGTGGCTTGTCTTGAACTGATTCTGCCTTTCTGTCCCTTTTCATTATCATGTCTTCTATTAATCCTCACAGCCATATACTTACATTAGAGGTCTCAGGATGAACTTTCCCCCGATGTCCAGTTTTTTTTTCTCTCTTTTGCAAATTTTTTCACCCCTTTGTTCCTTGTGAGATAATCTAAATTTTTCTACTGATAATGATTTATATGTTTTTTTTTTTTTGTTTTTTTTTAAATTACATTTTCACCCCAAACAAGGCACATTGCCACTTTGGTGTAGGGGGCTACTATCAGGGGAAACATCTACTGGGGTACTATGTAGGGATTAGGGCAGCGAGATGTTGGTTCACGTTGCACTTGAACTTATGCATGTCAGTACAGTTGGGGAAGCAGTGACCCGGAATGGAATTCCAAAGTCTAGCAGTTCTGGGGAAGAAACTACTGGAGTAGAAGGATCTTTTACATCTAGGGATCTCTACAGTGTGGGGGTGGGATTTTGCAGCTTGTCGGGTCTGTCGAGGGTGTTCACGTCGTGGGGGCACAAGTGATTGCAGTTCTTCAGAGCATTCACCATTATAATACTTGTAGAACAGGCAGAGGGATGCAACGTTTCGACGATGGGACAGAGGCTGAAGTTTTGATGCCAGTTTAGGGCCTATCAGATTTGCGACTCTCTTTTGAACCCTGTCAAGGAGCGAGAGACAAGTAGCCGATGCACCGGCCCAAATATGACAGCAATACTCCATACATGGGCAAATAGTGGCCTTATAGAGGTACAGGATACTTTCGGGTGTTAAAAGTTTTCTAGCACGGTAGAGAGAGCCCACCTTCCTTGCAGCGGCCCTGGCAATGCCCTCGATGTAACTGTTGATGGTTATTTGCCTATTGTCCGCTTAGACTCTTCTATGCATTTACATGATCTTGCTCGTTATCTTCACAAGGATCTCCCCATTTCATGTGTCCTCATTCTTGAATCTAATGAGTGTCCTTTTATCTGTTTTTAGTTGTCTTTGCTACATTCTACTTCCTATTCTTTTTTGTATTGTTCACCTTCTGGCAATGACTGCTCAGTTGTTGATGTTTTATCCAACAATATTGATAATACATTAAAACTTCATCCATCAAGCTCCATGTTTGATTTTGGCAATTTTAATGCTCATCATTCTGTTTGACTCTCCATCTCTAATCGGTCCTGGATATGACCTTAACTATATCCGATGGTGAGGCCCCTGCTTGCAAGCTTTGGGGAGTGTGAAGCCACCCTTAAGTGGCATTGCTCCCAGGTCCACTCTGACCCGGAGTAGTAGTACCTGTTAGGGTCCCAATTATGGGTTAAATAGAAACCGACTTGAAAAAAAAAAATTCTACCAAAATTGTTCTTCAAAATCATTGGATTCGGCATTAAATAGCCTGAAAAGGGTTGATATGCCGTAAAACACAACCAACTCTAACCACACCGATCTAGCTGGTGAAATCTGTTTTAGCTTTTCTCTATCTCATGTCTTGTCACCTTCCCTACACGCTTTCCTGATAATAACCTTCAACAATCTTCATCTTTTTCTCACTTCTGTTCCTGAATCTTGTTCTGTTTCCTCTTATCCATTGCGCTGTTGTTGATGTTGAAATTGATTTTTCTGTTAAGTCTTCAATTGATCGACCCTTTCATAGGAAGACTTAACTACTGAAGGGCTGATTGGGATGAGCTTCACAGCTTCCTATGTGATGTTCGATGGAGTCTCCAAATGATGTTGCTAAGGAGGTTACTGACTAGCTACTTGTTTGAATTGACACCTTCATTCCTCATCGTCAGTTTCAAACCAAACCTTATTCTTCTTGATTTTCTTCTGTTTGTGCTTCTGCCATTGATCATTGCAATCAATACTTCAATCAGTATTGTCGAGATGGTTCTGAGGCTTCCAGACAATCCTACAGAAGAGCTAGCAATTCCTGCAAGAAAGCAATTTCTGAGGATAAATCTAACTATTCTGTAGGATTTGTAACTCTATCTCCTCTCAAAACGTTGACTCTCATGATTTTTGGAGAATCTATAATAGCGGCAAGTCTGCTATTCTTCCTCTTTTTAATGGTTTCTAAGTCATTTCATCTTCTAAGACGGATCTTTTTGCTGACAATTCTTCTATTGATGATTCTGGTGCTGTTCTTCCAGATTTTCCCAAGAAAACTGATCACTCTTGATTCTGTAAGTATCATTCCAAAGATGGTTGCTAGACGTTTAACTACAAAAAGGCTGATTGGGATGAGCTTCAGAGTTTCCTATGTGACGTTCAATTGGATCCTATCTTTGGTATGTCTTTGAATGATGCTGCAAAGAAGATTACTGACTGGCTTCTTGTTGGAATCGGCATCTTTATTCCTTACCAGCTAAAGTACCCGGTGTTGCCAGGTTGTATTTGATATATTTAAATGTTCCGTCCTCATACATAATTATTTGATTTCTGACAAAAAAATAATTGTCAATTTGTATTAATACAAAGCTACAAATGATGGCAAAAGTTTTAAAAAAATTGACTTGCTACCATCAGCTAAAAACGAAACTAAAGCATTTTGTGTTTTAGCCGCGTTCTCTACCTATGTTGGTATCTAGACAAAGCTAACAAAGTGTAAATATTAACACTTTTAATCAACTTTATGTGCGCATGCGCAGAAAGAAGTATAAACATATCGCCTATTAGAGATGAACATTTCGCATTTCAACATGATATATGTCTGTATGCGTTATTCATCAACCCTAAGAAAAATATTAATCATTGTAAACCATCCTTGGTGTATAATTACTATTTCCTGTTAATTTCAGTGTTATGTGACCAATAGTTTAAGAGTTTACCTGTTAGATATTTACACGCACACATACATCTACTGTTTTATTTATATAGATAGATGAGTTTCAATCAAAATCTCATTCTCCTCTCTGGTTTTTATCTTCTGTCATTGCCCATCTTAATCATGACTTCAATCAGTATCGCTAGTTTGATTCAATAAGTACAAGAAACCTTCTCTACCACCTATAGCAATGGCCAACGACTCTTTATCTGAGAGTACGTCTCTCAAGCTCCTTGGCCTAACGTTCACAGGTAACATGAGTTGGAACAATTACATCGAGGGCATTGCCAGGGCCGCTGCGAGGAAGGTGGGCTCTCTCTACCGTGCTAGAAAACTTCTAACACCCGAAAGTATCCTGTACCTCTATAAGGCCACTGTTCGCCCATGTATGGAGTATTGCTGTCATATTTGGGCCGGTGCATCGGCTACTAGTCTCTCCCTCCTTGACAGGGTTCAAAAGAGAGTCGCAAATCTGATAGGCCCTAAACTGGCATCTAAACTTCAGCCTCTGTCCCATCGTCGAAACGTTGCATCCCTCTGCCTGTTCTACAAATATTATAATGGTGAATGCTCTGAAGAACTGCAAGCACTTGTGCCCCCACAACGTGAACACCCTCGACAGACCCAACAAGCTGCAAAATCCCACTCCCACACTGTAGAGATCCCTAGATGTAAAAGATCTTTCTACTCCAGTAGTTTCTTCCCCAGAACTGCTAGACTTCGGAATTCCATTCCAGGTCACTGCTTCCCCAACTGTACTGACATGCATAAGTTCAAGTGCAACGTGAACCAACATCTCGCTGCCCTAATCCCTACATAGTACCCCAGTAGATGTTTCCCCTGATAGTAGCCCCCTACACCAAAGTGGCAATGTGCCTTGTTTGGGGTGAAAATGTAATAAAAAAAAAAAAAAAAAAAAAGCTATCGCTAGTTTGATTCTAAGGCTTCTAAACAATCCTACAAAAGAGCTAGCAATAACTGTAAGAAAGGATACGTCTAGGTACTCTCATCTCAAAACGTTGGCTCTTTTGGAGAATCTATAATAGTGTGGTTAATAGCGGCAAGTCTTCTATTCTTCCTCTATTTAATCGTCTTCAGGTTATTTCATTTTCTAACTTAGAATCTAAGGATGAGGCTGATCTCTTTGCTTGTCTTTTTGCTGACAATTCTTCTATTGATGAATTTGGCGCTCTTCCTGATTTTTCCTTTGAAAACTAATAAATCTCTTGATTCTGTAATTATCACTCCAAAGATAATTGCTAGGGTTCTTTCTTATCTTGACTTGTCTAAAAGACTTCTTTTCCTGTTATCGTTCTCAAACGTTGTTCTTGAAATTTTTTTCTCTCAAAATGATTTAATCTCTGTTCATCCAGATACAGGTTTCCCTTCTTGTTAATTAAAAAGCTGATAACCGGCCTGGCACAACTAAGTATCATCCTGTTATTATTATTCCTCTCTGTAATTAGCAAAGTTTTTGAAAGGTTTTTCAACGACAAACTTGTTGATTTGGTGGGGTTTTTTTTTGGGGGGGGGGTTAATCTTAGCCTCTTTAGTGATGTTCAGTATGGCTTATGTGGTTTTCATTCAACTGGATTTTTTAACTGTTGTAATTTAGCAAATCTTTTTTTTTTTTTTTACAAAGTAGTCATCACTTATCAAGGCCCGGAGGCCACTCAAGAATAAGGGTTAATGAGTGTACAGTAGTCAATGGGAAAATACCATAGTAATCATTAGTAGTGGAAATTTGATTAAATTGGATTACTTAAGGGGATGGCTCCTCAAGAACTTGTTTAGGTTGGACTTGAAGCCTACCATATTGTAGTCAGTTGAAAAGCAGGAAATCGGAACAGTTCTACAGGCGTTCAGTTCTAAGAAAGAAGCTTTGTTCATGAAATCTACATTTAGGTTTAGGCACAGATAAAAAGTGGGGGAAGTTATTGATAGTGGTTTCAGCTAGACGGGTGTTTTTCGTGATATATGATTCAGGAGAAGGGTAAGGCCATTGACCTTGACATTTTGAAAGTGTTTGGCAGTGTGGCATTCTAGTCTTCTACATAAATAAGCTCCAGAGTTATGGCATTGGTGGTAAGGTTCTTGTGTTATTAGCTTCCTGGAAACTACCGATTAGTCTTGCTGATGGTTGATTCTGATGATTGTTGTTGTTGAGAAAAATGTTATCGATATGAAAAGTTATTTTTTAGAAGAATAAAAATATTTACATTAGTTTCCAGGAATGTAACTTGATGGATGAAATGTCATTCTGATGTTTTCACTAAGAATGTTAATAAGCAGCTTAGGAATTTAACAAAGAACAAATAGATTTTGAAAAAATACAATAGGCAATGAGTTTTGATTCTTTGATTACACGAGTGATGACTAGGGCTATGACAACAGAATATTCTTATCATTGTTTTGACTCTCGAGTATATATCCGACACGGTTAATCAACCAAGAACCACATCACTTTATATATCTTATATATATTATACATATAAAAGCACATAAAATATCAACGGATACACACTAGAGTCAAAACAATAAAAAGAATATGCTGTTCTAGCTCTATTGGTAACTAATGAATTTTTAGATTTACACGTAGGAAGTTAGTTAAGTCGGTCCGTAATGAGGAGTTGGCAATTGGAGGTCAAGAGAAACTATCAACGAATCGTGATAGCTCCAAGCAGGGGTGGGGTTAGTAATTTAGATGTCGAACTCAAGACCAGCTTGTCCTTTTCAATAAGGAAATATCGAAAAATAAAGGCTGTAAATACAAGCAAGACTTGTGTTGTAAGAATCTTCATATTGCAGTTTTTTCCCCAGGATCAGTTAACGCAAGATCAACCAGATGAAAGATATGTTTCTCTATTCTCCAATGTACATCCCATAGAATTGCATCCGTCATTTTTTTACTATGTATGAACACGCACACATACACAAAAATGGACTGTTATAAATATACATGTAAGTAGAGACGGTCACACGAAATGCATAAACACAAATAGACAAGTCAACAGTAAATACTCCTTTATACACCCGTTATATACAGGTCATATATACATACAGTACATATACACTCCAACAGCTATTTAACATTTAACATCATTAGATCTTTTATTTCTGATCAAAGATTTCAAGTACCTTTAGATGGTGTCTCTTCAATCTCTTTCCCTATCAATGCTGGTGTTCCTCAGGATCTCTTCTAGGCCCAACTTGGTTTCCTCTCTATATCAATGATCTTCCAGAGGATATTGTTCAGAAAATTAGCAGGGGCGCAGTTGTACAATACATTTAAATGTGATGATTTAATTTGTCCAGATTTCGTATATATTATTATATCATCGTAATTTCAAAAGTAAAAAAAAAACAAAAAAAAAAAAATTTGGGTGCTATCAGCTAGAATCGAAACCAAAAGCAAAATTGTAGCATTCAAAGCTGGCGACGTTAACACTGTACCTACGTGACACGCATATGAACTGATTAAAAATAAACTAAGATGACTGTACAAAATGTATAACAATATAGCACAAATACAATTTGAGCACGGGACTTTTGCTGCTTTTGTTAAACACTACGAGGTAAAAATTAAGTGTTCGAGGAATCCACTAATATGCAAGTTAAGGTGAACCTTGCATATATCCTCCTTTTGGGTTTAACAACCTTCATGAATTTTCTTAGTCATGAAAAATGTCTACAAGGCCCCTAATAGACAAGGTTTGTTCAACATAACGTTTTTCAATTCATACACTGACCAGAGACTTCTAACAAGCAAAGTGTTGTTTGACGTTGCGATTTGGCAAAACTTCTGATCGCTCTGTGAGAAGGAATTCTCACAACTTTTCACTTTGGCTTAACCAATCTCCGTTCCAAGTTTTAGATCAACTGGCTTAGAGAATGCTCATTATCACGAAAGAACTGTCTTTCTTTTCTTTTTTTTTTTTTTTTTTATTTCATACGTAATAGTAACCTGATTTTAACACCAATATGTTCAGTATGTCATAAAACAACAATATTTAGTTACTGCATATCGTCTTTCCAATAAAATCATATGGGCCAAGAAACTACATAATGATGCTTTAGACAACTGAAAGACTGTCTCAAGATTGTGGTACGTATTGGAATTGTTTTCAAGTATGTGGCAAAGTTCTCTGAAATATGAATATTAATTAAAATCATTATGTGCATATTTTTTTCTCAAAAAAATGCCTGTACCATAATTTCCTAAATATATACAAGCGGAACCTGTAGAAATTTCACAGTGGATCCTTTCATATGTAATATATTGATGTTGGCGTACTGTGATTGTTCAGCATAGATGGAGACGCCCTGATATTATTGTACCTATTTACAATGCCACACCAGGGTCATTTTTTTAACGTGGAGAAAAGGTACAAAAATAAAAATTGCCTCAGTCGTGAAGGATTTGTCCTCCACTGAAAGAGAACGAGAAATGGAAGTGCCGCATCTGAAGAACAGATACTACACTTTGATCTTGGCCAATGTTAAAACTGCAAAAGTATTTATCTAAGCTAGTAGTGACGTCCGGCGTAGTCCAGTCATAAAGTATGCTTAATATATTTTAATTCTTGCAGGTTTCGTATGATTTATTATAATTAATGTTCTATCAATTTTTATATATTACTAGCGAAGGGTACCCGGCGTTGCCCGGGTGTTTGGAGGTGTGTGTGTGGAAACTCCAGGGGTGGGGATTAAAAAAAAAAAAGTATGAGGATCGAACCCGAATCCTTGAGGCAAAGTTATAAATTAAAGTGTGAAAAAAAAAAACTTGCGACGTTAACCATTGCCCCACCGCGACGTTAACCATTGCCCCACCGCGACACATTTGAATTTATTTAATTACTTGGATTTAGCAGGTGGCCGTTTTAATGAGTTAATGAGGTCAAGTTTGACTGTTGGATAGTATTTCATTTACTGCTGAACGCTTCCCCCCCCCCAAGATGTTATAGGAAAAAGACTAACCCACATGCGGCGAGCAACAAATGTTGAATATTTATCTTCCCGAAATCGAGCAAATTAAATAGACAGGTGAGCTTCGTTGTTAACTGTGAGATATTACGATTTATGTGATATAAAAAGTTTTAAAAAGTTGTGAAGCAAGCGGCCGCTTCTCTGAAAAAAGCCTTTTGTAGACACACAGAAAAAGCGAACACACATACATACATACATACATTTTCGCTTTTATATTTATAGATAAGTTGCGGTTTCAAAAAAAAAAAAAAATATATATATCCATATGATTTAAATGCATCAGCTTGAACCGAAACCAAAACTTATGAAGAATTCTTGGTAAAATTAAGAAACTTAGGGGCCTCCTTAATTTTAATTAGTGCTTGCAGTAGTGTATTGGAAGTCTCCTGAGGGTTTTTTTTTTTTTTTTTCAATCATCACTTAAAAAAAATCTTCTCAAGGCAACAAATCACTTTATTTTGAACATTTTTGTTTTTTTCTTTTACCATTCAAGAGTCAACGGCCGACAGATAACCTAGTATATTATAAAATGCATTATCATAGTAACTTTGCACTAAAGAGACTATAATATTTGTGCTTCCCACCTTCCCTTCCAAAAATTGTTTCAATTTTTTTTTCACTTTTTATTTTAGCAAAGTCTAAGTGTTATTCATTTAGAAAATAGTTTTTTTTTTTTGTTTTTTGTTTTTTGCACAAGAGCAACATCATAGGAATACATACATCAAAAGTTAAAGTAGCCACGGTTGACCGTGATAGCTTATTTGTTCCTTACAATTACTTGATTATAATAACAAGTAACAATTTATTATAGATGACAACTATTTAAACTGATGTTTTCCTCTAATGTGACAAGCGGCATTAATTGCTAATGAATGGAAGCTTATTTTCCTTTCTCCATAAGTTTTCCTTCAAATTTTTAAAGTACTAGAAAAAAAAGATAAATGGCGGGTGGACGTGGTATCTCGATTTAAGAAAATCAAAATTGCAATCTGATTTCATGAAAAAAGAAAAGCACATTGAAAATTTTCAAAAAAACAAAAACAAAACAACCCTGATATTAACTTTGTTTGATATGGAAAAAGAATGTTATTACCACTGTAGTAGGTTAGACACAAGGTGAAATAGGTTTTAAAAAGCCAGCACAGTAAATGCCCCGGCAGCACTGTTGGCATTTCCTGGTAGTAGCGATTTTGGCAATTTGCAATAGAGAAGATAAAGCCTGAGGTGGGGCTGACATTCTAAAACTGAATAGAATCATACTTCAGCTTGACAATAACAAAGCCACTGTTGAACTGATTGGCGAAGATGTATCCTCAACTAATACAAACTATTGTGCCAGGTTACTGCACAGAAATATAAAGTTATGAAAGATGTCCTGGGCTGTAAATTAAAATACAGTCTTCTACTCTTCATTTGAAGCTTCCTAAAAAATTGAAATTTTGAATTATGTTTGAGAACCATTTTCTACCATTTAAAATAGAGTGGGGGAAATAGCGTGTTTCAAGGGAGCATTCTCTCAATAACCTTTTTAAATAACATTTTTATTTATTTATTTATTTTTTTAATTAATTTTTTTCTTTTCTTTTTTCTTTTTTTCTTTTTTTAAATTTTTTTACTTTATTTATTTATTTTACAATTATCCTGGATGATTTTGCCAAATCGCACAAATTGTAACTGTTTCAATAAAATCGGCAAATGGAAAAAGGTTTCAAATGTTTGAAAACCATGTCGAAGCATTTGCTTTTTTGCAACTTTTTGTCATGACTGATTTAGGATAGATGACGGATGGCCGAATTTGTCGGAGATCCAAGTTTTTTTTTGTAATTTCAAAAGTGTTATAAAAAGCTTTCAAGACCTGCATCATCAAATTTTTTTACTGACAAATTTGCTTATCTGTGACATTTAAAAAAATAAATAAATAAAAATGGGTTCTTGTGTTTTCAGTCTACATTTTCGCACCCAATCTTGTGTACATGCTTTGTACTGTTCCCCAAGTCCCCATTCTATATTCTTTGTACCAGTTAGAAACATGGAGTGAATTTGCTTTGATGAACGCAGGAATGATTGATGGTAAGATCGGAGTATTTTGGTAGTTTTCTACTTTTTAAAACGTTTTTTCAATTCTATCATTTTTTTTTTCTAGCTGAGGATGGGACATCCTACCGGATGCCAGACATTCACTGACTATCATATATTCCAACACAGATCCTTTCAAGTTGTAACCATCCCTTTAAGTACAAATGTTTATCTCTCTTGCACCTGGTTCATCGGGTATATTTGCCAGGTAGTTTTTGTAAATTCTTTTTTATGAGTCCGATTTTTTTTTCTATAATTACTGGAATGATGGAGATCTCCCTAATAATTAATTGGGGAGAGGTGAGGGGGGAGTTACTTATTTGTATAGGTCTCCCTGCAAGGGAGAGAGAACCAAATAGTCACCGTGCAATGTCCAAATAAAAAGGGTTTAAAAATGATCTGTGTGCATTTGGATCAACACAACATTTCTGGTAAAATTTAATAAATACAAACAAAAAATGTTTACATTTTAATCCAGTCAAGAGCGTCTCCATCTTTAATTTTAACATTTTGTTCTAGCTGGGGATGGGACATCCTATCGGATGCCAGACATTTACCCCATTATCTCATACATTCTAATCAAGAGCTTTTTTTTTTTTTTCCTTCAAAATTTTAACCATCCCTTTAAATACAATTGTTTGTATTTCCCTTACACTTGGTTCACCGGATATATTCCCCTGGTAGTTTTTGAAATTCTTTTTTCATGAGTTCAGTTGCTCTTATAATTATTGGACTGATGGAGATCTTCCTAAGATTCCAGTTTCTTTTCTTGTTGTACATAAGACCTTAGTATTTTATCTTTTTCCTCTCCAGCTTTACTGAACACAAACTTCTAAGGTTGCTTATTTTTCCTTGTCTTCTATCATCATGTCAGGTTTAATAGTTCTTGGATTGCTCATAATTGCGATTAGCTAAATTAGTTAAGATAGGAAGATAAAAAAAAAAAAGAATTATAGTTTTATAAGTATTTGGTTCAATCATATTGTAACTTGGCAGACCGGTAACAATCAAGACCAACACACTGGTATAATTAACAAAAGTGTATTAACAAAAAGTATTTTCTAGAAGTACACGTCATGATTCTGGGGACAACTTCCTACATAGTACCCCTGTAGCTTATGTCCCTACATCAAAGTGGCAATATGCCTTGGTTGGGATGAAAATGTAATAATAATAAAAAAAAAAATGTACAAGGTGTTTGAATAAATTCCCACTTTATTTATGCTGTTATATTCATTTATTTACGACTGAACAAATTAGTCAATCAGGTCATAAAAGGTTAAATTTAATCTTCAAAATGTTACTTTAAAAACAAAATAATTTGGTAAAAAAAAACCAAATGTATAGTTTAAAAAAAAAATTGAAAAGACTCCCAAATAACGTCAGGTAAATACAGCTTTTTTTTTTCTTTTTCTTTTTTTCATGAGGGTCACCACTTATCAAGGCCCGAAGGCCACTCAGGGATAAGGGTTATTGCGTGTACAGTAATCAATGAGATAGTATTGTATTAATCATTAGTATTGGGGGGTTTGATAGTGTCTTAAGGAGGCGGTTTGTCAGTTTGTTTATGTTGGACTTGAAGACGTCCAATTTGTAGTCAGGTGGGAAACAGGCAAGTGGCAGAGTTCCACTGGCGTGCAGTTCTAAGAAAGAAGCTTTGCTCGTGGAATCTACGTCTAGTTTTAAAAAATAAAATTATGCTGAGTAGATTATTGGGTTTATGTGGCTTTAACTAATTAAATACGTTCCCACCTCTTTCTATGAATCTAAAAAAAAAGAGATTTTCTTAGCCTTGTGGCTTTTTGGCCCTGGGTTTCAAAATCAACAGATTAAACTATTCCTGAAATATCCCGTTCCCTGTTGATTGCTGTGTAGTTCTAGGAGGTCCACCCTCTCAGGGTTTGCTTTCTCCTTTTTCAGGAGTTAGGTTATTGTTAATCGCCTGAGGTGCCTCTGCTGGGGAATGTTGACTGGACTGCACATGCATCTTTTGCAGGGTCTGAGTGCTCTTCTAGGGCGTTGACTTTTCCTGAAAACCTGGGCTCAATGAGTAACGAGCAGAGGGAGAGATTCCATCAGCACCTGAAAGAAATGGAGACTAAGTATCAGGATCGCTAGGATGCGGTCATGATTGTTGACTACTGTTGGGATCTGAAGAAAGACCTCCCTTTTACTGAGCATTCTAGGAGTTAAAAGAAACAGAAGTTCAAGCCCTGAAGTTTGAACAATCATGAAGCAACATGCAATTTACATTTATCAATGCTAACCATTCAGTTTACAGTAATCGATGTTTCTATCAGGTAATCAATATGTTGTTGGCAAAACATTTTTTCTCTTAAAAGCATATTTAGGATAATGCTACAAAAATATAATCGATCTTGTCACAAGATCTGATTTTTCTTTTCAAATCAACTTAGCACAAAAACTGACCCTGATGGAGAGATTAGGATGCCATTTCCTGATTCAACAGTGCAAAAATACCCTAAGTCAGTTGTAGAAATCTTGACAACATTCAAAATGTAAAAAATTGTTGTCCAGTGTCCTTATCTGAAATACTTAAAAAAACTTAAAACTTAAAACTTAAAAAAAAAAAAAAAAAAAAAAAAAATTCCGCAGAGATTCAGATTAGGGGTTGGTCCATTTTTTTTTTTAGGAAATTACTGCTTGTGTATAAATGACATTCTAAAAAATTATTTAGATGGATTCTATCAAGTGAATTTTAGAAATTTGCAAATTTGCAGTTTTAATTAATTTTTTTTTTTTTTTTTTTTTTTGTCTAATTCCAAAATCAAAGTCGTTCGGCATAGTACTATTATTACCAAATATTCATATCCATGGGAATATGGTTAAAAAAGTTATTCAAATTTTAATAAAAATTAGCCGGCGCCTGGCATTGCTCAGTTATAAAATATGCATCAGTATTATATTTTAATCCATGCAGACTTCTTATTATAGAGCCAATTCTCTATTGATTATTATCCAATATATAGTAATGATTTCAAAAGTTATTAAAAAATGGCTTTGGTACAATCTCTAGAATCAAGACCAGAACATTCAGCACTCCAACCTTAGTCGTTGTTTAACTCTCCAGTATCGTTACCATCTGAGCTACTGACAGATGGATATGAAAGGTTAAAAATTAAGCGACTTTGAGCTATGAATGTTTAATTTTGCACATGTGCAAAAGTAACAACAAGAGTACTATTTTACTCGACTTATCCTGTCATGGTGAACTGTTTTGTTTTCAATTTTGAGCGGCAATTTTTGCCAGTTAAATACCAAACCGAAAGTGTGCTACTGGTCCAAATACCCTTTATATCAAATTACAACTCTAGACCAAATATTCAGAGAGGAGTTTGGTAGACTTTTCTCACACACACACACGCCAACAAGATCAATTTATTTATATATATATATATATATATATATTTCCATGTGTTTTCATCCTAAATTCTACACAATTATGCAGAACGTAGAAACTATGCATAAAAAGAATTCCACGTAATAGTGAAATGAAACCAATCAACTAATAAGAAGCCATAAAAAATGAATAATTAATTAACGCTTGTTTTTCAACGGAATATGCAAATTAGTTAACCTCCATATAGTCCCTCACATATCTAGGACCGAGTATATTAAGAAGTATGTTTTAATAATTTTTAAATAGAAAAGTAGGCCTTTAATATCAATGTCAGCGTGAGAAAAAATCAACTTTATAGAGATTAATTTTTTATCAATAGTTGTATTATTACTAAGAAAAAAAAAAAGATTGAACAAAACCATCTTTCTGTGTGCGGAACAGTCTCAACCAAACTGTCAGTCTTTTTGGTCTAAAGACTTGAAACTTGATGTATAAGGTACTTAGACCAATAAAACAAATTTAATTTTGTTTTTAGTTGAAAAAAAAAAAATAGCTGCTAAGAGGGGTTAAAATTAAAAAAAATTGGTAGTTGGCACAAGTAATTTGACTTGCTGTGTATCCTCTACGTGTGTGCAAATATATATTTATATGTTTAACTAAGTTAATTTTTAAAGTTTTGATCTGTATTTGTCCTAAAATCAGATAGTAATAAATAACGCTGGAGAGCTAAATGTTTTGATTTTAGCTGATGACATTGAGGTATTTTTGTAACTTTGAAATCACTTACTATATATTTAGGTAAAATATAATAAAGATAATTGGCTCTGTAATAGTAAATATGACATCTGTATAAATCAAAATATATTTAGTCATATTTTACGACTTTTTCTTTTGTTTATTAAAATAAAAAGATAAATCTCTGAAATCCATTTTGTTTAGATTTTTACAACATGGTCGTTTTCAAGTCCAATGTTAACAAATTCTTGTTGAACTGCCTACTTGAATAATCAAATTTTGACCATTCTCAGAACAAATTATTCCCAAATATTATTGAAAACTTTGAAACTAAGCTCCAACCCCCTGTCTCATCGCTGCAATGTTGCATCACTGTGCCTGTTTTACAAATATTTTAATGAAATGTGCTTTGATGAACTTGTTGCAGTTGTGCCCCTTTGGCGTACATATTCCCAACAAAATCCGCTTAACAATAAAATCACACCCCTTCACTGTTGTAGTCCCTAAATGCCAGAAAGCTTTCTACTCAATAATTTCTTCCCTCAAAGAGCTACACTTTGGAATTCCCTTCCTGCTTTCCTGACTGTACTGATATGCAGAAGTTTAAATGTAATGTAAACCAACATTTTAATCTTTCCTAGGCATGGTCCCAAAGTTAGGGGTGAATGTGAGTAAAAACAAAAAAAAAAAAAACAAATGTAAAAAAAACAAATAAATAAAAAAAAAAATGTAAAAAAAAAAAATTGGTTATATTCACTTTCAGATATTTACGTTTCATAGCATTTTTAACTTAAAAATCTTTCTATTGTTCCACAGACAAATACTAAAGCATCAATATAAACCCCATCCATCCCATCCGTCCATAGCCTTGAACCCATGGAGGGGCATAGGCCATCCGCAACTTATATAGATTCTTTTGTAACGAAGAGTGCTTTGGCGGGGGGGTGGGGTGAAAGTGCTGGTACCATACCCAACCTTCTCAGAAGGTACATACAGCGCCTAGTCTTCCCATCTGGTACTGGCCAGGCTCAACGTTGCTTTTCGGTGATCTGGCAAGAACTGGTGTGTCAACGTGATTGTGCCCTACATCAACATAAACCGTCTCTTCCAAACTGTATAAATGGACATCTGCTTCTGTTAGTGGGGCAGATTGCTGAAACAATCTTTCACTTGGTGATACAAGCACCAAAATTGAAATTTGTCAAGTTTGCTTCTGCAGCCATCTTGAATTTTCTGATGGCTAACATTCTTTTCTTAAAAATATATGTTCTGAACGTCATTTGTGCCAATATTGGTGCTTGTATCGCTAAGTGAAAGATTCTTATGGAATATTGAGATAACCTGCCCTACTATGTAGAGGAAATTGTAATTAGTGCAAAAATCACTTGCCTTGCGTCTGCGCGTCCTGTAGGATTCAATTGCTGAATTTAAAAAAAGGGGGGGGGACACTCTCTTAATTTTATCCTAAACGATCATACAAATTAGCGCAAATTCTCCCTGATCATTTGCAAATGAGATGCTGCTGGTTTGAATAAAAAACCCTATTTTTCAGAGACCGAGCCCAGTCATATTTTAGAGTAGTGTGTGCTTTTGGAGTAGCAAGCTTTGACGTGTGTCAGTGTCATTTTTGAAGTAGCGTGAGAGACTAGTGGTAGATGCATTTCATGCATGGGTGAATTTATTCCTTAATTCTTATTGCGAAGTCTGAGACTGCATCCACAACTTCAAGATTTTCTTGGTCCCATGAAAAATTCAACAATATCTCATAATAGCAGTTAACAATCTTTATCCTGTTCATCGCTTGCTGACACTCCATTATCATTTCAAATGCGTTTCTCTCCAATAATCATATTTGTTTTTACTATCTGTTTAGCTATCTTAAATAAATTCATTTTTCTGGTCATCTCTTTGTAGCACATCTGGAAACCTAGCTTGCTTAGCCTCCATTTTGATGCTGTATATTACTTTTTTTTTTTTTTTTTTTTTTTTTTGCTCTCCTCTTTGTCTTCAGATAAATATCCTTAGTTGATGAACCATTTCTCCATCCTCTCTTTGCTACGCTTCTCGGCGTCCTCATTTCACCACCATGTCACCCCATGTCTTGGAGACCCCTTTTGTCTACCAACAAGTCTGATCTGTTACCTCCAACAGTGTATTCAACTTCTTCCATGCTTCCTGAAATGAACCTGGTAGCCAGATGGTCAATCATTTGGTCTCAAAACTGTTTCACATGTTATTCAGTCAACGTTCACACATTTTTTTTTTTTTTTCTTTTTTTTTTGTCTGGGGATAAACTTTATCTTTATTGCATGAAGTAAATTAATCATTTGCTTTTTTTTTTAAATTTTTTTTTTAATTTTAATGAAATAATGATGACACTACAGAAAATACCACCCATGGAAGTGTTACTAAAATTCACAATCAGTTTTGCAATTCAACCATATTTGGTAAAAAAAATAAACAGAGCTGGTTTTTTGAACCAGACAAAATCGATTTTTTTATTTTTCTTTTATTCAGCTTTTTCTGGCTGTTTACATAAACTGCAGCAAGATGCTGAAGCGCTTATCTAACCAGAAGACAGAACAGTTAACTTGTAAATTGATTGAATTTCAACTTGGTGATTGTAAAGAGGGGTGATAAACAAAACGGTCAACAAATAATCGTTCCTGTTTACTTGCAGAAAGGCCATTCTGGATAGGATCAAAAATAAAAATTGTCTCAGTAATGAAGGATTTCTCTTCCACTGAGCGAGGACAGAAAAAGTGAAGTGTAGCATCAGAACAGATACTACACTGTCATCATAGCTTGAAGGCAAAGTACCAAAGACAATAAAATTAGGTTAGGGTAAAAAAAAAAAATCGGTTTGGGTTTTTGTCGATTTCAAAAGCTGGACTTTGCCTTAAAAAAAAAAAAGTTTTTTTTTTTTTTTTTTTTTTTTTTTTTTTCCAAACACCTGGTCAACGCCGTTTTAACATCGTTCGTTTTACATCACGTTGTTTTTTTTGTTTTTTTTTCATCATGTTCGCTGTTTTTTTTTTGTTTTTTTTTTCCGCTTTTTTAAGAAGTTTTAACAATGTTTTTTTTTTTAAATTATATTTACACAGGGTTATTGCTTTGTTTTGATTTACCCCCCCCCAGTCTTTAATAGAAATCTCATCTGTTTGTTTAAATGTATGTTTGTATGTCTGCCTAAAACTTTCGATAGAGGCGACGGATTTTCACGAGATCAATAGCGTTTTGAAGCTCGACCCTTCGGATGACAAATATCGAAAAATTGGCTAAAACATTGATTCCTTCACCCTCAACTGGACCCTTTTCTACAGGGAGGGGCCGCTTTTTTTCGGCGATATTTTCAAAAGTTATCCCCTCTTTTCGATTGACTAGCCTTAATTTAAACTTACGTCACTTCTGGTTTGGCGATGGTTGCAAAAGCATCGTTTTTGGATTTTTTTTTTTTTTTTTTTTTTTTCCAAACACCTGGTCAATGCCGTTTTAACATCGTTTTACATCACGTTGTTTTTTTTGTTTTTTTTTCATGTTCGCTGTTTTTTTTTTTTTTTTTCCGCTTTTTTAAGAAGTTTTAACAATGTTTTTTTTTTTTAATTATATTTACACAGGGTTATTGCTTTGTTTTGATTTACCCCCCCCCCCCAGTCTTTAATAGAAATCTCATCTGTTTGTTTAAATGTATGTTTGTATGTCTGCCTAAAACTTTCGATAGAGGCGACGGATTTTCACGAGATCAATAGCGTTTTGAAGCTCGACCCTTCGGATGACAAATATCGAAAAATTGGCTAAAACATTGATTCCTTCACCCTCAACTGGACCCTTTTCTACAGGGAGGGGCCGCTTTTTTTCGGCGATATTTTCAAAAGTTATCCCCTCTTTTCGATTGACTAGCCTTAATTTAAACTTACGTCACTTCTGGTTTGGCGATGGTTTAAAAAGCATCGTTTTTGGATTTTTTTTTTTTTTTTTTTTTTTTTTTTTCCTCCGTTGCGGTACGGGTTAGAATCTGCCTGCCTACTACCCCCCCCTTTTTTTTTTTGCTCAACACACACCTCCAAACACTCAGGTAACGCCGGGTACCCAGGCGAGTTTAATATTAAATCTTATCTGTCTCTCGATAGCTACATCTGTAAGGACCGCGGCTAGTGCACTGAATGTTTGTTTTAATTCTAGCTGATAGCACCCAAGTCATTTTATTAACTTTTGAAATTACTACTATATATTAGGTACAATATAATATTGAATTGGCTTTGTAATAATAAATACGAAATCTGCATGAATTAAGATATATTTAAGCATAATTTACAACCTGCCAAAGTTGCCTAACCAGCTAGTAAATATATTGTTTGCTCCTCTTAATAGCATTTATATCCAGAAAAAAAAACCCCGGGATACGGCATTAAAAATTAGTAACATAATACACATGTAATCTAATCAAATAACATTATAAATAACAATGTCAAGGGAGGGTAAAAGGGCTTGGAGCTCGTCGGAGCACTCTCTGTTAAAATACTTGTAAAACAGGCACAGGGATGCAACATTTTGTCGATGGGACAGGGTTTGGTTGACAGTGCAGACGTAGTAGGTTGGAGACTCTTTTTTTAATCTTGTCTAGGAGTGAGAGATGCACCAGCCCAAATGTCGGAGCACATTTCGTTAAAATACTTGTAAAACAGGCACAGGGATGCAACATTTTGTCGATGGGACAGAAGTTTAATTGACAGCGTGGGACCTCTTAGGTTAGCAACTTTTTTAAAACCTTGTCTAGGAATGAGAGACTGGTAGCAGATGTGCCAACCAAAATATGGCAATGCTACTCGATGCGTGGGCGAATGATGGTTTTGTAGAGGTACAGGATACTCTTAGATGTAAATAACTTTCTAGCACGGTAGAGAAAGCCCACTCTTTTCGCAGCAGGCTTGGCAATGCTCTCTATGTATTTGTTCCAATTCATGTTTCCTACGAACGTGAAGGAGTTTGAATGAAGAGCTTTTGGGCAATGTATCATTAGTCATGGCTATCAGTGGTTGAGAAGGTTTCTTGTAATTATTATAAAGGAAAGAAACTAAGTCTTGGCAGAGTTGAATGTTACCATCCATTTACGCCCCCCCCCATTCCACTAGATTGGAGGTCTTACTGTTAGACTTCAGCCAATTTTTTAGATATGTATTCATTCGTTTTCTCGTGTCTGTTATAGTGTTGTCATAAGTAGGGCTGTGACAACAGCATATTCTTTTCATTGTTTTCACTCTTGAGTATATATCCATTAATATCTTATGCTTTTACATAGACTGATGTGGTTCTCGGTTGATTGACTATCTTACTGTGTCGGATATATACTGGAGTCAAAAGAATATTCTGTTGTCACAGCCCTAGTCATTAGTAAATATACCCATCTCAGTAACAATTTTATCAGGTTGATCGTTTATGAATATGAGGAACAATAAAGACCCAGGATCGACCCCTGTAGCACACCCACATTTATATCCTATTGTTTGGATGTAAGATTTTTAACTGTATTTTCATTTTTTTTTTTTTTTTTTTTTTTTTTTTTTTTTTTTTTTTTTTTTAGTGTCGCTTAGTTCTGATTTTGACGCTAGTTCATTTTCATTCCGCTTTTTTCAACTGTTTTCATATTTTCTGGTCGGCAAAATTTTCTTTTGTCTGGTTCAAAAGCTGTACGAGTACCAAATAAACTTGTCCGTCACGCTTCATGTCCTGAATTTCAAGCATTCTTTATGAAGAGGCAATAACTTTTCTAAATGAACTAAAATAAAACCATTGCTTGAGTGATCTCTCATCTCTTACCTAAATATTTCTTCCATTGCAAGCCTGCCGTCCGTAGCATGCATCTATGCACAACACTTGTAAACATGCAGCACTGCGCATGTTTACAAGTGTTTTGTGGCGTTTGCTGTCAATAATGAAATAAGTGAATCTTAGTTTATATTTCAAGTCCATTCTTTCAAAGAATAATTGTCACAAATTGATCAACTCTTTATTGTAATAATCGCACAATTAAATGTGACAGGGATCTATAATTAATCATCAAGCATAAGACTGAAGAAAATATACTTAATCATAAATACGAAACTTAATCAATATCAAAATTGATATACCGTCCAATTCTATTAAATACTAGCATTTCAGCCCGGCGTTGCCCGGGTGTTTGGATGTGTATGTTGAGCAAAAAAAAAAAAAAAGTGGTAGTAGGAAGGCAGGCCCGAACCCATACCACGAAAGAGAAAAGAACGGGGGAAAAACCTGACGTCTTTGCTGTTACGACCACCGCCAAACCGGAAGTGACGTAGGGTTTAAATTAAGGCTAGACAATCGAAAGGCGAGGATGACTTTAAAAAATATCAGCAAAAAAAGCGCCCCCCCCCTGTAGAAAAGTGCCCAGTTGAAGGTGAAGATATTAATGTTTTAGCCAATTTTTCGATATTTGTTGTCTGAAAGCTCTAACTTCAAAACGATACTGATCTTGGTAAAATCCGTCGCCTCTGAAAGTTTTAGGCAGACATGCAAACATACATACATGCATATTATTCCTTAATTGGAATTTTTTATTTTGAGATGAGCATTTTTATGTTAATTTTATTTTTATTTCAGACTATTAGTCTCATCTTTATTAGTTGTTTTTTTTTTTAAATCTTTTTATTGGTTCACAACGTTTCGGCCAACTTCCTCTGGCCTTCGTCGGGGCCCGTGGCGCAGTTGATAGAGACGTTGAATCTCTACGGTTCAAGATGAACATTGTCTGAAGATAGCGGTTTCAATCCCACCCAAAGCGTGCCAGAGGTAATTGGTCAAAAATGTGGTGAGACGACAACAACTACGGATGGCAGTGATGGCTGAGAATGCAGTTAGGAGATTCGAAGTTCCTATCCGTCGCGGTTACCACCTGACGAAGGCCAGAGGAAGTTGGCCGAAACGTTGTGAACCAATAAAAAGATTTAAAAAAAAAAACAACTAATAAAAATGAGACTAATAGTCCGAAATAAAAATAAAATTAACATACATACATACATTTATATATTAGTAACTAAAAAATTTTGACCCAAACCGATTAAAAAGCTTGCCCTATCTCTGAATACCCTTTATGTCAAATTTCAAATGTTTAGACGAGAAATTATCTGAGTAATTTGGTAGACCGCAGAGGTCAAATTTTTTTAACTTTGACCCCTATTATTACCCCTGAACATTTGTTTTGGGCTCAAATCAAGTTATTAAGTTAGATCCATGTCCAAGGAACCTATATCTAAAATTTCAAGTGTTTAGACCCAAAATTGTCGGAGGAGTTTGGTAGAGTTCTCAAAGGTCAAATCGTTGAACTTTGATCCCTTAACAGCCAACTTTCTGGCCGAAAACCAATCAAAGATTTTCCAAAATCTCAGTATCCTGTATATCAAACGCAATAACTCTGTCAATTTTAAGTCTGCAGACTCGAAATTTGATATACAGGGTACTGAGATTTGTGCCTTCAGCTATAATCAGACCAGAACTTAGGAAGAATTCTTGGTAAAATTATTTATTACAAGAAATGGCAGGTCATAACAATTAAACGACAGTCACTCGGAAGAAAAAAGAGGCAAGTCGTAACACGCACGCTATCGTACTAATCTTTATTGATTGATATGCTTAATACTGATTGCCAATTCTATTAAAATACTCCATCCTCATTGGTCGTTAATATATCAGACTTCAACCAATCATAAAGAGTTGTCTCTGGGAGCTGAACACCCGCTGGTGTTGGCTACATAAACAACCTAAACACAGATGTAAGTGAGGCTCAACTTTCCAAACGAACTCTTGTCAATCATAATACTACTACACAGGCTTAATGCAGACAAACTAAATTTAGTCTTAGCCGCTTGACTACTAGAATTATTTTTATCTAAGAACACTGCCAGGCACACAAGTCACGATCCTGAATTACTAAAGGCTAGCAGAGCCCATGGAAGTTCCACGGAATAAGAAATAATATATTTGATCAACAAATGTTTTGCTTTTTTTTTTTTTTTTTTTTTTTTTATTATTTATTTATTTATTTATTTTTTTTTTTACATGGAGTTCACCACTTATCCCCGAGTGGCCATTGGGCCTTGATAAGGGCTATTGTGTGTACAGTAATCAAAGGGATAGTGTAGCAATAGTATTAGGGAATTGGTAAGGTATCATTACTTGGGGGGGGGGCGGTTCATCAGGAATTTGTTTGTGTTGGACTTGAAGACATCCAGGTTGAAGTCGGGAGGAAAACAGGCAAGCGGAACAGTGTTCCACAGGCGTGCAGTTCTAAGAAAGAAGCTTTGTTCATGGAATCTACGTTTTGATTTAGGCACAGATAAGGAGTGGGGAAAATTATTGACGGTCGTTTCAGCTAGTCGGGTGTTTTTTGAAAAAGATTGGCGAGAGGGGGGACCAGAGATTGGAGCTCAGACGAGCACTTGCCATGGAAATAACGATAGAACGACAGGCTCGCTACGTCTCTTCTGTGGGAAAGTGGTTGCAGGGTAGAGAAAAGGGTATCCCCCACCACGCCACGAAGTCTATTTTGTACTCTGTCAAGGCAGGATAGGCTGTTTTTAGCAGCTCCCGCTCAGATGTGGCAGCAGTACTCCATCTTTGGACGTACTTGGCTCTTATATAGATAGAGAATTGCATCATTAGTGAGCGGTAGAAGGATCCCACCATTTTCCCAGCGACCTTGGCCACAGACTTTATGTATGTGTTCCATTTCAGATCAGGAGTAAAGGTCAAACCCAGAAGTTTATCAAAACAGGGGGCCTCCCCTAGACGAGAGCCATCCATTTCAATTGATGCCAGATGGGGATCAGAGCGTTTATGATGTAGAGATAGGAGCTTGGTCTTAGATGTATTAAAGGTAACCAGCCACCTCTTTCCCCACTGTACCACGCGCTCAAGATCAGAGGAGAGAGAATCAGAGAGAACATCATCATTTACGGCCTAACGAAAACATTTAATTTTTTTTTTTTTTTTTTTTTTTTTTTTTTTTTTTTTACTAAGACATAGTTTTAAGTATGAAGAATGTTATTTGGGTGTAAGGAAAATCTACATAAAGCCATTTCCCTATAAATAAAAAAGGAAATCGCCATAAAATTAATTTGTAAAACTAGTGCAAAAAGAGTTCGTTCTCTTTAGATGTGTATTAATAGCAGAAGTAGCTGTTAATGTGACATGTAAAAATGGTCAGAATAGCATATTATGGTTCATTTGTGTTTCTATTTTTTTATTTTTTTTTTCTACCTTGAAAAGAACCGGTTAAATGTAAGGCAATTGTTTCGCTTTCTACTGACCCATTTCTGAAGTTTAAAAAAATAATTTAAAAACTACTGTGGCAATGTGATGAAATAAAATGTAGGTCAACTAAAATAAACCCCAATCTTACTTTTTTATGTTTATTTTTTTCCTCTCAAATAAACTTAAATTTAACACTTGAAGTTTGTTGGCTCAATTGTTGAAAAATCTCATTTCATTTTTTTTTTTTTTTAATTTTTTTTTACCCACTGACTTGTGTAACTGTATTTTTCGTGTCAACGTTACTTTGATAATTACACGTTGAATTATTTTTTATTAATCAGATATTCATTGAATTAAAAACTGCTGGTGCTTATTTGGATTCCCACTTATTTAGGAAAACAAAAATAAAAACTTTCATGGTGTACCCACTTGTCACGACATGAAAATGTTATACTCCAAAAATAGCAATTGGTCAAGTAGTTTTTATTTTATTTTTATTATTTAAGAAAATCAAATTTTACGATTTTTACCGATTAATTATTTTTAGCAGTCATTGATGAACCCTTGCTTCTGGAGAGGTTGTTAAGAGGGAAGTAACCATGGGTGAATTTCGAATTCAATCAAATATGGCGACTGGTTTCTCTCGTATCAAACAATTCATAAAATTTAATTTTCTTGAATAATACAAAGAAAAAAAAAAGACTTGATCAAACTGTGATTTTTGGAATATGTTATTTTCGTTCCATGACGGGTACGTACACCATAAAGACTTTTCTGCATTTTCTTTACTTAAAATTTTGATTATAAATGCAAGTCTAAATAACCACCTCCAGCATTATATTTTTAAAATCTTTATTTAAAAATGGGATTACGAAATTACAGCCATCATAATTAATTCCAGTTTTTTCACATAACAAGTCGGACATTTTAATCTATTCATAGTTTGTTTTTGTTTTTTTTTTAAGTGAGAGGATCATTTTATAACTCAAATTTTGAAAGGACTTGGAAGCCTTTAAACTATTGAATAGTCATTTAAATTGATTTTTTAAATTCTTGGAAAATTATTATCAAAAGATTAAGTTTTATGAGCTATTTGTTGGTTGGTTGGTTGTTTTTATTTTACGGCATATCAACCCTTTTCAGGTTATTTAATGCCGAATCCAAAGATTTTGAAGAAATTTTTTTTTTAATAGAATATATTTGTTGTTTTCAAGTCAGTTTCTATTCAACCCATAGTTGGGACCCTAACAGGTACTACCACTCTGGGTCAGAGTGAACCTGGGAGCAATGGCAATTAAAGGGTGGCTCCACACTCCCTAAAGCCCAGTTTAAGGTCATATCCAGGACCGGGAAGTGGGGGGGGAGAAGAGGGCTGTTTTTGGTTTTGCAGAACATAATTAAGTTTTACAAAAGAGAATAGAAAAACAAAAAGGAACATCAATGTAGGTGCATTTCGTCTCAGGAAGCCAATAGACAGCCTGATCTGGTAGCACCAGGAGCTATTTGTATTCCACGATGATGGCGACCTTCCGTCTCGTTAGACCATGATATTCTGCAACTGATGAACTGCAGTGTCTACTGTGGCTATACAGTTGAAACTAGAGTTTTCTCTCCAGATACAAGTCTAGTCAGGTGATAAGACCAATGTTTACCCAGTTACCAGGATCCCTCTCTCTGTTTAATAAAGTCCGACAAAAAAGGAAACCAATACAGTCAGAGCCAGCATAACTACACGAGTTGGCAGAAAAGTGTTGCAGTGCTTCACCATCCACCTATCGGGATTCCAAACCAGATTTTTGTCAGTTTATTCCCTTTGTCTTTCCCAAGGCATCCACAAGGAAGTGGAACTATTTGTATCCTTAACTAAAATATTAATTTTGCAAAATTAATTTTACCACAATTTCGTTGCATTAATAGTTGATCCCCAAACGATGCCATAATTATTTTTAATTTTTTTTATTTTTAAATAAAATTTTTGTTAAAAGAAAAAAAAGCGGCATAGTTATAAAATGAAAGTTAAAAATAAACTCCCGGGCAATGCCAGTAGTACAGCTAGATTTGGATAAAATTGTTAATCTTCAATTTTATTTTTAGACTCAAAATAACATTATTTGTTTGTCAGACCTATTTTAGTTGCTCTCCGTTTTTACTAGCTTAATTTAAGTTTTTGAAAAAAAAAAAAAAAAAAAAAAAAATTCTGTTTCCAAACCAAACTTATTTTCGTTATACCTTAAAAATTTTAAAAATGGGTACGTAGATTGTTGCTAAACAATGATACTAAATTTATTTTGCTAGCTCAACTAGTCATAAAATTACGACCGTTCAAAGTTTGCTGGAAATTAGAAAATTTGTTGTCTTGTGTGTTATTGGTCCAAAAGCGAATCAAGCTCAAAATCAACTCTGCCAAGTCTGAATATTGACTGCTCAACAGAATCCTTCACAGTGGCCATCTCATAAATCAGCCAAGTTTTAAATAAGGTTCACATTACTGATCTCAACAAACTAATAATCCTCAGCTCCTTAATCTTCTAAGCAGCAATCCGAGTGAATATCAACAAAAAGTTGTGACCTTGTCCAATATATCATCCCAGCTTCAACTGGATCAATAAACATGCGGCACTCTTCCTTTTGCACAGTCGTGTCTCAAAGTTCTTTTTCTCTTTTTACAATACAGGGGTGTTCCAAAGGTAATGCCTCCTATTTTTATTCTACCAAAAGAGTATCGGAAGGGATTGCAAATTACATTATGATGACTGAACTTATGCATTCATGACCCGAAAATTTCATCTGTTGCAGATATCGATGATATGAGACTACAAGAAATTAACCCTCTGTCATGGATGTGTGTTAGAAGCAAAAATGTATAATTGAAGTCCTGGCAAAAGTGTATCGACAATGTTGGTGATTATGTAGAATAGTAAATTCTGGAGCACAGTCTCTCGTTTTAATGGTACCATTCCTGTTTTCGTAACTCTTCAACTTTTTAAAGTTAAAAAAAGAAAAATTGGAGTCTTTACTTTTGGAACAATCCTTATGTCATATTAGCGGGGGAGCTTTGCCCGGTAATAAAATATGCTTACGTTTTAAATGTGATATTTTAATTTCAGATTTTGTATATATTATTATAGTCATAATTTCAAAAAGAAAGAAAAAAAAAAGTATTTAGGTGCTATCAGCTAGAATCGAAACCAAAAGCAAAACTGACATTCAAAGCTGGTGACGTTACCACTCTACCATGACATGAGGTCCTGGATATGACCTTAAACTATATCCAGTGGTGAGGCCCCAGCTTGTGGGCTTTGGGGAGTGTGGAGCCACCCTTTAATTACCATTGCTCCCGGAGTGGTAGTACCTGTTAGGGTCCCAACTATGGGTTAAATAGAAACCGACGTGAAAACAACAAATATATTCTATTAAAAAAATTTTCTTCAAAATCTTTGGATTCGGCATTAAATAACCCGAAAAGGGTTGATATGCCGTAATACAAAAACAACCAACCAACCATGACATGCATATGAACTGATTTAAAATAAACCAAGATGACTGTACAAAACTACTACTACTTTTTTTCAATTTTTGACTCCTTAAGAACTATTTTAACCGGCTAAAGACCCATAAAAGAATGGTCTGCAAAAAAATCCAATCATGCGACTTTTAGTTTTGGAAGAGATAGTTTGAAAATACAGACAGACAGACAGACAGACATAGTGAGTTTTATAAATTAGATTACCAGTTATATGACGACCAGGGCTGGATGTTGTTGTTCAGGACACTGTAATGTGAATTTTGACAAAGTGAGCCAGTGCCAGGTAACTCCACCCTATCTCTTATGCTGGATTTTAAACTATGTTTAATAATCAATGTCATATTACCTTTCTCCATCTGCACTTTTCAGCATCTGTGAAGCATCTGAATCAATCGCTTGATCTATGACTTGATCTGTTGATCGGCAAATGGCTGGTTAACCTCATTATTCCAAAGCAGAGGTGAAGACAGAAGAGATGAGGTGAAAACTAGTGTTGAATTTCTAAAATCCGCCCGTGTTCAACAGTATATAGCTTGCCTTCAAGCTGCAAGCTCATCACCAAGGCTATGCCAACAGCATATTCTTTTCATTGTTTTTACTCTCAGGCATATATTGGACGCTGTTAGACACAGTCAACCGAGAACCGCATCACTCTATATAAAAATATATAAGATATCAACAGATACACACTCGAGTCAAAACAATGAAAATAATATGCTGTTGTCCTAGCCCTACTCATCACACAGTGGTGCATGACTTAACAGCATTACTATCAGGAATCTAATCTGTAACAGAGTGCATATGAGCGTGTGTGGGGGAGGGATATAAGGAGCTGTATCGTAGCTGGCTTATGAAGATATTAGCAGCAGTAGCCGAAAAAGCACATATGCAAATTAGGAAGTGTGCAGGCTTCCGTGACGAGGCAAAGAAAAAAGGACACCATATGGTCAAATGAAACAAAGATGGACGTGTAAAGTCAAAGGTGAGAAATGACTAGCTAATGCCAGCGTGAGGTCAGGAGAAATAAACATTCCGGGTGAGATGAATGTGTGGCCCCGTAGTGGCAGTGAGACTTTTAAGCTGGTGTCGAGATGGCAGGGTTGTTTCGTTTTTTTTTTGTTTTTTTTTAATTTTATGGTAAATGAAATGAACAGTTAACAAGAAGCAGGCATTGTTTGAAAAGTAATGGTAATAAAATTCCTATGAAAAACGAGCATTAATTACTTATTCATTTTTATTGTTTCTTAGTGAAATAAAACCAATTTATTTAATATTACGTTGAATTCTATTTTTGCATATTTTCTAAATTCTGAATAATTGCGTAGAATCTAAAATTAAAACATTCTAGCACACGGAAATATATATAATGAAAATGTATGTTTGTTACTTAGCTATAATCTTAAAAAAACAAACTACCAAATCGATTGCCTCCACATTCATCAGCTTTATCTAATCCAAGTGTTTTTTATATATTTAAGATGAAAAAATATTCCAATATTAATACTTTTTCGAAACCGTTTCTTCCTGAAAGGAGTCGATCATATTGAACGCAACAAAAAAAATTTTTTTTATCATTTTTTCTTTTTTTTTTTTTTCTTAACGATTGTTTTACTATTTTGCTTTCACTCTAATACGGTTTATTTGGATATATTTACTATCAAATAATAATAATAATCTCCTATATCCCAACAAATGCCGAAAAATATTGATTGTGACTTTATTATTAGAATGATCCACGTACGAAAAAAAGAAACATTTTGACCTATCATGTATATCCTAGAATATTCATTGGCTTAGTGGTCAGTATATTTGTTTTTTAACGTTAAACTAACAAATATGTTCGTTAAAACTTCTTATACAATTATATTTCAACATAAAAAATATATTCTTTTAAAGTTATTTTTTATGTTGTAATATAATTGTATAAGAAATAGAAACAAATAGCGGTTATGGAAAAGCTCTATCTCCCAATCTCCCCCCTCTATCTCCCCCCTCTATCTTCCTATCTTCCCCCCGTCTATCTTCCTATCTTCCCATCTTCCCCCCGTCTATCTTCCTATCTTCCCCCCCGTCTATCTTCCTATCTTCCCCCCCGTCTATCTTCCTATCTTCCCCCCCGTCTATCTTCCTATCTTCCCCCCCGTCTATCTTCCTATCTTCCCCCCCGTCTATCTTCCTATCTTCCCCCCCGTCTATCTTCCTATCTTCCCCCCCGTCTATCTTCCTATCTTCCCCCCCGTCTATCTTCCTATCTTCCCCCCCCCGTCTATCTTCCTATCTTCCCCCCCCCCGTCTATCTTCCTATCTTCCCCCCCGTCTATCTTCCTATCTTCCCCCCCCCGTCTATCTTCCTATCTTCCCCCCCCCCGTCTATCTTCCTATCTTCCCCCCCCCGTCTATCTTCCTATCTTCCCCCCCCCGTCTATCTTCCTATCTTCCCCCCCCCGTCTATCTTCCTATCTTCCCCCCCCCCGTCTATCTTCCTATCTTCCCCCCCCCCGTCTATCTTCCTATCTTCCCCCCCCCCCGTCTATCTTCCTATCTTCCCCCCCCCGTCTATCTTCCTATCTTCCCCCCCCGTCTATCTTCCTATCTTCCCCCCCCGTCTATCTTCCTATCTTCCCCCCCCCGTCTATCTTCCTATCTTCCCCCCCCGTCTATCTTCCTATCTTCCCCCCCCGTCTATCTTCCTATCTTCCCCCCCCCCCGTCTATCTTCCTATCTTCCCCCCCCCCGTCTATCTTCCTATCTTCCCCCCCCCCGTCTATCTTCCTATCTTCCCCCCCCCCGTCTATCTTCCTATCTCCCCCCCCGTCTATCTTCCTATCTTCCCCCCCCGTCTATCTTCCCCCCCCGTCTATCTTCCCCCCCCGTCTATCTTCCCCCCCCGTCTATCTTCCCCCCCCGTCTATCTTCCCCCCCCGTCTATCTTCCCCCCCCGTCTATCTTCCCCCCCCGTCTATCTTCCCCCCCCCGTCTATCTTCCCCCCCCCCGTCTATCTTCCCCCACCCCCGTCTATCTTCCCCCACCCCCGTCTATCTTCCCCCACCCCCGTCTATCTTCCCCCACCCCCGTCTATCTTCCACCCCCGTCTATCTTCCCCCCACCCCCGTCTATCTTCCACCTCCGTCTATCTTCCCCCCACCCCCGTCTATCTCCCTTTTTATCTCTTTCCATCTAATCCTTTTCATCCTATTTTAGTCACCTAAATTACTTATGGTGAATAAAGCATTGTCAAAACCTTGATAAATTCTGTTTTTGTTACCCTAACCCTAAATTTCTTAGTGAAAAGAGTTATTTGAAAATTACTGCTAGTCAAAACAGCATCGGGATGAACTGGGAAAACCTTCCTAATTAAATTGATTTTGACATTCATTCGATCACAAAATAACATAGCCTTGGTTCTTGCTTCATTCGGAATAGATACAACCTTACTACCATGTGGAAGAACTGCTCATTCTGCTTTGAAATTACCATTAAACATTCAATTTATCAAAACCCCCATGTGCAATTATTTCTGAAACATCCAGTATGGGAAAAATATTGCAGAAATGCAAACTTATTGTTTGGAATGAATGCACAATGGCACACACAAAATCACTTAAGGCTCTTGATCGATCCTTGCAAGATTTGTGTGGTAATGTTAGACCATTTGGGAATACAGTAATATTGTTTGCAGATTTCAGACAAACGTTACCTACAATTCCTTGATCAACAGCAGCAGATGAAATAAATGTTTGCCTCAAATATTCTACTTTTTGGACATGAAACTTTATCTCTATATAAATAAAATGAACTCATTTTTTCCCGTGGGATTTTGACCTTAATAGGATTAAAAATCAAGCTATTTCATGCAAATACATTATGCACAAACGGCAGAACAATATCTGAGGTTTGTTATAGGCTTATTAGTTCTCAAATTCCTCGATAATCTTAGATTTCTATACTTTTTCTGCTGAGAAGTCACGGCCAAAATCGGTTAAGATCAATGGAAGTGGTAAAATATTTTCTCTCTTAAAAATTCCTCCTCCCCCTGCCACCACTTAACACCGTTTGGAGATCGTTCACAAGGAACAGTTGAGAAGAGAACACCGGTTTGGCTTCGTAGTTCTATCATCATGTTAAGTTATTTAAAATCACTAAACTAAGCTGCAGTGCTCTGTGGCGTAGAGGTTAGGTTGCTGGACAATTCACATTATATTTTCACGTTCGCGCCGACCTACCATCGTCGTTTTTTTTTTTTTTTTTTTTTTTTTTTTCCTAAACAACTGGAATGGACTTTTCTTGGTGGCCGAACTGTTAACGTTGCAGATGTTTTTCTTTTTTTTTTTTTTCACACTTTATTTTCCTACTTTTACTCATGACTCCGGGTTTGATCCTTCCTACTTACCTACCATAACATTTTTTAAAACTCCCCCCCCCCGTCCCGGAAAAAAACACTCAGGCAACGCCGGGTACCCCCGCTAGTTCAAAATATACATGTCCAGTTGCAGAATGATCCATCCATAGATATTTTCGCATCAATTGTTGGAAATTGGAAACGGAAAAGTGCCTGCTGATCAAAGTTGAGGGCGAATTTTGTTGCCTCATAACTTCTGTAATTTAGTTTACAAAAGAAGAGTTAGTAAAAAAGTTTTTTCCAGATATTCAAATTAATTATAAGGATTCCAGTTGACTGAGTGAATTAGCTATTCTTGCAGTGCAAAACAAAGACGTTCATGAACTTAACAATATTATATTTATTATTAAAATTCCAAGTGTAATTGGGTTTCAACCTCTGGAAGGTTAGAACGTAGACCCCTGATGTTGGAGAAGGAGACATGGTAGTAGGGGTCTACGTTGGAAGTTGGAGAACCGGGTTTAATCGTGTATTTTTTCTTGAAACTTGTCATGATGAAATTTTGAAATTTGTGGACTAGGTCGTCAGATTTACTTAGAGCAGGACAGAGAGGGGAAACTAAGAAAAAGAAATGAAGAATTTTTTTTTTTTTTTATTTGTAGCTAATGATAAGGTAAAGCCGTAACAATTACCCACTAGTATGGCATCGAGAGGCCCCACCAGAAGCTACTGCATGGTCCAGAATCCATTCACCAAATGGCAATACAGCAGCTCCAGTACTTTGCACCTGCTGATAGGACAGCCTCCTTAGTGGTTAATCCAAGGTTCGGGTCCCTGACTATCAGGCGGATAACATCAGCCCAGACAAAACGTTTACCTCCAGCACCCTTACTAGTGACATGGCTACAAGGATAGACATAGAAACAGAAAATTTCCGCCATCTCTGCCAACTGTTCGCACAAAATACTGCCAACCTAGAAAACAGCTTTTTCTTCTCCCTTTGTCAGAAAAATCACTCATTAAAAAATGAGGACTGAGGGACAAATAAGAAGAAGCGAGAGTAACATGTGGTTTGATGCAGTGAACTTGGCGATAGGAAACTCATTCTTCTTTTTCTGTAACCCACATTCAACGATTAGTTAATATGTATTAAAAAAAACAAAACAAAATTTAAATCTAAATAATTTGTTTTCATACCAAAAATTGGTCACCTATTTTGTCCCATGCTATGCAGTGAAGAACTGGGTGATTATTTTACATTACATTTGTATAATAAAATGCTTTCTCGTTTTAAGTTCTTACATTTTTAAAAATACCCCCCCCCCCGGGTGTTAATGGATCAGTGCACCAAAAAAATATTCCATTAATAGAGGGGGGGGGCTAAAAGAAAAAATAGGTGTTTGTGACACAAACTTTCTGTATTTTTATTATTTTTGAAGAATTTTGGGGCCTTTGTGATAAGGACAACCTTATCAGCCTTCTCCTCAATCCGACCTACCTCCTACCATATTGATTTTTATAATGGATAAACTAACTTCCTCTATTTGCGTAGATTTAAAAAAAAAAAAAATGAAAATAACCTTCGTTGTTAAATGACTAAATGAGCCATTAAGTTTTTTTGAAAAAAGTTTTTTGTTTTTTGTTTTTTTGTCATTTTAGTCAATTAGCTGCCAAAAGTAGATCTTTCTACTAACTTGTGCAGTTTATCAACCTGCAAAACTAAAATGTCTGAAGCTTCAATAGTAACTTTGTTTAATTAGCTCTAGGTGAGACTAATTCCTAAATGCTAAAAAAAAAAAAAAAGAAAAAAGCAACCACAAATAACGTTACCGAATCTCCATGCGTAAAACTTCCTGTTCCGCTTTCAATGGAATTTGTCAATGTTTTTGGTTTGAAACGACTGCTGTGATAATGGAATGATCTGAGTCCATTAAAAGGAAAACAAACTTTTAAAATCGGGGGGGGGGGGAATGAAAAATTTAAATTTCTTTTAACAAAAATTTATCTTTGATTCCAGATTCCTTCTTGCTGATTATAAAAACAACTTAGTGCTTGTTTGGGTCTTTAGTTCAAAATAGGAATTTGTATTCTGCCTCCTACCAAAAGATGCCACAAGCTGAAGCCATACCAGCAGCATACATCCTAGGTAGGTTTAATCGGCTTCCTCCAAAGGAGAAAGTGTCAAGTGAATATTAAATTCACAAGTGGCCCACAGTCACATGCATATCCAAAGAAAATGATGACGTTAGGTTTCTGCAATTCTTGCAGGGAGGTGTTGATATCCTTCTACATACAGTGCCTGGTATTCTCAAATGGTCACCCATTTTGTACCTACTAGGTTCAACGTTGCTTAACTCCAGTGATCTAATGAGACCCAGTGTATCAATGTGATTATGCCAAGAGGTGAAGCAGGCAATATTGTGACTTGTTACAGCAATATCTCTCGAGGAAATGTTCATGAAAAAGGTATCAAGTACACTTGGACGGAATAGCTGCAAAAAACATGTTGCGTTCTAATTGCCTGATGTATTTCTATGTGAGTTTGGAAATGCTTGTTTTAGCCAAATGAACCACGTACCAATCACTATGCGAGATATTGCAAAGTAGATCTTGAGTGTTTAACTGCTACAGAAAATATTAAAATTGAAATATTACTTTGTTTGTATCATGAATTTACTTTTATTTGATAAATCAAACTTCGTTACAATTTGAATTAACTTTTATTAAAGTTTCATGAACACTGAATAGAAGTTAGGAACGCAACAATATAAGACAGGTTGGTTCGGTATCTTGGATGTCACCTCTGCTCTAAGTCACAAATATATGAAATATCACCGGTTCTCATTAGATCACCGAAGTTAAGTAGAGCCTGGTCACTACCAGATGGGTGACCATTTGAGAATAGCAGATGCTGTATGTAGGATATCAACACTGCCTTGCAAAAACCTAACATCTTGTTCGATTGGCATCTATGTATTATAGAAATAAGATTAAATCTAAGTCTTTGGTCTCTCCTCTTCTCCCAATCAGGATTAGAGTTCTAATCGTCCCATGTATTTCTATGCTATTTTAGAAACACTTGTTTTAGCCAACCAAAAAACTTTATTATGCAAGATATTACGTGTTAGTACAAAATAAAATAGCTTTTAATCATTTAATAAAATTTAATCATTTTAATATTAAAATCGTAACGTTTGCTTTTTATTTAATAAATTAATCAATAAAAAAAATAAAAACTTTTTTTTTTTTTTTTTTTTAAATATTAGGAATTATTAATCTTAACATAATTCAGTAATCAATGTAATAATCACGAGAGATCTTAATCATTTAATATTAAAATCGTAATATTTTTAATAAATTAATTAAACAAGAAATAAAGACAACTTTAAAAAAAATATAAGGAATTACTACGGTAAAACTTACATCTTTAAAATAATTTGACTGGCAGAATTTCAATATATATTAGGTGATCTGTGACCTTTGAACCAATGTTTGTACATTTAGATAGATAGGGAGCGAAAAAAGAAAAATAAGATTAAACAGGTTCAACTATATCAACGTAGATCACTGAAGTTAAACAACATCGAACCTGGCTAGTACCAGATGGGTGACCATTTGGAAATACCAGGCGCTGTATGTAGGATGTCAACACTTCTCTGCAAGAGCTTCAAAACCTTAACCTTGTCATCTCCCCTGATCGAGATATACATGTGACTGTGGGCCGCTTCTGAATTTAATATTCCCTTGATACTTCCTCCTTTAGAGGAAACCAGTTCAATTCACCTCGGATGAATGCCACAGGCATTCTTGTCGATTCACCACTCGGTGATTTCTCTGAAAAGAAAACGGTTCATAAAAAGGCGTGATATATATTCCGAGTATGGGATAAGGTGTGCATACTCAGTGTTCTGATTGTCTGATGTATTACACCAGCATGAATATACCTATATTAGGTTACCAAACCACATACTAATCACTCCACGAGTGAAAACCTGCATGTGCAAAAGAAAATAGATCTTAATTATATAATTGCTACAATGTCTTTGAAAAAAAAAAAAAATTCATAAAACTGCAGATAAACGTAGGGCTTTGAAAACTAAGTAAATTCATTGTTCAACAAGTTTGTGGAACTAAGAACCCCCTCCCTCACTTCCATCTACCTAAAATTGGTGAAATTGCCTAAAACAAAAAAAATATATACTATTTCAAATCAGTCTGACAATTTGTAGAAGATCTGACGCTCACTTAAGAAATCTTCATCTTCTGGTAACCTGATATATAAACTAGCAGGGCTATGAATGGATTTTGTTTTCTAAATTTTAGATATTTCTCCGGCATTACACTGGTTAAGGATACCAACTTTGTAGATTGTTTTTGTGTATTTTTCAAGTTTTAGCTGGAAGCTGGACATACAAACATACAATCACACAAACAAATGTCCTTTTATATGAGAGATTCTTCTAAAAGACAGGCTTAGATCTGATGACGTCAGGAAGATTAAATTTTGGACAGTATAGGGAGATATGTACAAAACAGAAGAGTTAGTAAAATAAAATATGCATCAAATGCGCTTGAAAGTCAAATCAAAACATTATATTAGGAAAATAAAAAAAATATTTTGTTTAAAATTTATAACCTAAATATATTTTAGAGCTAAACTCCATCTTGCTTTCTTTTTTTCTTTTCTTTCTCTGCATGTTGTAAAGTCGGAGAAAAAAAGTAAAGAGCCACGTGTTGTATCTTAGCAGTTGTATTTTGAAATGGAACAGTGCGTAGGCTACGCGAAAATAACGTCAAGTGTGTGAGTGCCATAGAAACGTTGATTTAATTTGAATAAAATAAAATACGCATCAAGTGCACTTGAAAGCCAAATCACAACGTGTTATATTAGGAAAATAAACAAAGAGTACTTTTTTTTCTTTTTTTTTTTTTTTTTTCAAATTGAAAGATGCTAACTGATTTACCGTTCTGTATCAATAACTAGTGAGGCAGGTTATCTCAATATTCTATAAGAAATTTTCACTTAGTGATACAAGCACCAAAATTGGCACAAATGACGTTCAGAACATACATTTTAAAAGAACGTTAGCCATCAGAAAATTCAAGATGGCTGCCAGTTTTCAAGATGGCTGCAGAAGCAAACCTGACAAATTTCAATGTTGGTGCTTGTATCACCAAGTGAAAGATTGTTTCAGCAATCTGTCCCACTAAACATTAAAAAATCGTGTTTACTGCTTGATAACATTAAATGATATAAATGGTCATTTGACCCCCCCCCCTCCCTGAAGAATAAATCTTTTTATTTCTAAATTTTAGATATAATTTTTTTAGGCTTTACATTAAGAGTGAAACAGTCAAATTTGTGAGTGATATTTTTCCAAGTGGCGACTAGAAATCCTAAAACGCTTATTTATTTTGTTTGTTTATTTATTTTATTTTTATTTATTTATTTTTTTTTTTTTTTTTTTGCGATTGTTTTTTCACTGATAATCTTCCAAAGCTAATTACTGAGTGAAAAATGGCTTTTAAACTTTTCTTTTTTTAACAAAACTAGCAAAGTTAAATTATTTAAACAAAAGGTTTTATAGACAAATATACTTAAAAAAATTTTTTTTTTTTTTTTTTTTTTTTTTTTTTTTAAAAACATCTGAAGGAATTTGAATGTTTATACCTTCAGCATAAAATTCAGCACATATTTAGAATTGCACTTATCAAAAAAAAAAAAACATAAAAATCTTCATAATGTACTTGTCACAAAACGATGTCATATTCCAAAAGTCACATGGGTTTGGCTAGTAACTTTTCTGTTTGGCTAGTAAACAAAAATATTTAGTTGTCAAAGGTTAACTAAAGATAAATTTGTCTGTAAATAGCCACTTTGTAGGGGTTTCTTGTGTATTTTTTAAGTTTTAGCTAGGCATACAAGCATACAAACATGCAGATGTTTGCCCTTTATATTCTAGAAGATTGTCAGTCTAATTTTAAACTAAAAAGTTCAAAATTAGACTGATTAGGTACAGTCTTAAGTCGAGAAGTAGCCAACGCTATGTTGCAAGCTTAGTCTAAACCATATGAAGGCCTGGCTGTCTGATTCTAATTTAGATTCTCTAGTCAAAGGGAGAGTCCGTGTATGTGTCTAAGTTTTTATAGCAGTCGTAGATAACCAGATATGTTAAATTGTCATCTAGCATGTCAAATGTTGATTCGAGAAAGAACAAGTGTATGGTGAACCTAGAATATTCATACATCTCGACCACGTGACCATGTTTTGCATCATGAAAGACGATTACTGGTTGTAGAAAGCAGTCAACGTATATAGCTTCCAAGATTTTTTTTTTTTTTTTTATATAGGCATCACCACTTATCAAGGTCCGGATGCCACTCGAGGATAAGGGTTAAAGAATGTACAGCAGTTAATTGGACAATATAGTAATCGTTAGTAATGGAAATTCGGTAAATTTGTTAACTTAAAGGGAACGGCTCATCAAAAACTTGTTTACGTTGGACTTGAAGACAACCATATTGTAGTCAGCTGGAAAGCAGGCAAACTGAAGACAGTTCCACAGGCGCGTAGTTCTAAGAAAGAAACTTTGTTCATGGAATCTACGTTTAGGTTTAGGCACAGATAAAGAGTGGGGAAAATTATTGATAGTTTTTTTTTGGCTAGACGAATGTTTCTTGTGAAAGTTTGCTGAGGGGGGGGGGGACCATAGACTGGAGCTCAGACGAGCACTTGCCATGAAAATAACGATAAAGCAGAGACACTCGCAACATCTCTTGTGAGGATGAGGTTGCAGGGAAGAGAAAAGGGCATCCCCTACGAGGCTATGAAGTCTATTTTGAACTGTATCAAGGCAGGATAAGTCCTTTCTAGCAGCTCCTGCTCAGATGTGGCAATAATACTCCATCCTTGGACGTACCTGGCTCTTATATAGGTAGAGAATTGCATCAGCATTCATCGTTCTACTAGCTCAATAGAAGGATCCCACCATTCTTCCAGCGACCTTGGCAACGGATTTGATGCTAGTCTTAATATTTTTGTCAGAATCAGTTGTTTACTATGAAAAATTGTTTGGAGGATTTAAGAATAAAACAGTGCTTTATCTCCTGGATCTCTAACCATAACTCTATTTCTCGTGATTAAAGTTGGTTGTGTGGTTTGCTCCTTGCTAATAGTCAGAGATGGCTCTCTGGCCAGGTTCGAATCTCTCGACCAGCTGTAATCGTGACACCCTGCACTGATAATTCCTGAAAGAATGAAACAAGTGTCTGTAGGTATTTAAAAATTATTATAGTAATAAAAATATCTATGTATATATATTGGGAAAGCAGGAACCCGAAGGGAGTTCCAAAGTCTAACAGTTCTGAGGAAGAAACTATTAAAGTAGGCTTTCTTACATCTAGGGATCTTTACTGTGTAGGGGTGGGATGTTGCTGCTTGTCGGGAGTATTTACGTCGAAGGAGTAAAAGGGCTTGTAGTTTGTCGGAGCATTCACCATTAAAATACTTGAAGAACAGGTAGAGGGATGCAACATTTCGTCGATTTTGTTAACTCTTTTGCTCTGAGGATAAGAGGCCACTCTTTGAAACTCCATGGAATAAGGGAAAATCTTTTAATATGTATCCCTTGTTCCAAATAATAAATGTTAATTCTTATTTGCAAAATTTTAACATGCTTATATAGTAATCATCCACAAACTGTTTCATTGTATCACAGCTCTTCACTGCATCTAGACTAACACCCATTCTGGACCACAGTTTGAACATACAAGCATCCAGTTGATAGTTGGCAGTTCCACCCTCTGGCCCATGGGATCGGTGCCTAAAAACGACCTCAAGTGTTTGTTTATTTAAACATTTGACCTCCGCTATCTATAGTGCTCGATTTGGTTGTTTCAATGACGCATCTCTGCTTCTGGCACACAAGGTTTTCTTAGTTTCACATCGTCAATATCTGCAACAGAAATGAAACTTTCAGGTCATGAATGCATAAGTTCAGTCATCATTACTAGGGCAAAGACAACAGCATATTCTTTTGATTGTTTTGACTCTCTAGTGTGTATCCGTTGATATCTTATATGCTTTTATATAGAGTGATGTGGTTTTCGATTAACTGTGTCTGTGTCGGATATACACTAGCGGCCAAAAATCTGGAACAGTTTAGTTTTTTTGTCCCCCCCCCCAATTTCTCCAAAACATGGGGGGGGGGGCTACAACTAAGCATTTATCATATCTCTTATGTTGATACACTGTATTAATTACATTTCATTATAAAGGATAGAAAAAAGTTATGAGCATTTCAATTTTTTTTTTTTTTTTTTTTTAAATTAAAGTAGCCAAAACTGTGGGACAAAGCAAAGAAAATAATCTGTGGACTGTGTAGTCAGTTTTTCTACTTTAAGTACGAAAATGACAAATAAGTCGCTTATGTCACTTTCTGGAGAAATTGTTAAAAAAAAAAAAATAAATAAACTGTCTCAGATTTTTGGTCGTTAGTGTATACTAGAGTTATGGAAACAATCTCCCACCTCCTGTATTTTGGTCCTGGATATGACCTTAAACTATATCCGATGGTGAGGTCCTAGCTTGCGGGCTTTGGGGAGTGTGGAGCCACCCTTTAATTGCCGTTGCTCCCAGGTTCACTTTGACCCGGAGTGGTAGTACTTGTTAGGGTCCCAACTATGGATTAAATAGAAACCGACTTGAAAAAAATATATTCTATTTAAAAATTTTCTTCAAAATCACTGGATTCGGCATTAAATAACCTGAAAAGGGTTGATATGCTATAAAACCAAAACCACCAACCAACCTTTTATTTTTATTTTATTATTCCTTCACCCCTTAGCCTTAGTTTTGAGATTACCCATGCAGATACAGTGTGTTCAAAGGCAATGATTAACGAACCGCATCTGTTCCCCAATTTATTTCACATCTGTAAATGAAGGAACAGATATATCTTATCGGAATACAACATTGGACCAAATTATTTCCATGGCAGTTGTGGCAAAAGAATCTCTTTAACAGCTGTACAAAGGATAGAAAGCCTCTGCATGATTTATTTTAATTAAAAGTTGGGATTGCTAATTAAATTATTTTGTTTATTTATAAAAATTGCTCCTGGCAAGGTGCGTAGCCACTTTTTCTTAGGAACTAAGATAAAAAAAAAAAAAAAAAAAAAGACTTACTTCAAGGTCAGCCAAAAACCAATAATAAGTATTTGATGGATATATTCTGACCCAGAAAACAGTAATTCTTTCCCCTTTGTCAGAAACGTTACTCCTAGATTGTGAGAACTAAAGGACAAAATAAGGAAAGTAAGAGTTACAAGGCTTCTGAAAATAAACCCAAAGTCTAATTTCTAATCTTAGGATGCTCACTAAAGCATACGGACAAATTTATCTTTAGTTGGCCTTTGACAGCTAAATATTTTCGTTTACTAGCCAAATAGAAAAGTTACTAGCCAAACCCATATGATTTTTAGAATATGACATCTTCGTTCTGTGACGAGTATGTACATCATAAAGAGTTTTCTGTATATTTTTAAATAAGTGTAATTCTAAATATACAACAAATTTTATGTTGGTACTTGAAGGTATAAACATTTTGTTTCTTCAGATGTTTTTGTAAGCAGCCTTCATTAAAAAAAAAAAAGTTATATTGTTCTATTAAACTTATTGTTTGAATAATTTAACTTTATTCGTTTTATGAAAAAAAAAAAAAAAGGTTATATTGTTCTATTAAACTTATTTAAATAATTTAACTTTATTCGTTTTATTAAAAAAAAAAAAAAAGTTGAAAAGATATTTTTCACTCAGTGAGCCTTGGAAGATTGTCAGTGAAAAAATGCAATCGCGAAAAGATAAGCTTTTCATTATTTCTAGTCATCACTTTAAAAAAATACTCACAAATGCACATGGATGTATATGAAAATTGGGTTCATTTCTCACACTAGCGTGTATGGTCAGATAGAGCCATCAAAATAAAAGTTAGTTTGCAAATGTGCCTACGCTGTCCCATATTTTTCAGAGGCATGAAACCTGTCTAAGACCATGGAGAGTTAACCACCAGATATCACCAATATTCTGCAGCAAAACTGGTGTGTTGGTTATGGAAGTGTGCATTAAATGCAGTCAGTTGCAGCAGGCTGAGCATTTGATTAGAATGGAAGATGCCAGGCTCCCTAAACAATTGTTATATTGTGAATGTGCATCTGTGTGCATCGACTACACTGACCATCTACTCGTTGTGCTCGCCTAGAGTCGATGCTCGATCCCAACACCAGTTGCAGTGTCATTTGCAACCAGTGCTGCAAGAGGGAAATTCTCTTTCCAAACAAAATTAAAACTCCAGTTTTGACTGGTGCTATCAGATCAGGCAGTCTGAAAATATTGGTTTCCTGATCTAAAATACATCAAGCATTGACGTTTTTTGTTTTTTTTCTTTTTGCAAAACTCCATGTTCTGCAAAGACAAAAATAAATTTCCTCTACAAAACCTCCAAACTTAAACACCAAGAATAAACGTTTGAAGATATAAAGTGTTTGAAGCATAAAAACTTTTTTCCATAATTATCGAATTCAGCATTAAATAACCTGAAAAGTGTTCCCAGACAAACCCACTTAGCAACAAAATCACACCCCTTCACTGTTGAGGTCCCTAAATGCCAGAAAGCTTTCTACTCTAATAGTTTCTTCCCTTGAACAGCTAGACTTTGGAAGTTCCTTCCTGCTTCCCTGACTGTACTGATATGCAGAAGTTTAAATGTAATGTAAATCAACATCTTGTTAATCTTTCTTAGGCATGGTCTCAAATATTAACTCCTTACATCCAAATGGCGATATGCCTTGTTAGGGGTGAACGTGAGTAAAAAAAAAAAAAAAAAAAAGTTTTATTTATTTATGTAAGATGTTACAGTGATGTTCATTTTCTTTTGTTGAAAAAACAGACTTGCAAATTATGACAATCCCTTAGCTTAAAGCTCAAGGCCCATCCTGCTTAGTGGGGCATACAAATCTCAACTGACCATGAGATGTCCTTAAAACCAACTGACTGCTTTTTCCTGCTCTTTTGCTGGAATATATATATATATATATATATATATATATATATATATATATATATATATATATATAAAAAGTAATGTGATTTATAATTTAAACATTTAAAAAAAATTTTTTTAATTTAAAAATCAAATTTTAATTAAATTAAAAATCAGTTTCATAAGAAGGAACAACAACAAAGTCAATTATCTGTACGATCGTTTCGGAAATCCGTGCTTTTTATTTGTGGTATACATGAAGTCACGTAGAACAATTATACATAGTTTTTTTGGTAAGCACGGTCTCCTCATCAGCAAATTTAGGAGGATTTCTATTGAATTGAAAGGACACCAAAAATAAACCTAGCATTAAAAGTAAGGCAGATGAATCTTTTAGTTTTTCTTTTTTTGAAATCAGGAACTGTGTTTAAAGTAGTCATTTAGATGTTTGCTATAGCTTTTTATTTTATTGAATAAATAAATAATATTATTTTATTCATTGTTTATCCTGATGAAAAGCGCATGTCTCTGAAAATCCATGGATTAAGCATTTTTCATTATTATAATTTCTTGTTTGAATTGGATGGATCAGTAAATATGTTAGAAAGACAGTGAAAGAGAGGTGATAATAGAGAAAGATCGAGAATGATACAGATCACATGGGAAACATTTTTTAATTTGATGGATCAATAAATATTGGCATTTATTCGATTTTATTTTCATCATATATACTAGCCTGGATGTTTGGCATTGCCCGGGTGTTTGGAGGTGTGTCTTGAGCAAAAAAAAAAAAAAGTACCGCAAAGGAAACAAATATGAAAAAAGAAAAAAAAACCTGACGTCTTTGCCGTTGGGTCCATTACCAAACCTGGAAGTGGTGAAGGTTTAAATTAAGGCTAGTCAATCGAAAAGAAGGGATGACTTTCGAAAATATCGATGAAAAAAGCAACCCCTCCTTGTAGAAAGTGCCCAGATATTGATATTTGTCATCCAAAGAATCGAGTTTCAAAACGATACCAATCTCATGAAAATCCGTCGCCTCTGTCGAAAGTTTTAAGCAGGACATACAAACATACATACATACATTTAAACAGACAAGCGAGATTTTTATTATAGATATAAGGTGAGAAAGAGTTAAAGAGGGAGACAATGGAGAGATACTGATAGATAGATGTTGCAAAGATGATCTTTTTTACCTCCCCACGAGAGCACAGATTTAATGGCAGTTTTTATATAGGGAGGGGAAGGGACAAAACCCTTGCTCCCCAAAAAGAACGCTTTTTATCTTAAAGATAAAAATACCTCAGTCTAGAAGGATTTCTTCTTCACTAACTAAAAACAGAAAAGATTAAGTGTCGTATCAAAACACATACCACACCAAGGATCAAATAAATTGTTGATCTTGTAAATTAACTAAAATCCAAATCTGTAAACGGCCCTATCGGTGGGGCATTAGAATACACCGACTGCCCCCCCCCCTGCAGAGGGTAAAAGTCCCTCAATGGGGGTCCTGGATATGACCTTAAACTATATCCAGTGGTGAGGCCCCAGCTTGTGGGCTTTGGAGAGTGTGGAGCCACCCTTTAATTACCATTGCTCCCAAGTCCACTCTGACCCGGAGTGGTAGTACCTGTTAGGGTCCCAACTATGGGTTAAATAGAAAATGACTTGAAAACAACAAATATATTCTATTAAAAAAAATTTTCTTCAAAATCTTTGGATTCGGCATTAAATAGCCCGAAAAGGGTTGATATGCCGTAAAACAAAAACAACCAACTAAATCGGTAAACTCACTATCAGAAGTTGGTTAACGACTCTGTAGAAAGATATTATTTACTTGCTTCCCAACCAAAGTTCAGACAGAAGGTCGGTTTTTAATGTTAGGAAAACCTATCTCTCCAAGAAAGAATTCTAGATTGGAACAACAAATAAGAACAGAAACAATGGATACACTTTTGCTCCCAGCCAAAGGGCTAAGAATTTGTTTATCTTTAAAATTTATTTAAAAAAAAAATTACGATTTTCTTTATAAAATAAAAATGAATACATATCTAAGGAAATGGCTGAAACCTTAGAGGAAGACCTTCAATCTGAAGTGGAATTGGAGTCAAAAATAGATGGTAACATTCAATGCTGCCAAGACTAAGCTTGTTCCCTTTTATAATTACAAGAAATCTTATCAACCATCAATAGCCATGGATAGCGATACACTACCTGAAAGTTCTTCCTCCAAACTCCTCGGCCTAATATTCACAGATAACATGAATTTGAACAATTACATTGAGGGCATTACTAAGACTGCTGCAAAGAAGGTGGGCTCTCTCCTTACAATGCTAGGAAGTTACTCGTACATGAGAGTATCCTCTACCACTACAAGGCCACCCTTTGCCCATCAGGAGTATTTTTGCCACATCTGGGCTGGTACGTCTGCCACTAGTCTCTATCTCCTAGACACAGTTAAAAAAAAAAGTTGCCAATCTAATAAGTTCTGCATTATCAACCAAACTCCAACCTCTGTTCCATTGTTGAAATTTTGTATTCCTCTGCCTGCCTTATAAATATGTTAATGAAATGTACTCCAAATTCCAAGCACTTGTACCCCCACGTCATAAATATTCCCTGAATAACCAGATAAGCAGGAAAATACCACCCTACACTGTTGAAATCCCTAGATGCCAGAAAATCTTCTACTCTAATAGTTTTTCCTCAAACTACTAGACTTTGGAATTCCCTCCTTGCTTCCTGTTTCACTGACTGTATTGACATGCAGAAGTGTAATGTGAACAGCCATCTTGCTGCCCAGCTCCATTAGTATTCCTACAAATTTGATCCTAAATAGTAGCTCTTTACACAAAGGTGGCACTGTGCCTTGTTTGGGGTGAAAAAATAAAGATATGGCACAAGGCCAAAGCATTAAGAAAGCTGTTGATCTGGTGAAATAAAATCCAAACTAATAAATCTTTTGAATAATTTAGACTAGTGACTTCTTTTTCTGTTAGTCGATTTGTCCTGAGTATCAACTTTCGAATATTTTATGTAAATTTTCAATGTAAGGCAATAACAATCTGTTGCAACAGAATCCAGTTTTTGCTGTGGACATTTTGACTAGAATATTTTCTATGTAAATTTTTATAGTTATGACGGTTTTACTAATTCTGCTGATTTTCTATTCATGTAATATTAAGGCATGACAAATAATTTCTGCTTTTTCTCTCCTTTTTTCTTTCTTTCCTTTCTTTTTTTCTTTCCTTTTTTTCTTTCCTTTTTTTCTTTCCTTTTTTCTTTCCCTTTTTTCTTTCCTTTTTTCTTTCCCTTTTTTTCTTTCCTTTTTTCTTTCCCTTTTTTTCTTTCCTTTTCTTTCCTTTTTTTCCTTTTTTTTCTTTCCTTTTCTTTCCTTTTTCCTTTTTTTTCTTTCCTTTTTTTTCCTTTTTTTCTTTCCTTTTTTTTCCTTTTTTTCTTTCCTTTTTTTTCCTTTTTTTCTTTCCTTTTTTTTCCTTTTCTTTCTTTCCTTTTTTTCTTTTTTTTCTTTTTTTTTCTTTACTTTTTTTTTCTTTACTTTTTCTTTACTTTTTCTTTACTTTTTCTTTCCTTTTTTTCTTTCCTTTTTTTTCTTTCCTTTTTTTTTCTTTCCTTTTTTTTCTTTCCTTTTTTTTTCTTTCCTTTTTTTTTCTTTCCTTTTTTTTTCTTTCCTTTTTTTTCTTTCCTTTTTTTTTTCTTTCCTTTTTTTTTTCTTTTTTTTTCTTTCCTTTTTTTTTTCTTTTTTTTCTTTCCTTTTTTTTTCTTTCCTTTTTTTTTCTTTCCTTTTTTTTTCTTTCCTTTTTTTTTCTTTCCTTTTTTTTTCTTTCCTTTTTTTTTCTTTCCTTTTTTTTCTTTCCTTTTTTTTCTTTTATTCCCCCCCCCCCAGACTTAGGGGAATATATAAAAATATACATCAAACATAAGAAAATGTTTATTTCTTTTCTTTTTTATTTGAAAATCGTAAATGTTTTTGTGTTTTATATATTTTTTGTTTTTTATTTTTTTAATAGTAAATGCTTACCATAGTATATCAACAAATTATGTAATTTCTCCAAATCTCTGCCTGCCAGTCGGAAAAACAAAACCTTTTTGAAGGAATATAAGAAGGCTATAGCAATGCAGTATACCGGGTGTTAGTGATGTGACGTATGAATAAAAACAGACAAATGAACGAAGGTTTAGCAAATTTTATAAACCTTCGTGTATATATATATATATATATTTTTTTTTCAAAACCCCTCACAAATGCAAATCAGTAAATATGAACTTAGTTTGAAATACCCGAGATGGTAGATGTCTTCAATATTTCGAGAATAAAATCTCTTTCAAAAAGAAAGTAACCAAAGGAATGTTGTATAAAACCAAAAAAAAAAATATATATATATATCGTAAAGACGGAACCGGAAATGGGATTAGTTGAGCTGTCAAACATAAAATAGGACTTATTTTTTAAAACATAGTTTAGTATTAATTTTGATGTTGTAGACATGTTATTTGTATATACATGTTGCCTTCTTATTCTCATTATTATCATGTTTTTCTTTTTTGGTTATTAATTTATTATTTAATTAAATTTTGAGAAAATAATATAATTAGGATGGTGGAAGTATTTGATATTTCGAGAATATCATCTTTTTCAAAAAAGAAAGATACCAAAATAATGTAAAAAGATATTTTCCTTTTTTTTTTTTTTTTTTTTAAAAAAACAAAACAAAAAAGAAAATAGCTTGTTCATTTATTTTATTTTTTTGCAAATATTTTTTTTTGGTGGGGGGGGGGAACAAAAAAAAACAACATGGCAGTCTGTCTAAATTTAAATCTGTTGATTCTTGTTTTTGACATAAGAATCTCAGGTTGTTCCAATGATGTGCCTAAATATCATACAGATAAAGAATCAGCAGAAGCATTTGTCGTACATTTGTCGTGCCTTAACTTGACTGACATAATTAGTAAAACCCAAAGTTACAACTTCTTTAAAATCATAGCCTTAAATTCCTGATGCTGCCATCAAATTGTTCTATTTTTAGACAGGGCGTAATTTCTATGTGGTAGGTTATTGTTTGCATGAATTAAATCAAAAATATTTCAAGTGGAAAAACATTCCAACCACTTCGATTCCTATGCATGCGTTTCCTGTTTCGTTGTTTCTTTTCCTGTTAATTTTATTTCCTCACTTATATTCATTCGAAAAATGGAAGTGACACAGAAAATTATTTGAAAGTTGCAAGAAAATAACACTCAAGACGAGAACAGTAATCTGAATAATTCAGCCAATGTAACCTTTGACCTTTCTCAAGTCTATCTTATCGAACTTCCATGGAATTTTGAACGGAACCTTTTATTTAATCCACAGGGGTAACATGTTCTCGTTCTATCAGCCGTGACTGGGTAGAAGTCTGAAGTAATTTGCAATTGTGTTTAGACTCCATTAGTGTCAGTTAAAACTGAATTTTACCTAGTGTGTTGTCCGTTATGCTACGGATCCTTGCATGCAAGATGAGTATGAATAATCCAAATTATCAATCCTCATCTAAAAAATTTAGAAACAAAGTTTTTATGTAATACTGGTTTTGATTGGACTATTGTTCTTGCCTTGAGTGTTATTTGTGCAACGTTTTGGTCGATGTAGCCTTCAACCTTCATTAGGCATGTTGGTCGCCATCTTGTAAAAGAAAGAAAGTTACTGGCTTATTGGATTTTTTTTTTTTTTTTTTTTTTTTTTTTTGCCATTATTTTGTGTGTGTGAAAAAAACTTGGTTTACAAAGGGAAGTAACGCTAATAGTTTGACAGGGAATTCTCCTTTTTACCATTGCAATTTTAAGGAGTTGTACAATTTTTGTCTTTCTTTATAATTAAAGATTCCCATATACTATTGATCTATATGCTTGATCTGCTTAGTTTGTTTTTTTGTTTTTTTTTTTTTTGCTGCTTCTTGACTCCGTCTAACTCTTCATCTTGCATCCCTGTGAATTATTTTGACCTCATTCCATAAAGAGAAGTGTTCCTTTTTCTTTTCATGTGATCAGCTAGACCTGATTTTTTTTTTTTTACCCCTGCCCCCACCGTGTCACGGCTTTATAGTGTTCTTCTAGCTTTACCTTTTAGAAGGCAATCGGTCTCATCTTTAAATAGTTGAACATCAAAAAAGGAATTATTTGGTGCTTACAACACTGTGTCACAACAATATGTAGCAAGAACATATATCAGGCAGAGATGGCCAGCCTAATAACCCTCCACCAAAATGACTACCCAGAGAGTTACACCAGCTCCGGAAAATCTAGAGCAAACAACAAAGGATAAAACTCACCAGATTGCACACCATGCATAAAGGGCCTGTCTGAAAATTTTTTTTTTTTTTTTTTTTTTTTTAAATATGCAGTCCATATCACATCAGAACAGTATTTAAATTAGGGGTAGACTATAGAAACAAAATTTTTCAAATAAATGCCAAAAGTGGCTTATTACCTTCATTTATATGTAAATAGATGGGAACAAGTGATTTTGTTCAAAACTGGTCAAAATTGGAGGGTCGCTGGCCCCAAACATGATTTGACCGCGTCAACGCGTGAAAATGGCCCAAATTTCGCCCCCGAACACACTTAATCACTTATTGAAAGCCACAGGGTGCATTTTTTGACTATAAATGTATTTGTATCATTAAATCTAACATTCCCATTGGCTATCCCACAAGTATAGGGTTTTTTAGGGTATCTCAGAGTCCAAAATGGGTCAAAATTACCCCAAAATTAGCCAAAAATGAACAAAAATCACGGATAATCCCCCAAATGCAGGTATTATATCTCATCGGGCTCCTATAAGCACTCCTGTATGGCTTTTTACAGTTGGAAGACTGAAATAACCACCCTGTTATCTTATCCATTTGTATTTAGGGTATTTAGAGATCTTTGGGGGATGTAAAAAGGGTCAAAACAATCCAAAAGTGACAAAATTACGCTTTACGGTACATAACATATGAATCATTAGTTCATTCATCAATGATACTTTTTAGAAACATCGTAACTTTACTACATCAACTTCTCAGAAAGTAATTAATTGTAAATTGAACATTGAATGTCAATAAAATGCTGTCCAAGAAGAGTCTGAATTCATATTGTTCTCATAGTTACCCCAAAATTGATGAAAATGGCCCTCGTTTCGCTATTTCTCGATTTGTAACCAATATATTGAATAACTTGATAAAAGGTATGAGTAATTAGCAAAGGAATTATTTTGTTATTTCAAGACACAGCTTCACTTCACATTACTTTAAAATCATTCAACAGTAAAATATCAATATAATACATTAAAGAGCTCGTCAATCACATCATTATTCTCTAGCACAAATACTGGTTTTCGTCTTGTCAAGTTCCATGCACCAATGACATTGCACGACAAAAATTGAATTTTCAATGTCTTCTGCTCTTCAATTCGAGAAGGATACTGCCATGTTTTCTTTTTATTGTCGTTGGGAAGTGGTTCCAAATATTCTACAATGTATTCATCAATCCCAATTTTCTCCCGTGTCATACCAACAAACCACTCTCGGCCTTTCTGCGTATCCCAGATGGCAATGCATGGTTCGTTCAACTCAACGTCGTCCTCCTGATCAGTATTGACGAGCACAGCAGATGTAGAATCTCCAGATTGATGCAGTTGATCGTACATACTATCAGCATCTGGAGGTATCATGTTCTGGCAATTGGTCACTTATATCCTCCACTTCAAATTGATCATCGTCCAAATCCAAACGATTGTGCAGTTCTTGCTCTGCCAGAAACCGTTCATGTTCCATATCGACGTGGAAAGTGTCAATGAGCCATTTGCGAGAGAGAGACTTTTGATCGACAAAGAATCTTCGTTCATGTACATCAAATTCATCAGGATTCACATCTTTTGAAAGTATATTGAGAAGGACATGGTGCTCTCGTTTCCATTTAATCATATTCACACGTCTGGAACCCTTTGCTTTGTAGACGTCTTTGTCGTAAATTTTTAGCGATCGATCAAGTTTGTTTTATCCCAGGTATTGTAACATAACGAACATCACTTCCAAAGGCTTTCTGCCACAATTGTAGTAATCGCAAGGAGAACTGGTGAATATGATTTTTCTGTGTCGTGGTACCATATTTGGCAACATGATGTTGCACAGCTTGAACACATTCAGCCTCAGTTGGAAGAGAATCAAGCAGAAGATAAGTCCAATCGTCGTAATTATAATCTTCGTCAATCTGCCCTGCTATACCAGCCATGTTCATTGCATTTTACTAACTGAAAAAGAAAGCAAAGTTCAATCAAATTCACAATTAATGCAATGCAATGTTATCGTGTCTATTTAAAGATGCCATTGCCTTGTTACAGAAAGAAAACATTTCCTTATTTGGTAATTTTCCATCTATAACTCAAATTAAGCCCCTTTTTGACAACCTATGTTGATTCTTAGGGACTTTTTGACTCTCTTTGGCTAAATCGGCCATATTTAGCCCCTTTTAAAGGTCCTTATACCCCTCATTAACAGTGCAAAAGTTAGGAGAGTGCCTGCTTCAAGCATTTCCCAACAGTTTCTGCCATGTAGAGGTGTCTTTGGGCCCATGGGAGGTGCATTTTGGAAAATCCGTGATTTCCGACCATTTTTGGCTAATTTTGGGGTAATTTTGACCCATTTTGGACTCTGAGATACCCTAAAAAACCCTATACTTGTGGGATAGCCAATGGGAATGTTAGATTTAATGTTACAAATGCATTTATAGTCAAAAAATGCACCCTGTGGCTTTCAATAAGTGATTAAGTGTGTTCGGGGGCAAAATTTGGGCCATTTTCACGCGTCGACGTGGTCAAATCACGTTTGGGGCCAGCGACCCTCTAATTTTGACCCGTTTTGAACAAAATCACTTGTTCCCATCTATTTACATATAAATGAAGGTAATAAGCCACTTTTGGCATTTATTTGAAAAAAAAAAAAAAAAAAAAAAAAAAGCCTAGTATGAGTCCCCCCTCCCGACCTAAAATCTTATGGTAAAAATATGTATACGAAATTTCATGCAAATGCGGAAAACTATACAAAAACAAAAATGTTTACATACCCACACACACACACCCACACACACGCGCACACACATGCGCACACACACACTCACATACACACACATACCCCCCCCCCCACACACATTTTCTTTCACTCTAAAATAAAAAAGAATACTGAGAGCATAAAAGGCTACTGTGATAAGGACCAGACTTATAGAAAAGAACATGGAAGCAGAGTCGGCAGCAAGCTGTTTGTTAATATTACATTTAGATTTCTTCATGTTGGCACAGTTAGGGTGAAACGATAATAAAGACCTGAATTCCAAAAGTAAGCAGTCTGTGGAACAAGAGCTATCAGAGTAGAAAATAATTCATCATCTGGGTAGCTCTACAGTGAAGGGGTGGGATTTTGCTGCTAATCACAAGCGTGTGGGAGATATTTTCTTTGAGAAAGTACAAGAGCAGTAATTTCATCGGAGTGCATTCGATGTAAGTACTTGTAAAACAAGTACAGGGATGCAACGCTTCAGTGATGTTCATTTCAAAGCCATCGGACATGCTACGGTTGGCTGCCATCTTTGCATGACCTTAACAATCCCAACACTGTGTCCATCATGGTTATGTAACATTTTAACTTTAAACGAACTGTTCGCACACGTCTTTTCAAACAAATGCGTACTTGTACACCTGTGTGGTTTTTGCCAGTGAGCGATCAAACACAAAAAGATCAAATAAGTCTTTTCTACATACATGCGCGGTCACTGGTCTCCTTTTTATCATTTCTTTTCCATGTGTGGCTGCCGATTCTCTAGTGGTTGTGATCTGTTTAACTCAAGACAAATCTACTCGAGCATAGAAACACAGTGGAGACTTGTTGCAGTTTTAAAGGTTTTATTGGAGAAAAAATTTGTTCACAAGGGAGCGAGACTAAAATAGAGGCTAAAATTAATTCCTTCTTACATAATTGAGAGACACAGACAGCATCATCAGGATGAGATTAGTTTCTTTCTACATTTTTTTGAATATATGTGTCGTCCCTCTCGCTTCCCAAGTCACTAGAAACTCTGTTTTCTTCCCCCCCCCCATGAACACCTGATCATTTATCTAATCATTTGACGCCCAACTTACTACAGGGTGGAATGATAAATTTGCTGGCTTAAAGAAAACAACAATACAGCTTAATTTTAAAACTTTTATTGAAAAAATCAGTTTAAGTAACTTTATTATGTAGTAGAGCTGATATTTATTTAATGTAACCGCCTTCAGCCTCAATCACTGCCTCGGTATATGTCTGGAACTGGGAGCATGCCTTTTCTACAAGCGCCAGTGGGAGCTCAGCGAAACTTGGCAGATAGCAGCGATCAGGCTGGCTTTGGTGTGGTGGAAGGTCATGTTGGTGATGTTGACGTATGACCTAACAAAGTAGTTGAGCAGGTCCAGGTCGGGGGAGAAGGGGTGGGGGACAGTGAGAGAAGAGTACAATCAAAGCACTCCTTCTGAAGCCAAGCTTGGGTCTCTTTGGGCAGGCTGCCGCCAAGTCCTGCTGCCGCACTCAAGGTCTGCCAGTAGCCACTTGGTGTCATCAGGGGATCACTACTCTCTTTAGCACATCCAGGTACACTTTGGTGTTGACTTTCAAGTCGACTCCAAAGATGTGAGGTGGCATAATGTGACCCTCATTTGAAACCACACCAAAGACCATAACTATGGCCAGAAACTTCATTGCGCGTTGAACCGTCCAGGTTGCATTTTGAGAGTGATGGCAATGGTCCTGTTGTCATAACTTGGATCAGTAGAGAGCATGAGTTGTACAGCGGCACATCTCCAATCTCGCTCGTTGAACATTGTGTCACTTTCAGACATGATAAAAGGCTCCTATGGCTCTTGGGATTTGTACATAACTGGCCAACTAGTAGATGGTCTGCAACGACAAAAAAAAAATGATTTTCATCAAACGGAAATGGAATCATGTAGTCTTTTTTTTTTTTTTAGGGGGGGGGGGGCGACAATTTCATCGTTCCACCCTATAGTGAGTTTTATCTGGGGAGTTAAACCTTGAACGCTTGCCTCAATCACGCTAACTGCACTGGGTCTATTTTTGTTTGCTGCCAGGTTATCCTGACATGGACTTAATGTAACTCTTGCCAAAATTCATACGAGTCAACATAATCTCTACTTATTGGTGTAAGGTCGCTATAATCTTCTGGTAGCAGTTCTTGAGATTCTCAGGAACTCACACACACATTATTCTTGCATATACTTTATTCTTCAACTCTGGCAACACACATCTTTTATTGACTGTTTTGTGACATTAATGTATTTTTTTCTTTAGTAAATATGCCTCTGGTTTTACCATTTTGTATGTTATACTATCAGGCTGACAGGTCATAAAAGATTCTTGAATATGGTATTTTAATTCATGCAACTTTCACATTTATTATTTTAGAGCCAATTCTCTGTTGATTATTATATTGTACCCAATTTATAGTAGTGGTGACCCTGTGTGGCATGGTCGTAAAATATGCTTAAATATATTTGAATTTATGCAGATTGTGTATTTATTTTTATACAATCTATTTACCAGCCATTACTTTATAGTAACACCGATATACCGATAGATTTCAATAGAAAAAAAATACTTGGGTGCCATTAACTATAATCGAAACCATTTGGGCTGGTGCATCTGCTACTAGTCCCTAACTCCTAGACAAGGTTCAAAAGAGTCGCAAACCTGATAGGTCCTGAACTGTCATCTAAGCTTCAGTCTTTGTCCCATCAACGAAATGTTGCATCCCTCTGCCTGTTCTGCAAGTATTTTAATGGTGAATGCTCTGATGAACTGCAAGCACTTGTACCACCTCGACGTAAATACCTCTGACAAACCCAGCAAGCAGCTAAATCACACCCCTTTACAGAGATCCCTAGATGTAAGAGAGCCTTCTACTCCAGTAGTTTCTTCCCCAGAACCGCTAAACTTTGGAATTCCCTTCCGGGTTCCTGCTTCCCCAACTGTACTGACATGCAGAAGATCAAGTGTAACATGAACTGACATCTTGCTGCCCAACATCCACTCATAGTACCCCTTTATCTTATGTCCCTGATAGTAGCCGCCTACATCAAAGTGGAAATGTGCCTTGTTTGGGGTGTAAATTTAATTAAAAAAAAAAACCCTATAGCTCTCGAGCCGTATTCCTTATCCTCTGAGCCATGTCTATACACATAAAAAAGTTCATAAATAATGTTGTTAAAGGTATAAATGAATATTTACACATGTGTAGAAGTAACACGTTTAGTTGAGTTATTCCTGCTAAGTTCTATTTTATTTTTTTATTTATTTTTTTATTTTATTTATTTATTTATTTTTTTTTTTTTGACTCCTTAGTAACTGTTTACCGGCTAACATCCAAATTGAATTTTTGTTACAGATCAAAATGCCCATATATATATATATATATATCTCAAATTTCGAGTCTGTAGACCAAAAATTAACGGTAGTTTTGTTGCGACCGTTTCTCACACGGTTGGACATGGTCACAATAAATACAGGTTCTGCAACACTGAGGGTAAAAGTGTGCGAAACCTGATCTCTAGTTGCAAAGTTTTACTTTGGAAATGGCTATTATACAGATTGCCATAATGGAGTTTGCAAATACCTTTATTGGAAGATATGTAAAAAGCTAATAGTTGAGTGTAGTAAGAAATCCTGGAAACATTATACCCGAGCGAGCAGTTGGGAATGACACCTACACCATTCACTATGACTACATAATTCCTACTGGTACATATAGCAGCCATTAAACCAGATATAGTGATTTGGGACAGAGCAAAAAAAAAAAAAAAAAAAAAGCGCCCATAATAGAGGTCAGTGTACCCAATGAGGCAGGGCTTAACAGAGCTGAGAGGGAAAAGATAACAAAGTATCAAGGACTTAACGTATGACATGAAACGAAATAGGAAACTAAAAGGTTTCAATTATACCAATCATCATAGGAGCAACTGGGCTTATGAAAAAGAACTTTAAAAAGTACATAGCAAGCATACCCGGTGAACCAAGTGCAAGTGAGATACAAACGATTGCACTGAAAGGGACTGCTAGAATCCTAAAAAGATCTCTTGGTTGGACTCGCTAAAATGGGGGTAAATGTCAGACATCTGGTTGGATGTCCTACCCTCTAGATGAAAAAGGTGAAGAAAAATAAAAAAAATAAAGGCCAAAGCGTATTTATTTCTATCCATATAAATATCCATCTTATCACATAAAAATTAGCAAGTAAAAAAAAAACAAAAAAAACTGGTGGGCAAAAACATTTAAAGTGTTTTTTTTTTTTTTATTTTTTTTTTAGAGGAAGGGCAAAAGTAAATAGCAAGAAATAGAAAGGCTCCTAGATATGACCTCCAAAAACATCCAATGGTGAGGTCGCATTTGGAGGCTGTGGGGGGGGGGGGAATGTGTAGTTGCCCTTTAGTTACCATTGCTCTCAGATCCACTTTCACCCCCATGTCCGACATGGATTCTTTTTTCAATTTTTCTACGCTTATAGATCTCCATGAAAAGAATTGAATGAAACCTCTTACACATCTCAAGGCCAAGTGGTTCTTGAAATATGACCTTGACCTCTTTATAAAAATGAATTTTTATGAAAAAAAACTTTCAAATACAATATCTGTTTATGGGCTTACAAACGTCATTGATATATCATTAAATAACTTGGATATATCTACAATTTTATCTGGAGGATTTTTTTTTTTTAAGTTGACCGTGACCTTTTACCTGAATTCTCAAAAAAAAAAAAAAGTTATTTTAATTTTTTTTTTTTTTTTTTTTTAATTTTAACAAAAAATTTGTCTATCTTATGACCGTATATATTCCAATGTCGATGTTCAACACTGTTTCTTCTCCGTATAAATGACATTCCAAAGAACATTATTCAGAAAATCAACATTTATGCTGATAACACCACTCTCTATTATGGTATTGCTTCTCGCCCATCTTTCTCAGATCAATTGAAATATGCAGACAATTTTTGTTTAAATATATATATATATATATATATATATATATATATATATATATATATATATATAAAATAAATATGAGTACATCCGGGTTTCTCCCCACAAGAATGATTGGTTGGTTAAGTCATAAATGCTGACTGGTAGGGCAGCTTAGTGAAACGTCGACAGATAAATAGGTAACAGATAAGTGTTACCAAAGGCATAAGTTACTCTTCTACCTACATGGATAAACTTGTGTTGTAACTTATTTTAAAGCGTTTTTTGGTTTGAAAGAATTTGTGTGCTTGCTCTGTTCGGTTAGAATGGAAAATAATGATGGCTGTTATACCCCTTTCCCTGCATGGAGACCCTTGATAATCGTTCAACTATTGAAAATTAAACAAAATACTAGTAAAAACCTACCTACTAATAAATGGTTTGTTGACACGTATTGGGTGAGTTTCTACCAGTTTATTTATTTATTTATTTTTTTACCAATTATCGAGACTCCACACAGATGAGTCTCGTGTCAGCCATTTTTTTTTTCATTCTAACTTGAGCACTTAACATTGCTTTTTCGAAGTAAATAAACGCTTTAAAATAAATTAAACCATGAAAAACATATCCAAATAGGTAGAAGAATAACTTATATTGCCTTTGGGAACATTTTTTTTTTTTTTTTTTATATAAACTCATTTTTTTGTTATCTCTACTGCAAAATGACCTAAAATTCTAATCTCCATTTGCTTGTGATCACCATAGACCAAATTAGTATATGGGGAAGTTGTGGGGGTCAAAATTGTTAATTCAAGTAAAATTATTTTCATTGCCGCTGGTAATTTATGCAAGAAATGTTCAGCTTTTTTTTTCTCTCCTCTGATCCAGACGTTTCAAACGAATGCCACCGCACGGTTTTCCGAAATCTGATCTCGCCATCTCCAGTCCGCTACGATTCCAACGAAGACCATAAATCTTTGTGTAAAGCTAAATCTCATTCATTCAGATCAAAGAAGATTTCTTATCTGAAGAATTTAAGAAAATCTCATGAAAATAGAAATCTCAAAATAAGTTTTTGTGTGCTTTGTAGTTTGCCAAAGAAAAAGAACAAATCTTAGATGCTAAAAACTTCCAGGTTTTGCTCGAATTATGATCATTTTTTATTTGTCGTGACCATGCTGATATTTATACTATGCGTATTAACTTGAGAATTGCTTCTTGGTCATCACTAATTGAAAAATGTCTCAAAAGTTACTGTGGTGATTTAATTTTTAGTTGCTGAAAGATAAGTTCGATGGTTCAAGGAAAGTAAAATTTCTTTTCGTTTTTAATTTTTTTCGTTTATTTTATTTTTTTTTTTGTTTTTCCATTTATTTTTTTCCGTTTTTTTCCCGTTTATTCTCCCCCCCCCCGTTTATTTATTTATTTTCATAGGCGACCCCTTTCTTTTGATAAGTTTTTAGGACCGATGTTCACCCCCAGATCTAAAATTGAAGATTTACATCAGTTCTGTTAAGGTCTCTAGAAAAATTGCTGAATCATTCTACTACTGCTGATGCAATCTTATGCCTGTATAATACGTCCTAGATGAGTACTCTTGCCACATCTGCGGAGATGCCACTTAGAGTACTCTGTCTTCAGAGTACAAAATCTTTTTCGAAATCTAGTGGAATATGCACTCTTTTCTGCAACCACTTTCTCGCAGAAGATTTTACTAGTCCTTTTCTGTGCTCACTGGGAGGGGGGCAGATTGGAGTTCAGTCGAGCACCTACCATGAAAATAACGATAAAGTATTCATGGCAAAAACACGTCTAGCTACAATCACTGTAATGTTTAGTGCTGCTGCTGAATTACATTACAAATTGGCCCTTTGGCCAAGATCAAAGTGTAGTATCTGTTCCGGCAGATACTGCACTTAAGATGATTTGTACCAGTCAATGGAGGGGAAACCCTCTATACTGGGACAATTATTATTTTTGGTAACCAGAGTGCCCCCTTTTTGCCTACTTTTAGGGGAGCTGGTTTTTACCTCACATTAAAAACGGCCTTGTGCCTAATTTGCTCTGTGGGGGAGCAAATAAATACCATCTGTTCCGGCAGATACTGCAAGCAAAGACCATATGTGGGGGCAACTCCACATATAAGACCTTGGTCAATGTAGGGGCAACCCTTCATACCAATTGTCACTATCCAGCTCCCCTACTCCCCGGGGAGTTGGTCCCCATTTCCCCTTCACTCCTCACATTAAAAATCGGCCTTGTGCCTAATTTGCTCGGTGGGGGAGCAAATAAATACCATCTGTTCCGGCAGATGCTGCAGGCTATGACTAACAAAGACCAGATGTGGGGGCAACCCCACATGTCTGACCTTTAACCAGCTCCCATTTCCCACCTCTCGGGAGCTGGTCCCCTTTTCCCCTTCCCCCTCCCTTCACTCCTCACATTAAAAATCGGCCTTGTGCCTAATTTGCTCGGTGGGGGAGCAAATAAATACCATCTGTTCCGGCAGATACTGCAAGCAAAGACCATATGTGTGGGCAACCTCACATATAAGACCTTGGTCAATGTAGGGGCAATCCTTCATACCAATTGTCACTATCCAACTCCCCTACTCCCCGGGGAGTTGGTCCCCATTTCCCCTTCACTCCTCACATTAAAAATCGGCCTTGTGCCTAATTTGCTCGGTGGGGGAGCAAATAAATACCATCTGTTCCGGCAGATACTGCAAACTATGACTAGCTAGGACTAGCTATGACTAGCAAAGACCAGATGTGGGGGCAACCCCACATGCCTGACCTTTAACCAGCTCCCATTTCCCACCTCTCGGGAGCTGGTCCCCTTTTTTCCTTCCCCCTCCCTTCACTCCTCACATTAAAAATCGGCCTTGTGCCTAATTTGCTCGGTGGGGGAGCAAATAAATACCATCTGTTCCGGCAGATACTGCAAGCAAAGACCAGATGTGGGGGAAACCCCACATACCTGACCTTGGTCAATGTAGGGGCAACCCTTCATACCAATTGTCACTATCCAGCTCCCCTACTCCCCGGGGAGTTGGTCCCCATTTCCCCCTCACTTTAAAAATCGGCCTTATGCCTAATTTGCTCAGTGGAGGAGCAAATAAATACCTCAAAGTGTAGTATCTGTTCTTCAGATGCGACAATTCCATTTCTCGTTCTCTTTCAGTGGAGGAGAAATCCTTCACGACTGAGACAATTTTTATTTTTGTACCTTTTCTCCACGTTAAAAAACGACCCTGGTGTCTAACTCTGTCCCGTGGGGAGGCATTGTAAATAGGTACAATCACTGTAATGAATTTTTGCTTTCATCCTCTATGTACAAAAAACTAAACAGAATCTCTATTAGCAGAGTTTCTTTCCAAGAACAGTCTGTTTGTGGAACGTAATACCATCGGCAAAATCTTGATCCATCTTACCAGAAAACATTCCTGAACCAATCTGTATCTTTCTTGCCATAACACAAGAAAAATCTCTTTCTATCATTGATGTTCTTCTTAGATAAAAATGGCTTATTTGCAGACCTTTCAGAAGAAAATCCAATTTCTTTCATTCGTCTAGATATTGTATATCTAGAAAGAGAATTTCTAGCCCCTGTTTTGAATTCTTTGCTATGGTCAATGTAAGTTTTCTTTCAATCCTTTAAAACAGTTAATTTAAGCCTGTGGTCGTCCTTCAAATTGAATGATCTAAGGCGACCAGATCCAGATTTCCCTTTTACCAAGTTTTCGACTTCGAACCTTTTAACCAGTTCGCTTCACTGCAGAAGGAGATGTTTTCAGTTTCTTTTCTTAAAATATCAAAAATCTGCTTGTAAGTCATTTTGGACTGCCTTAATCCTGCAATTTGGTTTTTTATATCCTTGCCAAGATGCGGTCTCACCATTTTAAGAATTAATTTTTCCACTTATTATATGCTATAATAATAATAATGGTCTGCAAAATAGAAATTTTCAGTTAAAATTAACAAAAATTCATGGAAAAATATCAAAATCGATTTTTTCCTTTTTTTTTTCACATTTGGCCCCCCCTTTTTTTTCTCATGAGTGTATAGTAGTGATTTCAAAAGTTAAAAAAAAAAAATGACTTGAGTGCCATCAGCTAAAATCGAAACCAAAACGTGTAGCTATTCAGCTTTATTCGTTACTATCTCAGCTAAGTCCGTACGCATGTAAAGACTTGAAAAAGGTTGTTAAAGGTATGAATGTATATTTGCTCATGTGTAGAAGTAACACGTTTAGTCGACTTACTCCTGCCAAGTTTCAAAGTTTTTTTTTTGTTTTTTTTTTTTTCAATTTTGACTCCTTAGCAGCTAGTTTTACCAGCTAAAAACCAAAATTGAATTTGTTCCTCAAATCCAAATGCTCTATATATCAACCAATATAATAAAAGTAAAAATCTCCAATACTCAACTCCGCAAAAAATATTTGGACCAAAATAAATTAAAAAAATTTTTTTTTTTTTTTACCAATGAGTCATCAAGGCCAGGATTGGAGCTCAATCGAACACGGTCTATGAAAATAGCAACAGAACACCTCCCACTAGATTTGGAAGTTAATTTTATGCTAAAATAAACTCTCAAAGCAGGAAAGAATGTTTTGAACAGCACTCCTCCAGATGTGGCACCAGAAATACTCCATCTTAGAACGTATCTGCATCTTATACAGGTAGAGGATTGCATTAAGAGTATGATAATTTCTTGTGTAATGGAATGATGTAAACGTTTTTCCAGCGAAGTTACAAATCAGGCTAATTATTAATTTATGCTGTTAGTATGAGTCTGTCTATTTAAATAATTAATTTTGTAGCATATCAACCCTTTTTAAGTTATTTAATGAGAAAGCATAAAAATCTCTTCTAAAGGATCTATTGTGTACAATTAATTAAATGCAAGTTGCTATTTTACTCATACCTCACCCGATGTTACACAACGGAGACGATGTTTGAAAAGAAAAGTTTGACCCCATAACAAAAGTCAACAGAAACATGTGATGTGGGGTTTTTCTCTTTTTGGCTGATAAAACTTGAATCACAAAAGACGTGTCTGGATGTTGTCCGTATATGGATGAGGAACGATAAAAGCGCACACAGTGTAGTCAGTTGTAACAAGGAGCTACCTGTATCTCTCTCTGTCTATCTTCCCCCCCCTCTCTGTCTATCTTCCCCCCCCTCTCTGTCTATCTTCCCCCCCTCTCTGTCTATCTTCCCCCCCCTCTCTGTCTATCTTCCCCCCCCTCTCTGTCTATCTTCCCCCCCCTCTCTGTCTATCTTCCCCCCCCTCTCTGTCTATCTTCCCCCCCCCTCTCTGTCTATCTTCCCCCCCCTCTCTGTCTATCTTCCCCCCCTCTCTGTCTATCTTCCCCCCCTCTCTGTCTATCTTCCCCCCCTCTCTGTCTATCTTCCCCCCCTCTGTCTATCTTCCCCCCCCTCTCTGTCTATCTTCCCCCCCCTCTCTGTCTATCTTCCCCCCCTCTCTGTCTATCTTCCCCCCCTCTCTGTCTATCTTCCCCCCCTCTCTGTCTATCTTCCCCCCCTCTCTGTCTATCTTCCCCCCCTCTCTGTCTATCTTCCCCCCCCTCTCTGTCTATCTTCCCCCCCTCTCTGTCTATCTTCCCCCCCCTCTCTGTCTATCTTCCCCCCCCTCTCTGTCTATCTTCCCCCCCCCTCTCTGTCTATCTTCCCCCCCCCTCTCTGTCTATCTTCCCCCCCCCTCTCTGTCTCCGTCTCTGTCTTTTCCCCTCTCTCTGTCTGGCACATACAAGTAACCTGTGACCATCACTTTAATTTTTTTTGAATAAACATCGAACATCGGCGTCAAGGTGAGTTTAAAGACAAACAAATACACGGCAGCGACATAAATATTCATGCACTCATAAGAAAGTGAAAATATAACAAGGGCATAAGAAAACCTTAGTGATGCATTTAATGCTGACTAAAAGTAAAAATAGAGCAATTATTCTGTTTAATACAGACGTCCAATTTTGTTTTGCATTCTTTGATGTTGCACCTTGGTCGGGGTTGAACTATCTTCTTCCTTGGCCTTCTCTACATTCCTCATAATGGCGGCCTTGAGCAAGTTTTTTTTTGTTCTTTTACTTGGGATGTCATCGCTTATCAAGGCCTGAAGATCACTCGAGGATAAAGATTAATGAGTGTCAGGTGGCCGGTGAGACAACATCGTGATTATTGATAATGGTGGAACTTGGATAGTATTTGTTTACAGGACTGCTCAACAGAAACGTGTACCCATTAGACCTGAAAACAGCCATGTTATAGTGAACTGGGAAGCAGCCCCACAGTATTGTTCCACAAACAAGCAGTTCTAGAAAAGAAACTTTACTGATTGTAATTTACAGGTAGATGATAAAGGAAATTTTTAGTAGTTGCTGTACGTACACGAGTGTCTGCTACGAATGTTTTACAAATTGGGGCGGAGGGGGGGGGGGTCATGCGATGACTAACCAATCGCCATTTTACCGTCAAAGGCCGATCACCTGTGGACCTTAACCAAGCTTTCCTGTATGGTCATTGTCTAGCACTTCAGTATGTAGTTGGAAGAGTTTTTGAAAACAGGTGGAATATTTTTGTTTTTATATACGATCTTATTCTTTCAGGAATCAAAAAAGAACAATGCTTTCTACTATAATCACACATTTTTTTTTTCACCCTCAAAAAAGGCGTGTTGCCACTTGGGCTTAACAGGAGATTATGGGGAGTTGAGCAGTGGGATATCTTTTCACATTTATGGAGAGAATTCTAAAGTCTAGCAGTCAGTGAATAAACTATCGGAAAATAAGGCTTTCCGGCATCTAGGGACCTCAGTAATGAAGAGGTGGGATTTTGCTGCTTGTCTTGTTGGTCTGTACGTCGGGGAGGACATAAGTGCTAGAAGTTCATCAGGACACTTTCTATTAAAGTGCTTGTAAAACAACATTGCGTCGATGTGACAGAAATTGGTGCTTGGCTGATCGTACGGGACATAATAGATTTGAGACTTTTTTTTTTTTTTTTTTTTTTTTTTTTTGAGCGTGTCTTAGAGGGAGAAACTAGTGGTAGATGCACCAGTCCGTATGCGGCAACATGACTCCATGCGTGGACGAATTGTGGCATTTTGCCAAATTAATTAGAGTTTTTGTCTTCTCGATCTTAGATGTATACCATTTCTATAAATAGACTATCAGCGACATGCTAAATCTTGGTGGACTACAATCTCACACTTGTTTGGCATAATTTAACTCTTAGCATGTTCGAGATCAAAAGACAGGAAAACCTGCTACAGTCTGTTTATTTTCTATCATCAAAGAAAGGTCTAAAATGGAATTTCCGTAAATACAACAAAGAAATATATTATTGCAGCTGTGTCCGTAAATGTTATCTAGGAAATAACGTATATAACAGATAAGAGGAATTTAATAAAACCTCATTCTCGCCCGTAGCAGATTCTATTAAAGGTTATTTCATTTTGTATAAAAGTATTTTTTCTTTTTTCATTCTTTCGTTTTTTTTTTTTTTCGTTCTTTTCCCTTTCTCTTTTTCTTTCGTTCTTTTCCCTTTCTCTTTTTCTTTCGTTCTTTTCCCTTTCGGTTTTTCTTTCGTTCTTTTCCCTTTCGGTTTTTCTTTCGTTCTTTTTTTTTTTTCGGTTTTTCTTTCGTTCTTTTTTTCCTTTCGGTTTTTCTTTCGTTCTTTTTTTCCTTTCGGTTTTTCTTTCGTTCTTTTCCCTTTCGGTTTTTCTTTCGTTCTTTTCCCTTTCGGTTTTTCTTTCGTTCTTTTTTTCCTTTCGGTTTTTCTTTCGTTCTTTTTTTCCTTTCGGTTTTTCTTTCGTTCTTTTTTTCCTTTCGGTTTTTCTTTCGTTCTTTTTTCCTTTCGGTTTTTCTTTCGTTCTTTTTTCCTTTCGGTTTTTCTTTCGTTCTTTTTTTCCTTTCGGTTTTTCTTTCGTTCTTTTTTTCCTTTCGGTTTTTCTTTCGTTCTTTTCCCTTTCGTTTTTCTTTCGTTCTTTTTTTCCTTTCGGTTTTTCTTTCGTTCTTTTTTTCCTTTCGGTTTTTCTTTCGTTCTTTTTTTCCTTTCGGTTTTTCTTTCGTTCTTTTTTCCCTTTCGGTTTTTCTTTCGTTCTTTTTTCCCTTTCGGTTTTTCTTTCGTTCTTTTTTCCCTTTCGGTTTTTCTTTCGTTCTTTTTTCCCTTTCGGTTTTTCTTTCGTTCTTTTTTCCCTTTCGGTTTTTCTTTCGTTCTTTTTTCCCTTTCGGTTTTTCTTTCGTTCTTTTCCCTTTCGGTTTTTCTTTCGTTCTTTTTTTCCTTTCGGTTTTTCTTTCGTTCTTTTTTTCCTTTCGGTTTTTCTTTCGTTCTTTTTTTCCTTTCGGTTTTTCTTTCGTTCTTTTTTTTCTTTCGTTCTTTTTTTTCTTTCGTTCTTTTTTTTCTTTCGTTCTTTTTTTTCTTTCGTTCTTTTTTTCCTTTCGTTCTTTTTTTCCTTTCGTTCTTTTTTTCCTTTCGTTCTTTTTTTCCTTTCGTTCTTTTTTTCCTTTCGTTCTTTTTTTCCTTTCGTTCTTTTTTTCCTTTCGGTTTTTCTTTCGTTCTTTTTTCCTTTCGGTTTTTCTTTCGTTCTTTTTTTCCTTTCGGTTTTTCTTTCGTTCTTTTTTTCCTTTCGGTTTTTCTTTCGTTCTTTTTTTCCTTTCGGTTTTTCTTTCGTTCTTTTTTTCCTTTCGGTTTTTCTTTCGTTCTTTTTTTCCTTTCGGTTTTTCTTTCGTTCTTTTTTTCCTTTCGGTTTTTCTTTCGTTCTTTTTTTCCTTTCGGTTTTTCTTTCGTTCTTTTTTTCCTTTCGGTTTTTCTTTCGTTCTTTTTTTCCTTTCGGTTTTTCTTTCGTTCTTTTTTTCCTTTCGGTTTTTCTTTCGTTCTTTTTTTCCTTTCGGTTTTTCTTTCGTTCTTTTTTTCCTTTCGGTTTTTCTTTCGTTCTTTTTTTCCTTTCGGTTTTTCTTTCGTTCTTTTTTTCCTTTCGGTTTTTCTTTCGTTCTTTTTTTCCTTTCGGTTTTTCTTTCGTTCTTTTTTTCCTTTCGGTTTTTCTTTCGTTCTTTTTTTCCTTTCGGTTTTTCTTTCGTTCTTTTTTTCCTTTCGGTTTTTCTTTCGTTCTTTTTTTTCCTTTCGGTTTTTCTTTCGTTCTTTTTTTTCCTTTCGGTTTTTCTTTCGTTCTTTTTTTTCCTTTCGGTTTTTCTTTCGTTCTTTTTTTCCTTTCGTTCTTTTTTTCCTTTCGGTTTTTCTTTCGTTCTTTTTTTTTTTCGGTTTTTCTTTCGTTGTTTTTTTTTTTTTTTTCGGTTTTTCTTTTGTTCTTTTTTTTTTCGGTTTTTCTTTTGTTTTTGTTTTTTTTCGGTTTTTCTTTTGTTTTTGTTTTTTTTCGGTTTTTCTTTTGTTTTTTTTTTTTTTCGGTTTTTCTTTTGTTGTTTTTTTTTTTCGGTTTTTGTTTCGTTCCTCTTTTCGGTTTTTGTTTCGTTCCTCTTTTCGGTTTTTGTTTCGTTCCTCTTTTCGGTTTTTGTTTCGTTCCTCTTTTCGGTTTTTGTTTCGTTCCTCTTTTCGGTTTTTGTTTCGTTCCTCTTTTCGGTTTTTGTTTCGTTCCTCTTTTCGGTTTTTGTTTCGTTCCTCTTTTCGGTTTTTGTTTCGTTCCTCTTTTGTTCTTTTCTTTCCTCTTTTGTTCTTTTCTTTCCTCTTTCGTCCTTTTTTGTTTTTTCCCCTCTTTCGTCCTTTTTTGTTTTTTCCCCTCTTTCGTCCTTTTTCGGGTTTTTTTCTTCTTTCGTTCTTTTTCGGGTTTTTTTCTTCTTTCGTTCTTTTCCGTTTTTTTTTTCTTCTTTCGTTCTTTTTCTTTCGTTCTTTTTCGTTTTTTTTTTTCTTCTTTCGTTCATTTTCGTTTTTCCTCTTTCGTTCTTTATTTTCATTTTTTTTTTTTTTTTAAATAGACAGTATCAATTTACATCATCTTAGACTAATAATAATTTAACCACGTCGTCAATTCCTATTTTTGAATCAAAGATGTTGTGCAATTATAGATTGTGCCGATAGTTAATTACCAAATTAATTCTATTTGACAATATTCCAACAATGTCATTTTTTTTATTTTCGTTACTTAAAGATTGTTTTCCTCATCTTCAATGTTTCAAATTATTCCGTCTTTTTTCCCGTCACTGGAGATAATGACGAACACCTAGCTCTGCCTTCCCCTTGCCAATATTCTGGAATGAGATCCGACATGTTAGCATACCAATAAATCATCCTAGATTGTCTTGCTCAGCACATCCCAAGTTGATAAAGATATTTTATAAGGAATTCTATTTAGAGGTTGTCGGTTCAATCCCTGGCAAAGCAATTGAAGTAAACGTCGTTGTGGCACTGAAAAATGTCAGTTAATGGTTGAAGACCCGGGAGTATTTCTTGTTCAGAAAATATCGGTGTGATCCTATCGACGTCACCACCACCCCAATCGTTAGGGAGATAAACTTTTTTTTTTTTATCAGCAGAATAAGGATAGAGAAAGTTATTCACAAAGGAACCCAAAGGGAGCTAAAATAGGATTGTTTATAAAGTTATCAGGACGTAAAGGTAGATATAGTTAGTTTATGGGCAGTTTTAGGAGTGGCCATGAGTTTTGTAATTCTAGGTTGGAGATCCCATCATGCCATGCAAGTTCTTTTGGTGATTGACAAGTTTTCTTTTCGCACTTTCTTTCTTACAGACTCATGCTTATTTATTTGTGAACTGTTATCCTCATCTTTATAGTTGTTATTGTTTCGACCAACTATTCCTCTGCCTTTGTCAGGTGGTTAACCGCGATGAAGGACAGAGGAATAGTTAGATGAAACGTAGTGAAACAACTATGAAAATGAGGATAACAGTCCGCAAATAAATAAATATACAAATTACTCATCTCAAAGGATTCCAATAATAAAATAAACTGTTTGTTCGGCGGAACTATGAGGGCCCTCTGATCATCGTCAAGGGATGATCCATGCTGAATTGTGAAGCAAGAGTTATGCAATCTTTAGCACTAACTCCCTCTGCTGAGTTGGCACTGCTTGATTCTAGGGGCAAGGAAACGTTCAGGATTACTGGAAACAATGCAGAGATAAGCGAAGAGCACATACAGCACCTGGTATTCCCAAATGTTCACCCATTTTAGTACTGACTAGGTTCAACAATACTTAACTTTTGGTTATTTAAAAATCTAAAATAGGATTGTTAATCAATATGTGACGATAAAATAAACACAACATTGATCAGTATAGTTTTAGGAGTGGCAATGAATTTTACAACCGTTTATGACAAGAACAGTTTATGGACAGTCTTTGGTTTGGGACAGTTGAAGATGGTTTTGAGTCTGACACAGTTGACTACAGGTTGTGGCTCGGAGCAGATCAAAATGAGCTGATGGACACTGACTTTGCCGGCGATTATGCAGTTGTGGACCTTAGCATGTAGAGGGTCGATGATATCGCATGCACACATAGTGCAACTTATACTTGCGGAATGTGTCAGTTTTTTTTTATACTTGTGAACCTGTGTGCAGCCTCCTCGACAATCACCAATGTGAGAGATGACACGACCAATAGAGAAGACAAAAGAGAAGACCATTGAAACTGCATTGGGTGCAGTGATTGTCGACCGAGCAGATGAACATGTGGTCTTCCATCAGAAGCGGCCCTGTCAGTGGGGCATTAGAATACGCCGACTGCCTCTCTGCAGAGGGTAAAAGTCCCTCAATGGGGGTCCTGGATATGACCTTAAACTATATCCAGTGGTGAGGCCCCAGCTTGTGGGCTTTGGAGAGTGTGGAGCCACCCTTTAATTACCATTGCTCCCAGGTCCACTCTGACTCGGAGTGGTAGTACCTGTTAGGGTCCCAACTATGGGTTAAATAGAAACCGACGTGAAAACAACAAATATATTCTGTTAAAAAAATTTTCTTCAAAATCTTTGGATTCGGTATTGGATGGCCTGAAAAGGGTTGATATGCCGTAATACAAAAACAACCAACCAACCCATCAGAAGCAAACTAATAAGATCCTTATTCAACTGCAGCCTGAACACTTCTCACAAACTTAAACAAATAATAAATCCAAGGTCTTAGTATGACCTTGGAAGACATCCAGTGGTGTGGAATGTGGAGTTGCGTCTTGGTTACCATTGCTCCCAGGTCCACTTTGGCCCCGGGAGTGGTAATACCTCTTAAGACATCTGGTGCTACCAGATCAGGCTGTCTGAAGATATTGGCTTCTTGATGAAAAAGTGTGCCAAACATTGACGTCATTGTTCCCCTCCCTTACCTTTCTCTTTGCAGAAACTTATTCATATTCTGCAAAATTAAAAACTATTTTTTTTTTCTACAAAACAAAATCAAACACCATAAATAAATATACGAAGATCTAAAGAACTTGAGGTATAAAAGCTCTTTTTCCAAAATTACTGGATTCGGTATTAAATAGTTTAAAAAAAAAAAAAAGGTTTGATATATTGTAAAACAAAACGACCAAACGTAATTCCAACTATCAACATCCGTTACAATCCTTTCTCTGAACAATTATCGAATCCTTTGCACGAATCTCTTCCTCTGTCATTACTAACCAACATAGCATTACCATTGTCAATTAAGGGAAGAGTCCATCGGACATATGTAACCAATGCGATGATGTATGGAAATGAAACCGAGCCAGTTGAGGCTTGAGACATGCTTTAACTAAAAAAAAAAAAACGCTATGTAATGGATGTGTGATGTGAATCTTTAAGTCAGGCTTAGATCTAATGACCTCAGAGGAAAATTTTGATAGTATGAGTACATTGTTAGTTATTCTATTTTTGTTTTGTTTTTTGTTTTTTTGTTGTTTTTTTTTGCTGTAGAACAGTTGAGGTAGCAATTTTAGTTCACAGTTGAAGATCAAGGAAAACATTGGAGAAAAAGCGATAAGGCTGGACTTGAGAGAGAAAAAAAAACACGATAAATATCTGGCCAGGTAGGTTAATTGGGAAGTCAATTTTTAAAAGCCGTCCAACACATGTCATCATGTACAACTGAAATCAAACCTGTAGCACACATAAACATCCTGAACCCAGATTAATGGGTGGTGGTGGTGGTTCTGATCTGCTTCATCTTTGCCATAGAACGGTTTGTCTTTGCCTGGCCAGCAATTTGAAAATGAAATCATTGGTTGTGAATGAGGAGGCAAACATTACCCCATTGATGAAGACACACACAAAAAGAAAATTATCACACACGGCAGCGCGACTGACAACCTCAAGACAATAATGGATAATAAACGGAAACCAAACGATATATTCCGTTCACATTTTCTGGCATGGTTCAAAAAAATTTCGCCCACACAACCCAAACACCTCTGTCGATTCGTTCCAACATGATCCCGAACAATTTTGTCAATTTGAACTTGAATACCTCCATCGATTCAACTAAACATGACATGTTACCAAAGCAACCTCAGTTACACTCTGAATAATTCTGGTATCAGGTTTTCATAGCTCTTGGACGAACTCCTTTTTGCTGTAGGTAGGCCTGACTAAGACACTGACATACAATTCTTGAGCTTTTCTGTGCATCCTCATCACAGGGTCTGTTTAAACATTTGGGACAGAGAGTCCAGAGGTGTGCTTATGCGAATTGAGTTGGTTTGCATGCACCGGATTTAAATCCATAAAAGAAAGAATCTAATTGGCATTTGGGGTCAGGAATTCATTTTCTGAATTTAATGTTGAGAATAGTGGCGGGACAATTCCAATTTTTTCCCTGATTCCGATACAATTACCGATTCTGATTCTTTTTAAATTTCTAAATATATATCTATAGATTTTTTCTTTTACCTTTTTTTTTTGGTGGGGGGGGGTCGAATTAGCGTAACTACCCATGTAATATGTGCATATATTTTCAGAAAGGTAAGAAAAAACAGGTGGGTTATCTATAGATTTTAGTTTTATTGCTAGTTCAGAATCAATAAATATTTATCATTTTATCATTTAACAGAAGTAATGGAAAAATAACTTTTAAACGAGGATAAAAATGAAACAAAAGTACTTTTTTTATTTATTTATTTATTTTTTACTTGGGAGTCACCACTTATCAAGGCCCGAAGGCCATTCGAGGATAAGGGTTAATGAATGTAAGGTGGTGGTGTAGTAATCACTTGTGTAAATTGGGTAGAATTTCATTGTTTATGGGGACGGCTCAACAAGAACTTGTTTACATTGGATTTGAGGGCTATTATGTTGTATTCAACTGGGAAGCAGGTCAGTGGAACAGTGTTCCATAGGCGGGCAGTTCTGGGAAAGAAACTGTGTTCATGGAATTTTTGTTTAGATTTAGGCACAGATAGAGTGGGGGGAAATGTATATAGTGGTTGTAGCTAATAGTGTTTTTGGTATCAGAAAATAGGCACAAAATTTGCTGATTCCGATACCTCAAAAAGTTCCTATTTTTCCGATTTCGATTAATCGTCCCAACACTAGTTCAGAAAGAGAAAAAAAAGGGGGGGGGAGAGAAAAGATTGAGCTGCATTATGTTTGACAGTCAACAAGTCCGTTATTTTCATTTAATTCAGGAATCTGCATGGAATTTAAAATTCCAATCATTGTGATCTCTTTTGCATAAAATTAAATTGAATTAAATATAGTGTGCATAACCTACCCTAGCAGTAAATTGGTTTAATAGTGAATCTACAAATATAAAGCTAAACTTGTTTTTTTGTTTTAGAGTTGATCTTAAATTTTTACAAGATTTCAAAGAGTAATATATTTTGGAAACCAGTTCTAAAGAATTTTTTTTTTTATTTTTTAGAGGCAGCAAACTTTAGATAAAAAATGATGGGGTGGTTCTACCGCTCCAGTAGATATTTCACTGCTAATGCAATTCTATACCTATTTAAGAGCTAAGTACATCCAAGGATGGAGAACTGTTACCGCATCAAGGCAAGATAAGCTGCTAGAAGCAGCTTATCCTGCCTTGACAGAGTTCAAAATAGACTTTTTAGCCTAGTTTTTCTTTCCTGCAACCTCTTTCCCATAGAGACGTTGTGAGCCTGTCTCTGCTTTATCATGTTTTTTCATGGCAAATGCTGATCTGAGCTTCAATCTATGGTCCCCACTGGCCTGACTTTCACGAAAAACACTCGTCTAGCTAAAACCACTACCAATAATTCCCCCCACTCTTTATGTGTGCCTAAACCTAAACGTAGATTCCATGAACAAAGCTTCTTTCTTAGAACTGTACACCTGTTGAATTCTGCTCCGTTTTCCTGCTTTCCAACTGACTACAATATGGTTGTCTTCAAGTCCAACATAAACAAGTTCTTGATGAGCCATCCTCTTAAGTAATCCAATTTTCTGCTACTGACAATTACTATGATATTGTCCCATTGACTACTGTACACTCATTAACCCTTAACCTTGAGTGGCCTCCGGGCCTTGATAAGTGGTGACTCCTTTATAAAAAAAAGATAAATAAATCGCAGTAAAATATTTTTTATTATAAAAATATATAATTTATTCTAAAGTTTAATTTTCAAGATTTTTAATTTAAATACAACTTCAGCTATATGACCCCTTTGGCCCATGCATATGATGTACCTATTTACAATGCCTCCCCACGGGACAGAGTTAGACACCAGGGTCGTTTTTTAACGTGGAGAAAAGGTACAAAAATAGAAATTGTCTCAGTCGTGAAGGATTTCTCCTCCACCGAAAGAGAACAAGAAATAGAAGTGCAGCATCTGAAGAACAGATGGTATTTATTTGCTCCCCCACTGAGCAAATTAGGCACAAGGCCGATTTTTAATGTGAGGAGTGAAGGGAGGGGGAAGGGGAAAAGGGGACCAGCTCCCGAGAGGTTGGAAATGGGAGCTGGTTAAAGGTCAGGCATGTGGGGTTGCCCCCACATCTGGTCTTTGCTAGTCATAGCTAGTCATAGCCTGCAGCATCTGAAGAACAGATGGTATTTATTTGCTCCCCCACTGAGCAAATTAGGCACAAGGCCGATTTTTAATGTGAGGAGTGAAGGGAGGGGGAAGGGAAAAAGGGGACCAGCTCCCGAGAGGTGGGAAATGGGAGCTGGTTAAAGGTCAGGCATGTGGGGTTGCCCCCACATCTGGTCTTTGCTAGTCATAGCTTGCAGTATCTGCCGGAACAGATACTACACTTTGATCTTGTCCCGAAGGCCATGCATATGATGTAATCTAGAGGTTCAATTTTCGTAAACTCCGCATTAGGCTGTATTTCAGCAATAATACATCAAATTTTATCTTTCAAGTTTATCAGCGTGGACATAGGGCTTTACATAAAAAAAAAAATAATCTAATGGAGTTAAATCACACGAACGAGGTGCAATGATTTTTTTTTTTTTATTTGATCTGTATAATTCTATTAAACTTTTTTTTTTGCTGTAAGGGCAATATATTTTTTTTAAACCAGTTACACAATTAAGAATAACAATAGTATAGAAAATTTTCCATTTAATGTGATACACGGATCAAATTAAATGGAAATTGTATGTTTGGTGCAATAATTTTTAATTTCGAAAACGTTTAGACAGATGTTATGTTTCAGCATGTCTATATATAAAAATGATCTTGTGTGTGTGAAATGGTCTCTATCAAACTACTCTGTCAATTTTTGGTCTAGACTCAAAACTTGGTATATTAGGGAGTCAGACCTGAATAACATTGGAGCGCTAAATGTTTTCGTTTCTATTCTAACAAATGACACTCAAGTCATATTTTTATTTTTTTTTACTTTTGAAATCACTACTATAAATTGGGTACAATATAATAATCAATAGTGAATTGGTTCTATAATAATAAACATGAAATCTGTATGAATTTCATATTTGAACATATTTTATGACCGGGCAATGCCGGGCGGTTTGCTAGCAAATAATTGCTATTGGTATCATTTGGATTATTCAAACTACTATTTTCATCTTGAGTGTTATTTGGTCTCCTGACAAAGGAGGGATCGGATCTAGTAATTCACTCCCGTTTGTCTGTTTGTTTACCCGCACTTTTTTCAATAACCATGCCTTGGATTATTTTGAAATTTTGCACAAACATAAATTTTTGCCAGAACAGATTTTCCAGGATAACTCTGGTTGCCTCCATAGGGGTAAAATTGCCCTAAAATTGTTCGTCCATTCATTTGTTCATGCTTCTCTTAATAACCACTCTTTGAATTTTTAAATATTTTGCACAAACATTAGTCATGGTGAAAATAAATTATTCCCCTCATGGAGAGGGACCCTGCATACTCAGCTTTTTTTACTACGTTTTAGTGGTTATAACTTCAGATATTTCTTGTCAGACTTTGAAATCTGCACAGAAATTCAATCAGAACCTTTTATTTAATCCACGGGGCTAGCATGCTTTCGGTCTGTCAGCCATGACCAGGTAGAAGTTCTGGGTAATTTGTAATTGTATTTTGATTGTCACCCGCCTGAAGATTGAACCTAAAACCTCCAGAAGAGTGTCACTTTACAACTAAGTGCTTTATCCTCTACACCACAGGTTCTTGCAGTAGTCGGAAGAATCCAAATAATTTGAATAATCAATCCCCATCTCAAAAATTCAGAAACGTAATTGCAGTTGGTTTAACTGAAATTCTTATCACGCAGAAAAGCATCTGAGATGATATTCCTATCTTCTTCAGTTGATGTGGGTGTATGCATAGATGTTCGATATATCAACGAAGAATAGAAATAGGTTATTGGAAGAATTGCTTCTTGGGATATTGCCATTTTTTTTTCTTTGGTTTTTCTATTCCACTTGAAATAAAGATGCTTTTTCTATTTAATAAGTTTTTATCTATTTATATGAACGGGGTATGTATGTATATATATATATATATATATATATATATTGGGGGAAACTTTTTTTTTTTAAATTTCATTTTTAATGTTTTTCAATTTGTTTTTAAATCCTGACTTTAAAGCATTTGTTGTAAATTTTGTATTTATTGCAAGTTGTTTTTTTGGGGTTTTTTTTTTTGTCTCCCCCCCCCCCTGTAATTTTAGTTATTATTCATTTAATAGTTCACACACGGGTCATCATCAGAGATTGCTCACTGACAATAACCGATGGTGTTCCCTGGAAACCGGGTAACAAGTCTCCCCCAGATTTGCAGTGCTTTATCCCTCTTTTGGTCGCTTGCTATTGACTTCTCACTGGCAAGGACTTATTTTTACTAGAGCATTACTGCTGTCAACTAGTCTATCAGGCATGTGTATGCAGTGTGATAATGTATAAAAGTGAAACCGGGGCAGTAAGAGTTGAGGACAGGTGTTGCATAGAGAGAAATGATATGAGAATGATACGATGGGTGTGTAATGTGAGTATTAGAAATAGACTTAGATTTGATGACCTCAGAAAGATTAAATCTGGAAAGTATAAGGAGATGTGTGCAAAAGAGGAGACTTTGTTGGTATGGTCACATCGACAGAATGAATGAGAGTTTTGGGGTTAGATGTTGAACAGTTGAATTACACCTAGGTTGTCAGTTTGTGTTGTTAACCACTTAGTCACCGTCACCTGCCCCATCACTGCTGTCAACCAAGAGGAAAGGCATTTGAGTACAGTGTGATAATGTATGGAAGTAAAATTTGGCGAATAAGGGTTGAGGATATGCGTTGCATGGAGAGGAAAGAAATGTGAATGATACGATGGATTTGTAATTTGTAATTAAAAACAGGCTTAGTTCTGATGACCTCAGAGGAAGATTAAATATAGATTTTTTTTTTTTTTTTTAAATTTCTTATCAGTTGTTTAAGTTGGAGATGGGGCATCCTACCGAATGCCAAGCATTCACCTGCTAGTTCAGATATTCTAACTGAGTGACCTTTTTCAAAAATCCTAAGCGTCCATTTTAAGTAAAATTGTTTAAATCTTTCTTGCGCTTTGTTTACAGAGTATATTTGCCAGGTAGTTTGTGGAATTCTTTTTCAGGAGTTTAGTTGCTCCTATAATTACATATAATTGTTAGTGGTGAGACAATTAATCGTAATTGGGAAAATTGGAAATTTTTCAGGTATCGGAACAATTTGTCTTTTTTTCCGATGCCAAAATCGATTCTTTTAATTGCCTTTTTTATTTGATTTTGTTTAAAGCAAAATCTTCCACAGTTAGTAGTAATGATAAAATAATTATTTATTGATTTTTTAAACTACCAATAAAGCCAAAACTAGTAGATTACCTCCGTACAAGAGTATTTTTACGTTTGAGAAAATATATGCACATTTAACACGTTTTGACGGTGATTGGAAAAAATCACAATTCTATATTGCAATATGAAGAGATCTATAAAGAATCGGAATCGGTAATTGTATCAGAATCGGAAATTTGATACAGAATCAGTAATTGTATTGGAATCGTTCCATCACTAATATGTTAATTTTAAAGCAATTTAAAACTTATATTGATTGTAAAATTTAAAAAAAAAAATTACACAACTGAAGTTATGAGTTCAGAAAAGTTTTAATTTTGTATGCAGTCTGATGTATGACAGTAAAACATGACCAGTGGAGGTTGAGGACATGCGTTGTATGGAGAGAAATGATATAAGAATGATACAATGGATGTTTAATGTGAGTATTAAAGACAGGCTTAGATCTGATGACCTTAAATCTGGATAGCATAGGGAGATGTGTGCAAAGAAGGAAACTTTGTTGATATGGTCACTTTGAAAGAATGGATGAGTTTGGGGGTTAGTAGATGTAGAATGGTTGAGGCAGCAGGGTCAGTTCACAGGGGAAGGTTAAGAAAAACATATGGGGAAGTGACATGAATGAACTTCAGAGGGATAGAGACCTGGCTAGAGATTGGTTAGTTTGGAAGTCAATTACTAAAAGCTGCCCAACACATGCCAGTATGTAAATCGAACATTAAACCGATTTTGATGATTAGGTACTTATGCAGAATAAGAATTGCGTTATCGTAAAAATTTTCTAAGCAGTTTGTGTAAAATGCCAAAAGGTACCGAAACAATGAAATCACAGCAGTCAATGTCATTTGAGAAAACATTTATTTGTTATCACTGACTTAAAAAAAACTACTGGAGTAGAAGGCTCTTTTACATCTAGGGATCTCTACTGTGAAGGGGTGGGATTTAGCTGCTTGTCGGGTTTGTCGGGGTATTTATGTCGAGGGGGTACAAGTGCTTGCAGTTCGTCAAAGCATTCACCGTTAAAGTACTTGTTGAACAGGCAGAGAGATGCAACATTTCGTCGACGGGACAAAGGCTGAAGCTTAGATGACAGTTCAGGACTTATCAGGTTGGCGACTCTCTTTTGAAGCTATAAAAATTTTAGAAACTTAAATAAATTTGTGCAACCATAAATTTGATTTTGGTATTGATGTAGAGTGGCACTTTTTTGCTACTTCTCATGGGAAAGGACCATGTGATGGGTTAGGTGTCATTGTTAAAAGGTTTGCAACAAAAGCTAGCCTGCAGCGATCTATAATGACCAAATCATGACGCTAAGACGGCTGTATTTTTATACAGGAAAAAATATTTCCGGAATACATTTTTTATGTATTCCTCAACTTCAGAATGGACAAAGGGAGCAAACATCTTAGAAGATAAATTTTAGCAATTCCTTCTCGATTATAGGAACACAGAAATTACATACTTTCATTACTGTCTCTCAGAGAAGTGGAAGTAAAAACAATATCAAGACAATCACAAAAATAAACAATATAGAGTTAGAAGCCATTAACGGATTGGTGGTGAGGATGTGTACTTGAAAAATATCCAGATATGGAGAATGTCAAATTGACATTTTTACAACCAATCTCTATCTTTCTATTATCCATCACATCCAAATATATCAATTTTGAAATATTTTGATATTCTTAGCTCAGCTGATTCAATAACTCGAACTGGAAGACCTTATAAACTTGGAAAAACCGAGATGAAAATGCATGAAGATTTTGAAAGAAAAATCTAAATCGATACTTTTAAAGTTCGTTATTATGAAAAAATGTTTCAGTAAAACAGCTTTTTTTTTTATTTTCCATTTTGAAATTTATCCTAATGAACACAGATTGAGTTCTTGTGAATATAGTGTATCACTATCATTTCAAAGAAGCTGTTTACCATCAACATCAAATGTTGTTTATTCTTTTAATACTGCTAGAATTTCAGCCCGGCGTTAAGCAAAAAAAAAAAAAAAAAAAAGCAGTCAATTTTTTTAATTTTGACCCCTATTATGACCTAATATTTATTGTTTTGGGCTCAAACCAAGTTAAGTTAGATCCATGTCCAAGGAACCTATATCTAAAATTTCAAGTGTTTAGACCCAAAATTGGCGGAGCAGTTTTGTAGAGTTCTCAAAGGTCAAATCGTTGAACTTTGACCCCTTAACAGCCAAATTTCTGGCCGAAAACGGATTACAAAGATTTTCCCAAATCTCACTACCCTGGCATATCAAATTTCGAGTCTGTAGACTGAAAATTGACAGTTATTGCGTAGGGAAATGTACACGAACAGACACCCACACACATATGTTCACTTTTATAGATATATAGATAACCTAATTAAATCTCAACACACTTTTTAGAATTTTTTAGCCCACCATTTTTTCTGTATTAAAATCTGTGTTGGATAAGAAAAAAAATATGAAAGTCGTTCTAAAACCGTTTGATCTCTAGAAAAATATCATTTTGATTTCACAACCAGAATTTGTATAAAACTCGACATGTTAAGAATTTTTTAGAACATTCATTTTTGTTTTTCATTGAAAAAATAAACCATAAACAGAAATTGCCTTTTCTTTTTTTTTTTTTTTTTTTCTCTTAGTCCTCCGGCAAAAGGAGGGTGGACCTGTAAATTCACCCTTGTCCGTCTGTTCATCTGTCCGCACTTTTCTTAATAACCTTGGAATTTTGGGAAATTTTGCACAAACATTAAACATGATATGAGTAAAAAAAGTAACAGAACGGATTTTCTGGGAAAATTCCGGTTGCCCCCCTAGGGATCCCTTTCGGGTTAAAATGGTTAAAATTGACACTTCTGTGCTTATTAAAAAAAATTGATGCCTTGGATTTTATAAAACTTTCTGAAAAGTTGTAACTAATTGATTTCTATATAATTTTGTTTGCCTATATTTTGCAATAATTCTTGTGTGTGCCCCAGGGGCTCTTTTAGGGCTGATAAAAACACCATATTTGTCCAAAATTTTCTGTGCATGTCTATTTAGCAGTTTTGTATGGTGCTGAATTACCTTGGACTTTTGGGGCTAAATGGAGGTGGCAAATGATGGACTTGGTCATTTCTTTTCTTTGCATGGTGCAAAACTCAAATTTACATATGTTAAGGTCTAAAACGTCACTGTTCATTTTGGGGTTAAATAGGAGGAGGGGGGGCAAATGCTTAACTTAGTCATTTGTTTTATACCTTGTTCACTGTGTACTCACCGGGACCATGCATGCTTCACTTGTTTTTTTTCTTTTTTGGTTTTTTTTTTTTTGTAGATTTAGAATATCAATCATCGAAAAAAATTTGTTCACCATTGAGATGACATGTTTTATGTTATAATTTAATTAACCCTTAACACCTTTCAAAATTCTTATATCACTTTTTCCATAACAAAATCTGTGTTGCATCAAAAAAAAAAAAAAAATTCAGCTTCATCAACGGAAATTTTGAATTAAAAAAAAATAATTTTTATTCATTTTGTGACCATGATCTTTACGAAAATATTAATCAGTATTAAAATAGCTTTACAAAGATATAAACTTGAGCATATCGTAAAATATCAAAATGCTTTTATATGAAGTAGCAGATACTATATGCCGCCATTTTGAATTTTGCCCACTTCTATAAAACGCTTATAGACGCAGTTCTAGTGGAATGCCCATCATGAAATTTGGAATATATACTATCATAGATAGAAAAATCTTTTGTCAAAATTTCCAAAAAATTAAGATAACGTTTTTGAAATAATTCTGGTAAAAGGTCAAAGTCAACTTTTTTATTTGACCTTGAAAAAAAATATCCCCAGATAAAATAGATCTGTATCCAAGTTCTTTAATGATATATCCAGGAAGTTTGTAAGCCCATGAACAACATATATCGTCTTTTAAAGTTGGTCACTTCATAAAAATTCACATTTTTGTAAAATGTCAAGGTCATATCTCAAGAAACCCTTGACCTTCAGATGTGTAACAGGTGCAATTTGATTCCTTTCATGGAGATAATAAGTGTGGCAAATTTGAAAAAAAAAAAAATCCGTGTCAGACATGGTTTAACTCTTTGTTTATTTCGCATGGAATGAACCAAATATAATTTCTATATGGTCCGTATTCTACACAAATACCGATATTTATGATAAGTATTTGTTAACATTAGACTTGAAGATAAATATGTTGTAGCTTTCAGGGAAGCAGTCTTATGATAATTTGTTTCACAGATGAGAAATTCTTGGAAAGATCAATGTTCATGGAAATTCTGTTTGATGTCGTACACATGGAGTAAGAAGCTAAAGTTCTTTTCAGTTGCCGTAATAAGATGAATTCTTGCTGTGAATGTCATACTGGGAGGAATCTAAGATCGGAGCTCAGTCGAGCATTCTACGGAAAATTATTTAACATGGCTTTTATTATTCATTTTCCTTCTCCAAATTTTGATTATTTTTGAAAAATAACTTTTGAATATAAAATTGATTTTTTTATTTATTTATTTTATTTATTTTATTTATTTATTTATTTTTTTTTTTCAGTGCTCAATGCAACAAACTGCCAATGTCCAGAGAATATGTTCAACTGTGGAGATAGCAAATGTACATGCATTCAACAAAGTTGGGTTTGCGATGAAGATCAGGATTGTGTGAATAAAAATGATGAAAGATACTGCAGTAAGTTGGTTTGACACTCTTGTCTTTATTGAATACTAGTGGAGGGTGCCCGGCGTTGCCCGATCGTGAAAAAAAAAAATATGGGGGAAGAGCCAGTTATTAAAAAATACAAAAAAAATGGGACTTTGCTTGCGATGCAAAGGCAGCCAGAAGCGAAAACAAAAACGTGTGCTAGGCAAAAATTTGCATAACTTAAGTTAGTAAGCAAATGTGTTATCCACGAGCCCACATGTTATAACACTGCAAATTTAGCTATTTAAAATGAAGGAACCTAACAACGGTTCACGCATGCAGTTTGTAAACCACGTCAAAAGCAAGTTTATCTGAAACCGTCTTCAAACAGAACATTTGTACATGAAATAATTGACAATTTTTTTCAATATTATGTCAGAGATTGCTCTTTCTAATGATACCATGTTTGTGCCTGTACGATGCAGATGACAAAAATTTTTACCAAACATACAAACACACAGACACTTGCTGTTTATATATAGACTAGCGGGGGTGCCTGGGTGTTTGTAGGTGTGTGTTGAGCAATAAAAATAAAAAGTGGAAGTAGGCAGGCAGGCTTGAACCTGCGATGCAAAGGCAGAAAAGAAAGTGAAAAAAAACCCTGATATTTTACCGCTATGCCATGATGCGATCGGAAGTGTAAAGCGTTCAAATTTAACAATGTCAACTATTACGCCATAGCGCCATAGTTAAGAATCACGCACTGAAATCTGGCTATAGGCCAGTTAAGCTTTCAGCTTTCTGCCGTATTTGTTTTCCCACAATGTTGGAGAAAACCAGCTCCCCCCCTCCAAAAAAAGGGGGAAATCTGGCAGTGTCCAAATAAATAGCAATTGTCTGATATGAAGGGTTTCCTCCACATTGATCAAAGCTAATTGCTTTCAAGACGTCCCTTTGCTTCAATCACTTTTGCTTTATGCAAGAAAGACAAACAAACACTGGAAACAGCGCAATTTTTTAAAACTCTATCAAATAAAAGATAGAGACAACGTCCATCTGCAAATCGGAGATATTACAATCTGGGAAGTATAAGGAACTTCTCCATAAATGTAACCGACGCGAGAAAAAAGCCTTTCATGAACACAAATGCTTGCGCCCATTTCGCGTTTGATATAATAGACTAGCGGGGTTACCTGGCGTTGCCGGGTGTTTGTAGGTGTGTGTGTTGGGGGGGGGGGGATTTGGCAGAACAAAATGGAAACTTAACCCTGTTTAAATATTACAAAAACGATGTTAAACTTGAAAAAATAAAACCAAAAAACAGCGATTTTACAAATGGAAAAAAAAACCTCTTTTGTAGGTGTGAAAGAAAAAAAGGGGTGGGGGCAGGTAGGCTCTAACCCGGAGCCTTGAGACCAATAGACTGACGACATACACCTGTGCTACGGTGACGGAAGCAATGTAAGGCGTCAAATTTAGCGATTAAAAAGTGAATGATTTTAAATTGAGGTCAAACACTCTATTCTGCAGTTAAATATTTCTTAAGACGGTTTTTAAATGTGTGTTTAATGAGGTCAAATCCACACTTAATTTTACTGCGGGATCATTCTTTTTGAGTTTTTTGGGTTTTTTTTTTTTACCCAACTTTGTCTGGTTTGGTTTCCCCAACACGTTGGGAAAAACCAGCTTCCCCGTTTATTAGGGGAGTGTCCAAATGAAAGCAATTGTCTGATATGACAGTGAAAACCGACATTGACCAAATGTCCATTCGCTTTCTGGACGCGAGAACCACGCCTTAGTTTCACATCAATTTCTCTTTTATACAAAAAACAAAAAAAACAAATCAACATGAGACGAGCCGAAATAGCAAGAATCGTGTAAAAGTCGTTGTAAATAAATCTAGCTTTGATGCGCATTCGCAGTTCGTACATTAAGAAGTTCTAAGCGATAGTTACCCCCCCCCCGGAGCCCCAACGAAAAAAGCCTTTCTTGGACATGCAAAAAATGTGCGCACACATTTTGCCTTTTATATATATATATATATATATATATATATTATATATATAAATTTAAATAAGGGAGTAGTCACCAACAATGTGTATTTGTTAACATTATTTTATTATTCCGTGTCTTGGTTTTTCATTGAGAACTATGTTTGGATCATTGTAATGTTTTTAAGTCATTGAAATCGTTTACGGGCGTTTCAGACGTTCTGTGAAGCGTCCTTGTCAGAAATTATTTTGAAAATAATTTCTGACGAGGACGCTTCACAGAACGTCTGAAACGCGCGTAAACGATTTCAATGACTTAAAAACATTATTACAATGATCCAAACATAGTTCTCAATGAAAAACCAAAACACGGAATAATAAAATAGTGTTAAAAAATACACATTGTTGGTGACTACTCCCTTATTTAAATATACATCTTTATTTCGTTGGAATTTCTTAACCCATTTTATATATATATATATATATATATATATATATATATATATATATATAGAGAGAGAGAGACTAATTATGGTGCCCAGCGCTGCTCGGGTGTTTGTATGTATATGTGTTGGGAGGGGGTAAATGAAAACAAAATGTTTCAATATTTAAAAAAAAAAAAACGATGTTAAACAAAAACAGTTGAGGTGTGTGTGTGTTGGGGGGGGGGGGGTAAATCAAAACCATTAAAAAAAAAACGATGATAAACTTGTTTAGAAAATCTGCAAAAACAGCGCACGTGATGGAAAAAAGAAAGAACGAACTATTTCAATAAATCAAAAAAATCGAGGTGTGTGTGTTAACTTGAAGCTGACGATGTTAAAAGTTGTTTAAAAAAAAAAAAAAATCAGAAAAACAAAAAAGATATCCTACATCTTGATTCGAACTCGCAACCTTTAGATAATGATGCTGCTCTTTAACCAACTGAGCTAAGAAAGTGTCATTGAAATTGGCTCAGTTTTTATAATATTTAAACTAATTCAATAGACGCCATCATTGGCGCATGCGTGTATCGTTATCTTGTCATGAAGGAACGATTTTTTGCTATCCTCTCTGTAAAAAAAGTGAGCCGTCGAAGGTGAAGGAATTAATATTTTTAGACAATTTTTCGATATTTGTCGGCCAAGGTTTGAGCTTGAAAATTATACCTATCTGGCAAAAATGTTGAAAGTTTTTGCAAGACATACAAACACACACACACACACACACTAACACATGCACATTTTGCCTTATATAAGACTAGCGGGGGAACCCGGCGTTGCCCAGATGTTTGTAGGTGTGTGTGTGTTAGGAGGGGGGTTAGATCAAAAAAGAAAAGTTTAAAAAAGCAAACAAAAACAAAAAAAAAACTTGGATGTGTGTGTGTGTGTGTGGATAAAAAAGAAAGCTCAAATTAAAAAAAAAAAAAAAAAAGTTTTGGGAGGGAGGTAGGCTCGAACCCGAAGCCTCAAGGTTAATAGTCTAACGACATACCGCGAGGACAAAAGCCAGGGACTTTTGATCAGTTGAAAATGAGCGTTTAAAAACGAACGTCGTTTTTCTAGGTCATAGCAGTAGTAGCACAGCAGCAGCAAACGAATTCAGAGCACGAATTTTGTCATCGTTGTATAAAAGCGGGCGATATAAAATATTTTTATGACTACGTTTCGTAAGTGCGAGATATTATCATCTGTGTAGCATACAAAAAGTTATAAGAATGTGTGAGCAAGCCGAGATTCCTCCCAGTAAGACATTGACAGCCTTTGGCGGACATATAGAAAAAATACATACAAACACACACATTTTTGCTTTTATATATATATATATATATATATAATATATATATATTATAAAAGATTAGCAGATTGCCGGATCGTAAAATACTCGTACTAATTATATTTTAATTAATGCAGAATTGTATTTTTCAGCGGCACTTTTCCTCTTGTTCTCATTGAGGAAAATTTGATTTTGAATAAGTCAACTTATTTTGCCTTTGCTATTTGGGGGAGGAGGGTTGTCTTGTCCAGAATTCTTCATATAGCTATATAAATAAAACAGATGATGTATATCTGTCTGAAAATATTTAACCAATAAACTCTTTAACTACTGGTCACATAACACTGAAATTTACAGGAAATAGTAACCATACACCCAGGATGGTTTATAACAAGTAAAATCTTTGTTTGGATGGATGACTAACGCATACTGAATAGTGACGGGACAATTCCAATAGTTTTCCTGATGCCGATACAATTACCGATTCTGATTCTTTATAATTCTCTAAATATTTAACTATAAAGTTGTTTGTTTTTTTGGGGTTTTTTTTTTTTCTCAATTACTGTAAAAACACATGTTAAATGTGTGTATTTTCTCACTTGTAGGAGGGGGCGATCTATAGATTTTAGTTTTACTGGAAGTTTAAAATCAATAAATATTTATTTTTTTTTACTACCAGCATTGGAAGATTTTGTTTTATACAAAATCAAATAAAAAACGATCATTAAAGTAATCGTTTTTGGCATTGAAAAATAGGCACAAATTTTTTCTGATTTCGATACCTCCAAAGTTCCAATTTTTCCTATTCCGGATTAATCATCCTAACATTAGTATAGAAATATGTTGGCAAGTTGAAATGCAAAATGTTCATTTCAATTTGTTGGCATACTTCTGTTATTTTTGAGCATGTGCAAATTCATTCATAGTTTGACGGAATTGGAAAGTGTGAGTCATCTAGTGTCAAGTTGCAAGGTTCTAAGACATAATGGAGTATGTAAGTATCTCCACTGGATCATCTGTAAAAAAATTAAACATCCAGTGTAGCAGCAAGTCCTGGGAGCATCAACTTGAAAGAGCAGTTGGAAATTACTTATATACCATACATTACAACCATGTAATCCTACAGCCACCTATCTTGAAAATGCTGCCGTGAAACTGGACATAGTTATATGGAATAAGTCAGAAAGAGTGGCAACCTTGGTTGAAGTGAGTGTCCCTAATGATGGCAGTCTGAACAGAGTTGAAAGAGAGAAACAGACCAAATACCAAGGTCTCATGTATGATATGAAAAGAAACTGGAATCTTAGAGAGATATCAATCATATCAGTTATTATAGGTGCCACAGGGCTTATGAAGAACAACCTGAAGTCCTACCTAACTAATATTCCTGGTGAACCAACTGCAAAAGAGATCTAGACAATTGCACTTAAGGGAACAATGAGGATACTAAAAGGAGCTCTCGGTTGGTTTCAATAAAAAGCAGGCAATGTTGGCAGCTAGTTTGGCTGCCCTATACCCAGCATTACAATCTTCAAAGGAAGAAAATTAAAAAAAAAAAAAAAAAGCTTGAAGTGTTTTAATTTTTTTTTAGGTTAGCTCAAACGGTGTGGAATACTGCTGGAGCACTAAATGTTTCGGTTTCGATTCTAGCTGATGGCACCCAAGTCATTTTTTTTTTTTTTTAAACTCTTGAAATCAGTACCATATATTAGGTACAATATATTATTCAATAGAGAATTGGCTCTGTAATAATAAATATGAAATCTGCATGAATTAAAATATATTTAAGCATATTTTACGACCGGCAAGATCAGGTGCCCCCCTCCTGCTAGTTAGAAAATAAAAATAAAGAAAAATCTAGATGTACATACTCGTGACAAAACAAAAATATCACGTTCCAAAAATCGGGTGAATTGATGAAGTAGCTTTATTTTTAAAATAAATAGAAATCAAATTTTATGAGTATCTGAGAAGTGACCGTCTCTCCACCATTTTGAAAGAAATTGAAAAAGGGAGATAACTCAACAATAATTCATATTAGATTTATGTTGTAATGCCTACAAATTTCCATTAATTGCTTAAAAATGATTTTTATAAAAATAAAACTACTTGATCAATGTACGTGGTTTTTGGAATATAATATTTTCGTTTTGTCACAGGGACGTACATCATACAGATTTCTTTATTTTTTTATTCTTAATATAGGGTAAATTCTTGACAAGAAAGCACTTTTGAATTTGAACACATTGCAACTCTGTCATCGGCCATTATGCTTCATGCTCGAGCCTTGAGCTTTTCTAAAATGATAAAGATGAGTTTTAAAAGAAAAATTTTAAACACTCATATCTTCCTGTTTACGACCAAGAGTTTCTGGAAGGTTTGCTTTATATCGGTTGTATCACGTATCGATCCTTTTTGAATTATGATATGCCAAGATGCAATACCCATTAGGTTTTTTTTTTCTCACTCTTTCACTCCAAACAAATGATATTGAATGGAAAAAAGAGATCGATATTTGATACAACAAATATAAAAAGCAAACCTTCTAGAAGCTCTTGGAACATAAGGTGCTACTATTTGGAATCGTGTCTAATAGGACTGGGGAGTTGAACAGCAAGATCTGTTGGCATTACATGAAAACTTTTGCATGTTAGTACAGTCATGGTAGCAGGAAACAGGGAGGGAATTCCAAAGTCTGGCAGTCCAAGGGAAGAAACTATTAGAGTAGAAGACTTTCTGGCATCTAGGGAGCTTTTACATTGAAGGGGTGGGATTTTGCTGCTTGTCAGATTAGGAGGTATGTACGTCGAGGAGGCACAAGTGCTACGAGTTCATCAGAGCACATTCCATTAACACAGGGATGTGACATTGCAGTGATGGGACAGAGGTTGGAGCTTGGTCGACAGTGCAGAATTTATTGGATTTGAACCATTTTGGGGGACCCTGTCTAAGAGTGAGATTAGTGGTAGATGAACCAGCCCAGATGTAGTGATAAGACTGCATGCGTGGATGAACTGTGGCTTTGTAAAGATATAGGATGCTCTCTAGTGCGAGTAATTTTCTAGTATGGTAGAGGGAACCCACCTTTTTTGCAGTAGGTAATATCCTTAATGTATTTGTTCCAATTCATGTTGCCTGTGGATGTTAGGCCAAGAAGTTTGAAAAATGGCCTCTCGTGTAGGGTCTTATTTGTAATGGCAGTCCAAGTGTGCTAGAGTACCAACTGCCGACTTGGCCTTAAAAAGTTGAGGGGAGGGGGGTACTGTCACCGACAAGCAAATTTTATGATATTAAGACCTTTATTATCCAATGTATTCCCTAATGGTTTTTAATGGTCGCCATGTTTCTTTTTGTGCACACATGGTCAATTTTTTGTGCATGCGCAAAAACAAACATGGCGACCAGTGAAAACCATTAGGGAATACATTGGACAATAAAGATCTTAGATATCATAAAACTATTTATCACCAATAATTTTAAATGTGATATTCATTCAAACTCGACACAAATACCCCCCCCCGTCCCCACCCCCCAAAAATTTTTAAAGGTAAGTCTTTAGTTGGTACTCTGGCACATTTTGACCGTTATGGCAATAATTGGTTGTGATACTAGGATGTTCCTATTTACTTGCCTCCCCACGAGGGTAGAGTTGGACACAAGGAGTATTTTTTAATGTAGAGAAAATCCAGCTCTCCAAAAAAAACGGGCACTCTGGAGAGGAACAAAATTAAAAATCCCCTCAATCTAAAAGGATTTATCCTCACTATACGGCATAATTGCGTTGACACACCGGTTCTCGTCAGATCACTGAAGTTAAGCAACGTTGAGCCTGGTTAGTATCAGATGGGTGACCATTTTGGAATTCTAGGCGCTGTATGTGCTCTCTGCTTATCTCGGCATTTGTTTCCAGTCATCCTGTGCTTCACTTGCTGCTGGTATTTAACAATGTCGTCTCAGGGGAGGTGTGGTTGGAAATTGCGGACCTCCTGCCACAAAAATTTCACGCACAAACAACCTTCGTGGGTTCTCTTCTCTTCCCTGCAACCTCTCTCCCACAGAAGAGACGTTGCGAGCCTGTCTTTGTTTTATCGTTATTTCCATGGCAGGTGCTCGTCTGAGCTCCAATCCCTCGTCCCCCCTCGCCAATCTTTCACAAGAAACACCTGTCTGGCTGAAACTACTGTCAATAATTTTCCCCACTCTTTATCTGTGCTTAAATCCAAACGTAGATTCCATGAGCAAAGCTTCTTTCTTAGAACTGCACGCCAGTGGAACTCTCTGCTGCTTGCCTGTTTCCCACCTGACTACAACCTGGACGTCTTCAAGTCCAACATAAACAAACTCCTGACAAACCGCCTCCTTAAGACACTCTATCAAAATCCCCAATACTAATGATTACTACAATACCATCTCATTGATTACTGTACACGCAATAACCCTTATCCCTGAGTGGCCTTCGGCCTTGATAAGTGGTGACCCCCCCCCCATGTAAAAAAAAAAAAAAAAAAAAAAATCCATAGTCTGTCCAAGACTGAAGGAGCCTGCTTTCTCCTCACTGATTGAGGTGGAGTGTAGTATCAGAACAGATACTATACTTTGCTCCTAGGCAAAAAGGTACTAGAATGTTAACCAGAAATACTCGTAAAAGAAAATTATGCTTGATAACATGGGAAACTGTCTTTTCAATGGGACCAGTGGTCAATCGACTCCATATGTCGTATGTTTCACCTTTGTAAACCAAACAACATGAGAGAAGTAGAGCAGAAAGGTTGGAATGCAAATCAAAAATGGAATCCATACAGCTGCTACAGGAATTTTTTTTTTTTTAATTATTTATCTTATTTGAATTTAATTATGGTCTATATATCATCATGTTCGCTACTTACATATGTATTTACTTGTCTGTAGCACTCAGTAAACTGGTACAAACTAATGCACATCTATCTATATAATAAAGTAAAGTCGGACGGATTTTTTATTTTTTTATTTGTCATTGATATATTCTTCCATACAAAATCAATGTTTCAGTTTGAAGGAAATTTTTTTATTGAACGTTGGTCCATGTTGTTAACCCTTTATGACCTGGTTGAACTAATTCGTTCAGTTGTAAATAAATGACTATAATAGCATAAATAAAATGGGAATTGATTGCAACACGCCTTGTACGTATTAGTTCAGTATCTGGGTAGATGCCAGATACTTCCAGATTGCAACTGTCCACCGTCATTGCAACTGTATGCCGCCATCTTTCTCAGAAAGTGGAGGATTTCGTTTGTTGTCATAAAGACTTTTTTTCAAGCATTATAGATAATAATCATGGTAAGTTTATGAAATGCAAAAATTCTCAGTGGTAGTTTAACTATTGAACTTCATAATCTTTGCAATTTTAAGACAATCATAATATCATTATCCTTTAACCTAACTAAAATTAACAATCTTTTTATCATAATTCAGGTTATAAAGGGTTAAGATAAATAAAATGTAATTAGACTTTTAGAAAATAATTTATCCAGTTGAATTTGTTTTTAGATAATCACCTCATCCCACTTTTTTTTTTAATTTACTAATGAGCTATCAAGGCTCAAAAACCACTTGAGGATGAGTGAATGAGATGGATAGATTATCAGTTGGATGATGAAGAATATTATGAGAGGATTGAAAAAGATGAATGGAATAATCAAAGTTTGATTACTTATAAGTAAAAATTTATTGAATTTGAAGACACAAATGTTGTAATCTATACAAAGCAGTCCCACGGTAGTATGTTCCACAGATGGAAGGTTTTATGTTCACAGAAATTCCATTTGATGTTAGGCATGCGAAGAAACTAAAGCCCTTTTCAGTTGGGGTAGTAAGATGAGTTCTTGCTGTGAATGTCTTAGAGAGGAACCAGAGATTGGAGCTCAGTCGAGCAATTTCCTTTGAAATAACTATAGTAGAGGAAAACTAGAAACAAAGTGAGAAAAGGAGATGTAGAGAAGATATCCTTCCCACTAGATTGTGTAATTAATTTTGTGCTCAGCTAATACTTGGAACTTATCAAGGAAATAAGTTTGGCTAAAAATAAATTTTGATAAATTCACTGATCTGTTATTTGTCTGTGTCACAGCTGTCCTGTTCGTTGTTTCGTTTTTTATGCTGTCGTTTTGGTTCATTTTCTTTTTAAAAAAGAGGTTACTTTCAGAATTACCAAAGACATTTTTAACATATTTAACCGAAAGTTCACATCTACTGATTTCTATGTGAAACATTAAAAAAAAAAAAAAAAAAAAAAAAAATATGTATATATATATATACACACAAAAATTTATCATTTGAATGCGACATTCGTTTGTCTGTTTTTGTTCATGCGTGGTGTCATTTCACCACCTCACTCTAACAGCCTTCTTGGAAGCATAAAAATATCTTTTCCTCTTCAACTAAGATTTAGATGTGTTTCGATTTTTTAACCCCCCCCCCCCACACACACACACACGCAAAAGGAAGGTGGACCTGTAAATTCACCCTTGTCCGTTCGTCTGTCCGCACTTTTCTCAATAACTACGCCTTGGAATTTTAAAAATTTTTCACAAACATTAAACATGATATGAGTAAAAAATAAAAATAAATAAAAAAAAATAAACAAAACGGATTTTCTGGGAAAACTCCGGTTGCCCACCCCCATGGTTGCCTTTCGGCTTAAAATGGCTAAAATTGACACTTTTGTGCTAATAAGCACAAAAGTGTCAATTTTAGCCATTTTTAATAAAAAAAAATTGATGCCTTGGATTTTTATAAAACTTTCTGAAAAGTTATAATTAACTGATTTCTATATAATTTTGTTTGTCTATACTTCGCGATAACTCTTGGGTGCGCTCCAGGAGCTCTTTTATGGTTAATAAAAACACTCCATTTTTGGGACTATTTTACCATATTTGTCCAAAATTTTCTGTATATGTTTATTTAGCAGTTTTGCATGGTGCTGAACTCAAATTTAAACATGTTAAGGCCTTGGAGACTTTTGGGGCTGAATGGGGAGGGGCAAATGATGGACTTAGTTATTTCTTTTTTTGCATGGTGCAGAACTCAAATTTACATATGTTAAGGCCTAAAACTGCACTGTTCATTTTCACCAGGATTTGACGTCCCCTGGGGACTTTTGGGGCTAAATGGGGGGGGGGACAAATGCTGAACTTAGTCATTTTTTTATGCCTCGTTCACTGTGTATTCACGGGGGACCATGCATGCTTCACTTGTTTGTTTTTTAATTTCCTTTTTTATTCTATTAGCTTTGTAAATAAACAGAAATAGCGATAGAAGACTACTCACTCCTGAGAGTATCCTGTACCTTTATAAAACCACCATTACTCCATGCATGGAGTATTGTTTCCACATCTGGACTAGTGCACCTTTAATCACACACACTCTCTCTCTCTTGCGCTCTCTCTCTCTCTTGAGAGAGATTCAAAAAAGAGTTTCCAATCTAATATGTCCTACACCATCAACTAAGCTCCAACCTCTGTCCCATCACCACAATATTACATTCCTATGCCTTTTACAAGTATTTTAATGGAACGTGCTCTGAACTCCTTGCACTTGTGTCCCCTTGACGTACATATTCCGACAAACGCACTTAACAACAAAATCACACCTCTTTACTGTTGAGGTTCTTAAATGCCGGAAAGTTTTCCTCTAATAGTTTCTCCTCTCGGACAGCTAGACTTCGGAATTCACTTTACTGCTATCGGCTTCCCTGACTGTACTGATATGCAGAAGTTTAAATGTAATATAAACCAACATCTTGCTCATCTCCTCTAAACATGGTCTCAAATAGTAGTCACTTACATCCAAATGGCGATATGCCTTGTTTGAGTTGAACGCGAGTAAAAAAAAAAAAATTAAAAAAAGGTATAAAATCATACGAAATCAAAGATACAGTGAGAGAGGATGAGAGTGATAGTAAGAGATGGATCACTTGATGAAACAATTGTAATTTATGACTAATTAGGACATTTAAAATGTCATTTTTCTTGCAAACATAACTTAATCCTAAAATGAAGGAATATTTTAACATGTATTTTGAATGCATAAAATATAGGGGGAGGGAACCTTCAGGAAACAAAGGTTGCTCAACTTTAGTATAATAGGTGTGTGTGTGTGTGTGTGTGTGTGTGTGTTTTCTGGTTTAAACTTCAAAATTTCGAACTATCAAAATTATATTTTTTTATTTAGCAAATCTATACATTTGGTAAATAAAAAAAAAATATAATTTCGATAGTTCGATGAGTTTGAGAACAGTTTTGTTGTTGAGCATGATTTTCTTAAGAATTCTTTCCATAATGTTATCAATTAGTTAGGGATGTTGGCAACCTTCACGTTGTCTCTCTCCTAAGTAAGAATGTTTTTGTGGAATGATATGGATTCGAACATTGCACACCCAGATTGTCAGTCCATGTCGTTAACCACCGATGATTGTGGTGGTGGTGTTGCTGTTAAATTGAAATATGATTCTATTGAGTCGTAGGAGGTTCAATCTCCCAAACTTTACCTTCTTTCTGAAAAGGAGTTAGTTTGTTGCTATTTTCCTGAAACATTTTACCCAGCATTTTTTTTTTTTTGTTTTTTGTGCTTGGCTTCTTAAAAAAAAAACACACACTTTACCTTGTCTAACCTCTTGGTAAAGAGCAAATATGTATAAATCGGTCAGTATGAAATGCTCTTTTTTTAATACCAACGTAGTATTATAATTTTTAATTTTAATATCTAGATCAGTCCAAGAGTGGCCTTGTTGTCTGATTGCAGATTGGTTTGTCCTAGGAAATATGAAGGCATTCTGGGTGTCGAAGGCAGATCGATGACTCATTTCTAAGTCCTATTGGATCCATCGTACCATTTTCACTGGGCAACCATCACTTGGTCCTCTCTGCAAGTATCTGAGTCTATTGAGGAAATCCATGCCAACAAACGCAGAATCTTTTTTCTTCAATTTTCACCCCAAACAAGGCACAGTGGCACTTTGAAGTATGGGGCTACTATCGGGGACATAATTTGCAGGAGCATTATGAAGGGAGACGAGTAGCAAGATGTTTTTTCACGTTACACTTGAACTTCTGCATATCAGTACAGTTAGGAAAGCAGAATCCCGGAAGGGAGTTCCAAAGTCTTGCAGTTCTGGGGAAGAAACTATTGGAGTAAAAGGCTTTCATACACCTAGGGATCTCTACTGTAAAGGGGTGGGACATAATTGCTTGTCGGGGGTAGTCACATCGAGGAGGTACAAGTGCTTGCAATCCATCAGAGCATTCACCATCAAGTATTTGTAGAACAGACAGAGGGATGCAACATTTCATTGATGGGACGGAGGCTGAAGCCTGGATGACAGTTCAGGATCTATCCGGTTGGCGACTCTCTTTTGAACCTTGTCCAGGAGTGAGAGACAAGCAGCAGATGCATCAGCCCAAAGGTGACAACAGTACTCCATACATGGGCGAATGGTGGCCTTATAGAGGTACAGGATACTTTTATAGCATGGTAGAGAGAGCCCACCTTCTTTGCAGCAGCCTTGGCAATGCTCTCAATGTATCTATTCCAGTTCATGTTCCCTGTAAGACCTAAATAGCATTTAGTTTATTGTTAATCGCCTGACGCGCTCCTACTTGGGAAAGCTGGCAGGATTGCTCAGGCATTTTTTGTAGGTCAGAGTATGCTTATCCTAGTGTGCTGGTTTCTCAAAGCTACATTTTACCTTGTGTCAAACCTAGTAAGGAGGTAAATATTTTTAAGTCTGTCAGTATCAAATTTTTTACATTTTTTTTTTTTTCTTTTTCGTATGCGTGTTCGTCTTTTTGTAATTAATGTTACGATCAAATAACTGCTTTAACTAACAGACATTTATGAAAAAAATGGAATTATTTTTCGTCGGTAACTGATGCTACCAAATCAGGCTGTCTGAAGATACTGGCTTCTTGACCTAAAATGCACTAAACATTGATGTTATCGGTTTTTTTCCCTTTGCAAAACTCAATCATGTTCTGCAAAATCAATAAGAACAATTTTCCTCTACAAAACAACCAACTCAAACATCATGAATAAATATTTGAAGATATAAAGAATTCATAACATAAAAACTTTTTTCCAAAAATTACTGGATTCTGCAATTAAATAACCTATGAAAGGATTGATATGCCGTAAAAAAAATTTTTTTTTTTTTTTAAACGGCCAAACTTCTCACTCTGTAAAAAGAAAAAAAAAAATACATATGAAAAACACTCACATCAGAATTCAGACCTGGTTTGTATATATTTAGTTATGGAATCCATTTTGTTTTTGTTTGCTGCATATGTGGGCGGGAATATAAATGTTATTAATTCAGTCTTTTCATAGCAAGGTTTTGTTGGAGGGAGAGGGGGGGTCATATCTGCAAATTTTATATAAGTGAAGGTCTTTGTAAATTAAAAAAATATGTAATAATATTGGAAATAAACAAAATACGACGACATCTCAGCGTTTCAAAGTTATGATTCACAAAAAAGAAAACATTAATATTTTGCTGACGTTTTTTTTTTTTTGTTTGTTTGTTTGTTTTTTTTACAATATAATCCATATCATCCGATTCAGTTTAACATCTGTTTTACATGCTGGCATGTGTTGGACGGTTTTTAGAAATTGACTTCCAAATTGATCTTTTCTCCCTGGAGCTCTGACGATTACGCGGTGATCCCATTTTGGACTACCGTCTGATTAATGGGAATTATGGTATAGTTCAGAACTTATTTACTTCCGCACCAGAAAGACACTACAAGAAACTATTAGGTTGACAACTAAGTTCTTGCTGTTTTTTTTTAAATACATTTTTACAAATAAAAAGAACCAACAACTATTTAATTAATGATGTATTCTCCATTTGTGTTCACAACTTTTTCCTGACGTTGAACAAGATTTTCAAAATTGAAATTTTGATTTGTTTGACTCAAAAAAATATAGCAAATAAATTTACAAAACATAATATATTAAAAAAAAAAAACAAAAAAAAACAGCAAGAACTTAATTGCCAACCTAATACAGGGTGGAATAAAAAAAAAAATGTTGCCCTAAAGAAAACAACACTACTATCTATGGTAGCATATCTAAGACCATAAACGACCAAGTTTTCTCTGATTCTCTCTCCTCTGATCTTGAGCAAGTGGTACAATGGGGAAAGAGATGGCTTTTTACTGTAACCCGACGTGAAGGGCCACTTTATAGTATCACATTACTTTTAATGCATCTAAAACCAAGCTTTTATCTTTACATCATCAACGCTCTGATCCCCATCTGGCATCAATTGAAATGAATGGCTCTCGTCTTGGGGAGGCTTAATGTTTTGACAAGCTTCTGGGCTTGACCTTTACTCCTGATCTTAAATGGAACACATACATTAAAAAATTAAAAGCCAAGTACGTCCAAGGATGGAATGCTGCTGCCATATCTGGGCAGGAGCTGCTAAAAACAGCCTATCCTGCCTTGACAGAGTACAAAATAGACTTCGTTGCTTAGTGGGGGATGCCCTTTTCTCTACCCTGCAACCTCTCTCCCACAGAAGAGATGTTGCGAGCCTATCCTTGTTTTATCGTTATTTCCATGGCAGGTGCTCGTCTGAACTTCAATCTCTGGTCCCCCTTTGCCAATCTTTCACGAAAAACACCCGTCTAAGCTGAATCCACTGAAAAATTTCCCCCACTCTTTATCTGTGCCTAAATCAAAACGTGGATTCCATGAACAAAGCTTCTTTCTTAGAACTGCACGCCTGTGGAACTCTGTTCCGTCTGCCTGCTTCCCACCTAACTACAACTTGGATGTCTTCAAGTCCAACGTTAACAAATTCTTAATGAACCGCCCCCTTAAGTAAACACTTCATCAAATCTCCACACTAACGTAATATACTTGCAATAACCCTTATCCCTGAGTGGCTTCCGGGCCTTGATATGTAGTGACCACTGTAAAAAAAAAAAAAAAAAATTAAATCCGTTGCCAAGGCCGCTGGAAAAATGATAGGATCCTTCTATCGATCCAGTAGATATCTCACTGCCGATGCAATTCTCTATCTATATAAGAGCCAGGTACGTCCAAGGATGGAGTATTGTTGCCACATCTGGGCCGGAGCTGCTAGAAAGGACTTATCCTGCCTTGATAGAGTTCAAAATAGACTTCGTAGCCTCGTAGGGGGATGTCCTTTTCTCTTCCCTGCAGCCTTCAACTGCAACGTCTGTACGCAAGGGAAAATGACAAACTATCAAAACAAGATACCAGACAAAAAGGCAAAAAAAAAAAAAAAAAAATCCTATCAATGGTGCATTGACTTAAACGGTCCCGTAGAACCGATAGCCAGAGAACATTATAGATATGTGTTGAATTTCGTAGATGACCATTCAGGTTTAATAATGGTTTACTTTTTAAAGAACAAATCTGATACCCTGCTAGCAACTAAGAAATATCTGGCCGACATGGCCCCCTACGGTGAAATCAAGTGTATTCGCTCTGACAACGGTACAGCATTTACCAATAAAGATTTTGAACTTTTACTAATTAACCATCATATCAGGCATGAAACATCAGCTCCTAGATCGCCACACCAAAACGGGACTGCTGAACGTGCGTGGCGAACACTTTTTGAAATGGCAAGATGCCTACTCATTGAATCAAAACTCCCTAAAAACCTCTGGACGTATGCACTTATGGCGGCAGCCTATATACGCAACAGGTGCTTTAACAAAACACTATCTAAAACTCCATATGAATCTTTCTGCGGTAAAAAAACAAATTTAAGCAGAATGCATATATTTGGTTCAACTTGCTTCGCATATATGGAGAAAAAGTGTAAATTGAATATTAAAGCCGACAGAGGTATATTTCTTGGATACGATAAAAACAGTCCAGTCAATTTAATATTTTTTCCCGAAAAAAATAAAATAAAAAGAATCCGGTGTGTAAAATTCACAGACGCGTTTAATTTTACAGACGAAAACCCGTCATATGAAGAGGATGAAATTATACTACCTCAAATAATTAGAACAAATGAAAACAATGAAAATGATGGAGACGAGAGTGTCCATGATGATGATAAAGTCGAAAGATATCCCAAAAGAAATAGAAGATGACCTGATTTTTTTGTGGTCGACAATATAAAAGATTATCAAATCGACTATTGCTATTCAATGGAAAATGCGCCAAAAAGCTTCAACAAAGCAATTAATTCAGAACATTGTGATGAATGGAAAATTGCCATGAAAAAAGAAATAGATGCCTTAACCGAAAATGATACCTATACGGTAGTGCCTCTCCCAAGAGATAAACATGTTATTTCTACCAGATGGGTCTTTACAAAAAAGAGTACAGCATCAGGCGTAGAACAGTACAAAGCAAGATTTGTTGCTAAGAGGTGCTCTCAGATTTACGGTAAAGAATACTTTTCTACGTTTTCGCCGACCACAAACCTAACGACAATCAGAATTTTACTGCAAGTCGCATCACAATATGGCCTAAACATCCATCAAATGGACGTAAAAAATTCCACAGAACAAAATATTCTTACCGTGTCGAAACCCGGGAAAAGAACATGTGAAATTGCTCCAGAAAAGGTTTAATATTTATGAAGCAATTCTGGTTTCTGATTGGTTGGTAGCAGAACGTGAATTTATTTGATTCGTCAGTTCTTAGCAGCATCGTTTATAAATAGAATCGTCCGACTGTGTGGGATCATACCCCATTATCGAACCAAAATATTGCAACATCCTCCCTATAAACAAGTCACCTCCCAGGACTTGTGTGTAACAGCGAACCATCTGAAACTGTTCTAAAAGTCAAAATGGCTTACACTTCTACATATCTCTATCTCTCTTGGTTCTTTTCTCATATCACTATGCCAGGTATAATAGCTCCATTTTCTAGGTGCAGGAATTGCATCGTCATAGTGAATGGTGTATGACTTATTCCCAACTGTTCTGTGCCTGGCGTTGCCCGGGTGATTGTAGGTGAGTGTTGAGCAAAAAAAAAATAAGTGGTAGTAGGCGGGCTCAAATCCGTACCGCGAAAGAGGAAAAAAAAAAAAAAAAGTGACGTGTTAGTTGTTGCATCCATCGCCAAACCAGAAGTGACATAGGTTCAAATTAAGGCTAGACAACTGAAGAGGCAATGACTTTCCAAAATATTGGTGAGAAAAGCGACCCCTCCCTGTAGAAAAATGCCCAGTTGAGGGTGAAGGAATTAATATTTTTGGCTAATTTTTCGATATTTGTTGTCCGAAGGGTCGAGCTTGAAAATTATATTTATCTCGTGAAAATCCGTCGCCTCTGTCGAAAGTTTTTGCGAGACATACATACATACACTTAAGCAGACAGGTGAGATTTAAATTATAGATGTTCCCAGAACTTGCTGTAAGCTGCCTTATGTTAGCAATATTATTTTATAGGTTAATCATTTACTTGAAATTTACTCGATTTGTATATGCCAATCGTAATAGGTTAAAAAATCTTATAAAGTTTTTTATAATGTAAATTTTTGGAAAAAAAAAAAAAAAAAAAAAAAAAAAATCCAAGCTCAATGAATGCCTTTTTTGTTGGGTTCTAGAGCATATATAGTGTATAATATATTAATTCTCCAAGTTTCAAATATCAAGTTTTCTCAGTTTGTCATTTATTACTTTTAAAAAGGTAGCCATCATAATATTGTTTCATATTGCGACTAACACGTCTGCAAAATTATGTTATTGCTGCATGTTTAGTCACGTACTCATCAGATGCTTACCTTAAAAAAACTTAGTAAAAACACTATTTTGGACAACTCGCCTTGTATCAGGCAATGCTGGCTAATCTTGCTAGTTTATGAAATAAATTATCTGCAATGATTTATCCAAAATAAAGTAGATTTGATGATTCATTTTTTTTTTTTTTAAAGATAATTAAAAAATAATTAAAAACAAATTTCCCTAAAACGTTGTAACGGTTGCATTTGTTTTGTCATATGGAATAAATATGTAAGAATATTTGGATTTAGCTAGCTAGCTCTCTCTCTCATATATATATATATATATATATATATATATATATATATACTAGAAAAAGTACCCGTCATTGACTGGGTTCAAAAACAGCCTACAGAAAATGGACTCTGATTTATGAAAGTATGATAGGTTATGAAAAGGAAGGATTGTAAATTTGGGTTGAATTTGGGGGTATCAAAACCAAAGCAAAATATGATGAAAGTAAAAATAAAATAGATAAACCATAATTTATTATACCATACCTGTTCACACTGAAACACTTATCACAATATTCTGTAGATCTATATTAAAAAACCTTCTTAAACTTTGTGACATATTTCCATTCTATGGAGGTCAGGCGCGAACGAACATCCCATAATTTTATTATACCATATTTCTTCACACTGAAACATAATTATCAAAGTATACTTATGCAGATAGATATGAAAAGTCTTTATTAAAGTTTGTGCCTATTTCCATTCTATGGAGGCCATGCACGAATGCAGACCCCACAATTTTATTATACCATCCCTATTTAAGTTAAAACATACTTATCAAAGTATTCTTATGTACATCTATATCAAAAACACTTGTAAACTTTTTTTTTTAATTTTTTAATTTTTTATTTCCATACTTTGTGGACCAGGCGCGAACGCAGACCCCACAATTTTAATGAACCACCGTTCTGTCAGATCAAACATACCCATTCCTGTGTTTCGATACATCTTCTATCATTATATGTAATCAGTTTTTTAAAATAGTCAACCATATAGGAGCCTATTCGTGACTAGAGACACACACACACACATTCAGCTTTATATATATATATCTTTCATAGTGGAGGATTACACCACAAAATATTTTAAGATATACTAAAAGTAATCTAACAAAAGTGCCATGGCTTAGAAAATGGAAGTTCATTTCCAGTAAAAATGGATGATATGGCAAAGAGAAAACGCTGATCGGTCGTTTTAATTTTTAGTTCAATCTGCGAAAAAATGATGCAGATAACTTTATATGTTAACTCCAGTCCCATATTCTCACACATGAAACAGAAATGAGATGAGCTTTTATTTTGACATGTTTTGATTTGTCTAAAATATTTGTGCGGTGAGAATATGAAAATATCTCAGCATTAGAGTTATATAAGTAAAAAGAATGCTTTCTTAGAGGGGGAGCTAATTTCAGATGTAACCCTAACCCTACCTCTTTATATGGATGGCACAAGCGTATCTGAACAACTATCAAGAAAGGCTTAGCTGAGCTCTCGAGTCGATGCCGGAATCCTGATTGCAACCTTGCTCAGATCTGCCATGCATGGCCACCACAATTAGACATAGTGCAGATCTAAATAGTACTTGGTAAAATTGAATTGTAAAGTTCTTCTGAAGGTTGAAGGTTCAATCTTAAGTGTGGGTGACACTTAAAAGTACAATTGCAAATTAGGACTTTTATTCGGTCATAGCTGACGAAACCAGAGCATACTACCACATGGTTTAAATAGTGTTTCGGTTGAAATTTCCTGAAGATTTGCGAGTTTGACAGGACGTTTGACGTGTTTAATATGATTAGATTTTTTTTTTCTTTTATTGCTGGACTAATTTGCTTAAAGTTAATTAATGTTTTCTAAAAGAGTTCGTTTTTACCTGTCATTAACAGTTTGCTATGAGATATTTTTTTATTATACATAACTACATTTATCTGACGTTTTTTAGGCAAAATCGGGGCCTCGTTCCCCCTCTTTGTGACCTCGTTCCCCCTCTTTGTGACCTCGTTCCCCCTCTTTGTGACCTCGTTCCCCCTCTTTGTGACCTCGTTCCCCCTCTTTATGACCTCTTCCCCCCCTCTTTATGACCTCTTCCCCCCTCTTTATGACCTCTTCCCCCCCTCTTTATGACCTCTTCCCCCCCTTTAGTGACCTCTTCACCCCTTTAGTGACCTCTTCACCCCCCCCTCTTAGTGACACTTTTTTTCCCCTTGTGCCCTTTTTTTATTTTAAGTTTATTACCGGACTATTTTTTACTGTTTCCCTAAAATTTAAATGTTCATCTGTGACTTACCTTTAAATTGTGACTTTTTTTTTTGTGTGTGATATTTTTTCTTATCAATTTTTTCTTGTTTTCTTTTTTCTTTTATCAGCCGCATTTTTTTTCTTTTGTGCAGATCTTTTTTTTCCCCTCATCTTTTATGTATCCATTTATATTCAAGTCAATCTTCTAATTGTGACGCTGTACAAAAAACAAAAAACTGATGTCTAGTTCTTCATTAATCGCTTTTGATAAATCATGTTTTCTTTTTGTTTTTTTGTTTTTTTTTTCTTTCTGCTTTTCTGCTTGAAATTCTTGGCGATTTCTTTGATCTTCAAGATTTGCCTTTTTTTCTCCCGACGAATCCTGATTGCAAAAATTCTTTTTATAATTCATCAGCAGTTCTGTCTGACATGCCAGCCATTCTTTGAATTGGTCATGCCGATTTTCCATTGCGCAAAAAAGAGCAAGAATAGCTTTCTTTAGACAATACCAACTCGATGGAATTGTCTGTCTTGATTATAAAAAGATATCTTTAGATAAGTTGCATTTGTTCAACAAAAAATCCGTTGCATTCAGACTTCCCAGAAAAAAAAACCCAAACTTATTTAATGCAGTCTTGAAGAATAATAGGCTAGTCTACATAGCAGTTGTAGAGGTAGGGATAGCCGTGCACAATAGATGATATCACTAAAAGGTGAAAAGAAAACCTAATTACGATTGCAGGAAATAGGTACATTCCTTTCTGACTTAAAATATCTACCATCGCTACAAATCCGAACTGGTATGTGATTAATATAATTGCATATATCTTTAAAAAGAGGGGGGGTAGCTGTGCACAATGGATAATGTCACTAAAGCATAACCTTCCCACCCCCATCTATCAAAGCAGAGACATGAATGGGGCATGTCTTATCAACGCATGTGTACCACTATTGGCAACTCCGGTTCTGGGTCGTCTGCTGACAAAACTGCTTCGACAACAATGTAAATTTATATTTTGAAAAAAGTTCATTACAAAGAACAGTTACAGAAAAAAAATCGAGTAGCCACTTGCGTGTATGCGAGAAGACAAACTAATAGATCGTCTTGCTGCGCCTAGTTACATTGTACAACCTCCCCCCCCACACACACACACACATTGGTGGATGGTGCCTGGATATGTCTTCTCTGCTTAAAGTGTTGCCTGAAAAGAGACTAAAAAAAAAATTGCCCTTCAGAAGCCATGTGGTTTTGTCTATTTCGATTGCGAGGTCACCTCTAACCCAGAGGTGTCATTAAAATTTTTGCATTCAAACACAGCACTTGTTGCGTAACAAGGAAATCTAACTATGCAAACCTTTCATGATCTTAGGTGACTTTTAATAGTCACAATATTCTAGGAGAGGGGGAGTTACAAAAATATTTTAAAAAAAAAAAAAAAAAGTAAATTTTCTAAATTTTTTAGTTGTAGAGGAAAATTTATTCTGTGGCGTATTTCAACTATTGCTCTCATCCTCCGTGTTATTCTCGCAACGTTTTGGCCGATGTAACCTCTGACAGATTCCCAAGTTCAACAAGATACACCTGAAGAAGGTTAGGGTTTACATCGGCAGAACCGTTATGAGAACACTCAAGATGAGTACAGTAGTCGGAATGATACAAAAAGAGTAAAACTTAATTTAAAAAAAAAAAAATGTATCCCTGAAAATGATTTGTGCCAGCTTAAGACATGCATCCATCTCATCTAATGGAAATCACTCGGCCATTAATGCAATCTCATGTTTATATGGACTTAGAGAATATATGATAACATTTGTGAGGGTGGTCATTTCCCAATCACTTCGAACACAAAACCAAATAGTGAGGGAGGGGGGGGGACTCCCTGTTGGAATGTAGAGAAAGCCAACAAGGAAATCGCATTATTTTGTCGATTTCTGTTCTGAGGTCACCTCTAACCTAAAGGTGTCAACTCAAATTTTCCCATTCAAATACAGTTCTCATACGAATAAAATTGAGCTTAAAAAGTTTAATTGATCAGTTATCCCAACCTTTAATCATATGAAAGGATTTTCAATAGTTACAATACTTTAGAAGAAGGGGGGGAGCAAAGATTTTAACAAGAACGGTAAAACTTGAAAAAAAAAGAATCATTGTGCTTGTTTAACAGGTACACGAATGTACACCAACTTGTCTAATGGAAATCGTTTAACCATTTATTTATTTATTTTTTTACATGGGAATCACCACTTATCAAGGCTTGAAAGCCACTCGACGATAAGAGTTAATGAGTATGTGTGTGTGTATTATATATATATATATATATATATATACACACACACACACATACATACACTCATATATATATATATATATATATATATATATATATATATATATATATATATATATGGCAATTAAGCTACACCAACTTTATAACTTACTACCTAGCCCTACCTACGTATTGAGCACTGTTGAAGTAAATACTTAAAAGTTTACGCATAAATTTATACTTTTGTATATTTATCTGATTAAATGAAGTAGTCATATATATATATATATATATGTATATATATATATATATATATATATGATAGCGTGTACGTTATTTATTTTGTGTGTCACGCTTACATCCGAGTGACTGTCGTTTTATTGTTATGGACTTCCATTTCTTGTAATAAATAATTTTACTAAGAATTCTTCATAAGTTTTGGTTTCGGTTTCGATTCAAGCTGTTGCACCCAAGTCATATGGAATTTCTACAGGTCCCACTAGTATGTATATTAATACGATAGCGTGTGCGTTATTTTTTGTGTAACACATCTTTTCTTCAGAGTGACTGTCGTTTGATTCTTATGACCTTCCATTTCTTTTGATAAATAATTTTACCAAGAATTCATTATAAGTTTTGGTTTCAGTTTCGATTCAAGCTGATGCACCCAAGTCATATGGATATATTTTATTTTTAAAATCACAACTTTATAATATATAAAAATCGATAGAAAACTGACGCTATAATAATATATACAAAATCTGCATAAATTAAAATATTTAAGCGTATTTTACGACCGGGCTACGCCGGGTATCCTTTGCTAGCTTAGATAAATACTTTTGCCAGTTTTAATAAAAGAGCTACAATAAGATCAGGGCGTCTCCATTTATGCTGAACATCTACAGAATGCAACATCAATATATTATGAAAGAGTCCACTGGAATTTCCACAGGTCCTGCTAGTAAGTGTGTATATATATATATATATATATATATATATATATATAAGAAAATAGGTAAATAAAATTACAAATCAATCGTACATAGCATTAGAAATTATTTATATATAGTGATAAGTAGTAATACTGTGCATCTAAAAACAAAAAGTTTACGGCTCTCAACTCTTACTAGAACTGTCTGCAAGGATCCGTGACATAGTGGATAAAATATTTAGTAATTTTAGTTTGTTTTTGTTTTTTTGTTTTTTCATTTTTCTTAAACTTTTTCTTCTAGGGGATGGGACATCCAACCAGATGTCTGACATTTACCCCTATTTTAGTGAGTCGAACCAAGAGATCTTTTCAGGATTCTAGCCGTCCCTTTCAGTGCAATCGTTTGTATTTCACTTGCACTTGGTTCACCGGGTATGCTTGTTATGTACTTTTAAAAGTTCTTTTTCATAAGCCCAGTTGCTCCTATGATGACTGGTATAATTGAAACGTCTTTTAATTTCCAATTTCGTTTCATATCATTTAGTTAGAAGCTGAGCTCTTCTGGAGCTTGAAGTTTCATCCATCAATGCGGTCGACACTCAAAATGTCAAATGTCAAAACAAATTAAGACTTCTACCCGGTCATGGCTGGCGGGACGAGGGCGTGCTGTGGATTAAATAAAGGATTCCGTTCGAAATTCTGTCCAAATTCCAAAGTTCGACAAGATGCATCTAAAGAGAGTTTGGAGGTTACATCGGCCGAAACGTTGTGAAAATAACACTCAAAATGAGGACAGTAGTTCAAAGAAATCCTTGTCAAAAAAAAAAAAAAAATTTTTTTTAATTCTGCTCCGCATAAAAATGGACAGCATTTTGTTCAGAGGGGGAGAGGTGGGTGACCGCATGCAGTGCACTTTATAATCTCAGTGGGTAGAAGGTTGAACCTATTCAAACGAACCTGCAGAATTTTTTTTATTTTTTATTTTATTTATTTATTTTTTTTTTTTTAAGAGGATATGCCGCATGTGTACCGAGATAATGAAAGTGAATGAGGCTGTTGAATGCAGGTGGCCGACCTATGAATAGAAAATACATTTAGGTCAGGGGGTTTTCTTTGCGTTGGGTTTGAGTTGAGAAGGAAACCCATAGGATCAGAACAATCATAACATTGAACAGATGCAGGTTCCAAGAAGGGAAATAAAAAAAAAAAAAAAAACTCCTACCATCCCCCTTTTTTGTACAAAAAAAAATAGCATTTTACTTTTTTATAATAAAGAGTGCTTATTCAAATTAGCAATTATGGCGGCAATTAAAAGTAAAAAAAAAAAAATACAAAAAGTCTACAATGTACGTACTCGTTACAGAACGAAGATGTCATATCCCAAAAATTACATGAATTGATCAAGTAGTGATTTTTTTTTTTAATTTTTAAATATTTTTTTTTAGTAATTTTACTACTAACTGTATTGAACATAACACTGATTTTTTACCTTAACACCTCGAATTGCCCACCCCCTTATTTATTTCCTTGGATTTCAGCATGCCCAGCATAAACACTACGACTTGCTTAGTCGTACAATTTGATTTTCTTGAATCATAAAAAATTACTTCATTAAATGATTTTTGGAATATGACCTCTTCCTTCTGTAAGGACTACGTATATCATACTGTTTTGTTTTTTTCTTTTTTTAATTTTAATTGCCATAAGTGCCAATTTGAATAAGCACCATAAAGTTATACTTCATAATACAAAAAAAAATATTGAATCTAAATGTAAAGTGGAGATGGAATTTGTACTTTTTGTATCTCTACTTATATATAAAAGGCACTTTGTAGATGTGAGAGAGAATTCGTTCCCTATGGACTCCGACATGGCTCAACATTTTTTTTTTTTAATTTCACATAATTTGTGTCTGAGTGTTCTTAGATAGGTTTTGTATCGATGTACCTACATTAAGTATCAATAATTGAAAAAAAAATCTGATTAACGAAGAAACAGTTCGATTTTGACCAAGTTAATACCCTTATACACCATCTGAGAAGTTTTATCACCGGACAAATAGGACCTGACGTATAATAATAGTAGGTTCTTTGATAAGACAGGGACGCATTCGAAATGTATGTTTCTGTTTAGAGCAAAATTGAACCATGATATTTGACGTTTGCATTTGAAACCTAACCTACACTCCTCCATTCCCTCTAACCACTTTAACATGCCTGGATATCTCCCACTCTGCCGTAAGGACTCTGACAGACATATGCACGGACTTGGAGTTTACATTCGTAATACCCTTCCCTTGACTAGAGAAACAAACCTAGAAACAGATGATCAAGCCTTTATGTGCTTTAGACTAAACATGCAACACAATATTAGCTACTTTTATTTTCTCTACCGCTCTCCCTCGACTCAGGACTGCACCATAATAAACAAAGTATCTGACAGCATAGACACGGCAGTCCCTCGACACTAGCGCACAAATACATGTATTTGGTGACTTTAATGTCCACCACAAAAACTGGCTTGGATTCTCTACTTACACAGATGCAGCGGGCAGTACAACTCATAGCTTCACTATATCTCACTCCCTATCACAAATTGTTACGTTTCCAACCCGTTTCCCTGACCAGGAAGAACAACACTCATCACTTCTCGATCTGTTTTTGAGCACAGTTCCTGATGACTGCATAACAAAGGCCCACAGCCCACTCGGGAACGCTGATCATGCAGTGATAATGATTGAAATCGCCCTAAACTCTAGAGCCAAACCTGAAGAGCCAATGCTCAAAACAACAAGATATTATAAAAAGGCTGACTGGGAAGCCATCAGGGAACTAATTAGAGATGCCCCATGGAGAAATATTTTTTCTCTCCCTGCTGAACAATGTGCAAACGAGACCACTGACTGGTTCAAAACTGCAATCGAAGCGCATGTTCCCATGCGGAAATTTTATAGTAAGCCCCACTCTCCCCAATGGTTTACGTCGACTTGTGCAACTGCCATTGCTCAAAAGCAGCATGCATACCAAAGGTTTAACCGACATAAGTCCAGTTCAGACTGAAGTATATAGAAGCTACAAATAACATTAAGAAAGAAATAGCGACAGCTAAGAGAGAATTTACGGAAACCACTAAAAAGCGCATCGAAGCACAAAAACTAGGAACTCGAGACTTCTGGAAAATCTACAACAGTGTAGTAAACAATGGGCAATCAACAATTCCCCCACTAACTAACAATCACGAGGTTGTCACCTCAGCAACCGACAAGGCTAACATGCTTGCCAGTCAGTTTTCCTCAAACTCCACACTGGACCCTTCCAACCACCCCCTACCTGACTTTCATATGCGGACAGACGCCACGCTAGACGATCTGAAAACCACCCCTGCTCAGGTGCATGCTATCATAAAAAACCTTGACACTTCAAAAGCATGTGGACCCGATCTTATCCCAGCTGTGCTATTAAAAAAGTGCTCAGCCGAAGTAGCTCCAGTTCTCTCCAAACTCTACAACAAATGCCTTAATGAAGCTTGCTTTTCGGGCTGTTGGAAAACTGCTTCTGTTGTACCAGTATTCAAGAATTCTGGCGAAAGGACTGACCCATCAAATTATCGCCCCATTAGCCTCCTCCCACTTTTTGCCAAAATATTTGAGACCATAATTAACCATGCTCTAGTCCATCATCTTACAGATGCTAAACTTCTGACTGACAAACAATATGGATTTAGACAAGCCCATTCCACAGCAGACATCCTAACTGTGATCTCTGAACGTATATACCATTCACTGGACAAAGCGGGTGAGGGCAGAGCGGTAGCTCTAGATATATCTAAGGCTTTTGACAGGGTATGGCATGAGGGTCTCCTCAGGAAAATCAGATCATACGGTATCACTGGTAGAATACATAACATAATTAAATCCTTCTTAGATAAGAGAAAAATCCAGGTTGTCCTCGACGGTCGTACATCTAAACAATATGATATAAATGCGGGGGTGCCCCAGGGTTCTATCCTTGGACCTCTATTGTTCCTGATATTCATAAATGACCTCCCCGACAAAATTGCCTCTGAGATGGGTATATATGCTGATGACACTACACTCTATGGCACGCACGACAGGAAGACGAATGAACACATTTCTAAAGAAATGGCAGAAACACTAGAGGAAGACCTCCAATCTGTGGTGGAATGGGGACAAAAGTGGTTGGTCGCGTTCAATGCTGCCAAGACTAAACTAGTTTCATTCAATAATTTCAAGAAACCCTCTCTAACACCTATAGCAATGGCCAACGACTCTTTATCTGAGAGTACATCTTTCAAACTCCTTGGCCTAACGTTCACAGGAAACATGAGTTGGAACAATTACATTGAAGGCATTGCCAGGGCCGCTGCAAGAAAGGTAGGCTCTCTCTACCGTGCTAGAAAACTACTAACACCCGAAAGTATCCTGTACCTCTATAAGGCCACCATTCGCCCATATATGGAGTATTGCTGCCACATCTGGGCTGGTGCATCTGCTACTAGTCTCTCGCTCCTTGACAAGGTTCAAAAGAGAGTCGCAAACCTGATAGGCCGTGAACTGGCATCTAAGCTTCAACCTCTGTCCCATCGACGAAATGTTGCATCCCTCTGCCTTTTCTACAAGTATTTTAGTGGTGAATGCTCTGACGAACTGCAATCACTTGTGCCCCCACGACGTGAGCACCCTCGACAAACCCGACAGGCTGCTAAATCCCACCCCCACACTGTAGAGATCCCTAGATGTAAAAGATTTTTTTACTCCAATAGTTTCTTCCCCAGAACCGCTAGACTCTGGAATTCCATTCCCGGTCCCCTGCTTCCCCAACAGTACTGACGTTCAGAAGTTTAAGTGTAACGTGAACCGACATCTTGCTGCCCAAATCCCTACATAGTACCCCAGCAGTTGTTGCCCCTGATAGTAGCCCCCTACACCTGAGTGGCAATTTGCTTTGTTTGGGGTGAAAATGTAATAAAAAAAAAATTAAAAAAAAAAAAAAAATTCAAGCCATTATAAAAACATCATTTTATAAAATCAACAGATTCTCTACAGTGCAATGTAAACTTTAATAAATTGTGGACTGTGTCACTGTCACTGTGAGGAGACATATGAAACTTCCTCCCACTGCAGTGGATCCTCGACTCGAGCAGGGACCAATTGATTTGATTGAAAAGTAGGCGGGTTCACCGATTTCGATGACAATAAAAGTATTAGAAGTGTGGAACATTCGTTGATTCTTAGTCAATCCTGGACAACGCCGGGTTTCCCTGCTAGTTTTAAAATTACACTGAAAAAGAAATTTTGGTACTTGTACAGTTTAATCAAGACATTAAAAAAATGAAAACATCGAAAAAAAAGGTTATATTGTACGTATCTATTTTGAACTGAAAATCTTCGAAAAAAATTTCATTTAAATTGATCGAGTAGTTTTTTTTACAGCGGAAAAACGCGTTTTTATGAAAGCGCATTGAAGTCAGCCATTATGGAAATTTTTAATACGCCACGGGGAGATAACTCAATGTAAAGCGCTGACACTCCCTCCCCATCTTTATTACTAGCTTTTCTTTCTAAAAATCGAACCTTTTGCTCGGTATCATAATAAATTGTTTTTTCGCTGGAAAAAAAAAACTACTTGATGAAATTATATATATATATATATATATATATATATATATATATATTTGTTTTTATTTGTTATTTTGGTACTTGTACAGTTTAGTCAAGACATTAAAAAATGAAAATATCGAAAAAAGTTTAAATTGTATGTATTCATTATGAAACGAAGTTCTCCGAAAAAGAATTTCATTTAATTTCATCAAGTAGGTTTTTTTTTTTTTTTTTTTTTTTTTTACAGCGGAAAAAACACGTTTTTATGAGAGCGCGTTGAAGGCAGCCATCTTGGATTAAAAAAAAATTTGTTTGAATTTTAGAAATGCCAAAGGGAGATAACTCCAGTTAAAGCGCTGACACCCCTTCCCATCTTTAATACTAGCTAAATCGAACATTTTGCTCGGTATCATAGCAAATTGTTTTTTCGCTGTAAACAAAAAAAAACAAAAAAACTACTTGATGAAATTAAGTGAAATTTTTTTTCCGGAGAACTTCATTCCATAACGGATACATACAAGTTAAACTTTTTTTCGATATTTTCATTTTTTAATGTCTTGACTAAACTGTACAAGTACCGTTATTGTTAACTTGAAAATAGTGCCCTCTCCCTTTTTGTAATCAACCCTCGTAGTGGGGCAGATTGCTGAAACAATCTTTCACTTGTATCACTAAGTGGAAGATTCTAATGGAATATTGAGATAACCTGCCCCACTATCGCCCAAAAAAAATAACATTTTACGTTTTTGGTGTAAGGTGTACTCTTTAAAATGCCAAAAAAATATACACAACACATTTTAAAAAGGAAAAAAAAGGAAAAAAAAAGTAAATTCGTTGAAAAATAAATTCAGTATAAAATATCTGAATGCTCGTAAAAAAAAAGAAAAATTTATTTTTAATCTGAAAAGGGAGGAAAAAATATAAAACACGGCACAAATCTAACCTTTAAGATAGCTTTTTTGTTAATATCCTCCAACGACATTTTATTACTACTTTAAATACAAAAAAAATATACATAAGATATAAAAAAAAATATTAAAAAAATCCGGTATACGCGTAAGAAAAAAGAAATTTATCTTTTAAAAGTTATATTTATTTTTGTTGTGTTTTGTGTGTTTAATTGTTGTGATTAACCGAAAAAAAAAAGGAGAAAAACAGGTTTATTCACATACCCAATGAAAAAACAACAAATAACATGGATATCATTTTTCTTTACGTATTAAAGTAGACTCAATGAAGTAGAAAGCAATAGTAATAAAAAAAATTAATAGGACATTTAAAGGGGCCTGTCTGATGAAATATGTAAGAAGTTGATCTGTATGTTTGGTATATCATTATACATCATAAAAGGCTTTCTTCAGTCTTGACAGACTATGGATACTAGTGTTGGGACGATTAATCAGAATCGGGAATCAGAACTTTTTTGGAGTATCTGAATCAGGAAAATTTGTTGTATATTTTTCGATGCCGAAAATCGATTTCTTTTAATAAAAACAAAATCTTCAACTGCTCGTAGTAATGATAAAATAATAAATGTTTATTAATTTTAAACAACCAGTAAAACTAAAATCTTTAAATCATCCCCCACGTTTGTTTTTTACGTTTTAGAATATATATGCACATTTAACGTGTGTGTTTTACGGTAATCGGGGGGGGGGAATAGCAATTTTGTAGTTAATATTTAGAAATTTATACAAAATCGGAATCTGTAATTGTATCGGAATCATGAATTTAGTGCAGAATCTGTAAGTGTATCGGAATCGGGGGAAAAATATTGGAATCGTCCCATCACTAATGGATACCTATTGTAAAGGTGCCTGCGCATGAAATTTTTTTGTAGCAAGAGTTGCGCAATCTCCAACCACACCTTTCCTGAGTCGACATTGTTGAATACTAGTGGCAAGTGGAGGTTCAGGACGACTGGAAACAATGCCAAGATAAGCGGAAAACACATACAGCACCTGGTAGTCCCAAATGGTCACCCATCTGGTACTAGCCAGGCTCTAGGTGTATCAGAATGTTGGGAATTTTTGTCACCCCTGACACGAAACTGCAAATAAAATATAAAAAAAAACTCGTAATTTCTCTTTTAAAAGTGAGTTGTTTATTTTCTTTATGGAATATACTTCCAAAATAAACTATTAAAGTTAAAAAAATAATAGAAATATTGTTTTTTAAAAAAAGTGTTTACAAAGTGCCGGCGCGCCTTCATGCAGCCATTTTTTTACGTAATGAAATCAATTGAATTTTATGAGTTAATGTTTTTCAATTTTAAAACTTTAATAAGCTATCAAAATTTTTCTATTGATTAAATTTTTACGATATTTTCAGGATCAATGTGAAATTTTATGCTCTTTCCAATAAACCGAATATAATATTTTAGAAAAACGGTTTTTAAATTCACCCCCCCCCCACATTTTGAAATGTCTATTAAAATTTTAATAATTAATTTATGTACCAAAGTTTTACATATTACAAATTGAAGATAAAAAAGATTAATAAATAATATATTAAAATTTAAAACACAAAAAAAAGAATAGTCTTGTGCAAATTTACCTGTAAAGTCAAAAGTTTAAAACCTTTTTTGTTTTGTTTTTTAAATGAAACCTTATAATCTTCTTGTATTGCACAGAAAGTTTCGTTTTATTACGAAAATTATTTCTATTTCATTCAATGTTTTTTTTCTTTTAGATATTAAAAAAAAAAAAAATTCACTCCATAAAGTGGTATTTAAATATATTAAATCGAAAACTTGTGTACTTCTTTGAGAAAAGAAAAAAAATTCAACTTTTTTTTTTTTTTTTTTTTTTTTTTTTGCCTTAAAAAAGTAAAATGTGACTAGTTTTCAGGTATGGAGGCACAAATTTCTTTGCGCACAAGGCTAGACGGCTAACGCGAACGTGTGGTTTTTAATTCCTTCTGTCCACTCGTAGTTCAAAACAAAAAAACTACTTCCGGTTTTCGATAAAAACGTAAACTGTTTGTGCCATGGTGGGATTTTCAAATAGGCGTTTAAAAAAATTAAAAAATAAATGGATTTTAAAATATAAATATGGATAAATTCTGAACAATGAAGAATGGAACTAAACATTCAATAGTATTTTTTTATAGGTAAGTGATTTTTGGAATCATATCGATTTTTTTTTTTAACAATCGACGAAAGTTAAATTTCGTTTATTTTCTTCAAATCTTTTTAAAGAAAACCGATTTAAAAAAAAACATTGCATAATTTGCTATCAAACCTGTTTTTGTTTTTTTTTTAATTTGGTCTTTGCTCCTTGTTCCTTTAATTGAAAAAAAAAATAGGGTTTGATTTACATTTTTCAAGTAGTTATAAGCTTTGAAAAGATAGTAAGTTGAATTATTAGTTCTTATCACGTCATTTTTTAATGGCCGCTTGATGCACCTAGTCAGCCTCAACGTTGCTTAACTTCGGTGATCTGACGAGAACTGGTGTCAACGTGATTATGCCGTATTTGTTCATTATACGCAGCTGTTTATTATACTCGGCTGTTGTAGTTATACTTTATTATGCTAGCTGAGCGCCCAGCATTGAACAATCGTAAAATATGCTTAATATTTTGATTTATGCAGATGTCGTATTATTATACGCCCAATCTTTTATCGATTATTATATGTTAAACTATAATCAATATATAGTAGTGACTTCAAAAGTAAAAAAAATATATAAAAATGTGACTTGGATACTATCAGCCAGAATCGAAATCAAAACATATAGCACTCCATAAAAAAAAAAAGAATCGACTTTAAAGTATGTGTGTGTTTTTATATATATATATATATATATATATATATATATATATATATATATATAGTGTGTGTGTGTTTAGAGGTACAGAATTTGTATATAGTTTTAAAAAAAAGTAATAGGCGGAAGTTTCTCGAGAGCTCTTTCGGCTATCATCTCGTCAGGAGGAAATCGATAGCAACCTAAATAATATTGTAACGAAAATAAAGAGTTCTATAGGGAAACTTATTAAATGTGCCAAACGTACGGGGACACTAATTAAATTTATTTACGTTTAAAAACGATTAAAATATTGGCACAACGAGGGAGAAAAAAAAAAAAAAAAAAAAAGCGGGAGAAAAAAATTCAAAGTTCCCCAAAGAGAAACAATGCGTTTGATGTTTCTTTTTGCCGGCACAAAGGTTGACGCACCGCGATAGAGACGGCCTCCAAAATCTTTAAATGGATTTTGGAGTCCGCTCTATGTAGTACCTTTAATAGGTTGAATTCTTTACATGGGGCTCTTAAGTTCACTATGGACAGTGAGAACAATTCGCTTCCTTTCTTGGATGTTCTTGTCGAACGCTCAAGGGGGGGGGGGCTTTCTCACTACAATTTATAGAAAGCCGACATTTACTGGCCTATATGTGAACTGGTTGTCTTTTGTACCTAAATCACGTAAGGTCGGCTTAATTAATACTTTGGTACATAGAGCCCTCATGATTTGTTCGCCTAACAGATTAGATGTTGAACTCGATAAGATTAGGGAAATATTCATCAATAATGTTTATCCTGTTGACCTTATTGATGACTGTAATTTCAAAAAGGTTGCAGATTTTAAATCCCCTAAAAAGTTTGGACCCTTGAAATCTGCAGCACATCTCTTTTTGGTATGTCAGGTGCGGAAATTACAGAAAGAAAAAAAATTAAGAAATTTGTGTTTGTAATTGGATTTTTTTTTATATGTGGCATTAATTTACATATGAGAGGAATAGCTGCTTTAAGAAGGATTAATTGGCAGTTACGCTCAAACCATATTTGTTACAGTTCAGACCTCTGTCGGACCCCCATGCTGTCTGGCACCGTCTCAACTCAACTCGTTTATTACCGTTTTTCTTTCTCCTCCGTCTCTACACCAGCTTGCTTCTGCTTCACTACACGCTGGCCATAGACAGCCATTTTTTTTTTTTTTATACATCCATCTTTTTCGATTGCATGCCACAGCCAGACCATTCTCGCCTTCACTTTACATGTCCATCTCCTTCGGTGTTGACTTTTCAAAACAACAGTAGGCAGCCAGGGTGAAGAAAGGTATTAAAAAAAAAAAAAAATGGTAGCAGGCAGGTTCGAACCCGTGACGCGAAGGCAGAAAAGAAAGTGAAAGAAAATCTGATGTCTTAGCCAATGTTTCCATGACACAACCGGAAGTCAAAAGCGTTGGTGAAAAAATGTTGGTGAAAAAAAATCGACCCCTCCTTGTACAAAACAGCCGAGTTTAGAGTGAAAGAATTAATGTTTTGGGCCAGTTTTTCAATATTTGTCATCTGAGATGTCGAGCTTCAAAATGATACTGATCTTGTCAAGATCCGTCACCTCTGATGAAAGTTTTTGCGAGACATACAAACATGTTCTTCAGATGCTACACTTCAATTTCTTGTTTTCTGTCAGTGGAGGAGAAATCCTTCACGACTGAGACAATTTATTTTTGTTCCTTTTCTCCACATCAAAAAACGACCCTGGTGTCTAACTCTGTCCTGTGGGGAGGCATTGTAAATGGGGACATACAAACATACATACATTTGAACAGACAGGATTACTACAATTGAGTGTTTTATAGCTGAGTTTGACTTAAAAAAGCAAAATCCTTCCAACATCTGCAAGATGATGCAAACCTTGTAAATCACATCAGTCACTTTGACAACTGCCTCAAAAGCAGCATAAACTCTTAATTTTTATGACATATATATATAAATGAAAATGTATGTATGTTCGCTTTTTGTGTATGTCTGCAAAAGGCTTTTTCGACAGGCTTCTCGGTCGGCTAACTCCTTCTTAAAAGTTTTTATATGCTGTCTAAATGATAACATCTACGAGTTACGAATGGGGATCACATGTGTATTTAATTTGCCCGACTTTCACTCACTATTTTTTCCAGATTTTTTAGATCGCCGCGTGTTTCTTCTGCTTTTCAGTATAAAAAAAAGTGAAACTGGATTCGGATCAGCAGTCCCCTGGCCCACAGCCAGGTGGTCTCCGGAAAGCAATGTAAACGTTTGGTCACTGTCAGCTTTTCACTGCCATATCAGACAATTGCTTTCATCTGGACACTCTCCTAATAAACGGGGGGAGCTGGTTTTCCCCAAAGTTGGGTAAAAAGAAACAAACCGGATTTTGACCTCATTAAAACCTGCCCCACAGAAAATATTAACTGTGACTTCTATTTGACCTCATTAAGTCATTAAGTGCGGGCACCTGTCAATTCTCTTCCTACTTAAATAAATTCAAACATCTTTCAGTTACTCTTTCTTGCTGGCCGAGTGGTTAACGTGTCAATTTTCACACTTTATTTTCCAACTTCATCTCAGGGTTTATCCTACCTACCTGCCAAATTTTTTTTATCCCCCCCCCTCCAGTGTGGTTCTTTTTGATTTAAGAGCACACATACCTTAAAACACCTGGGCAACGCTGAGTACCCCCCCCCGCTAGTCTATAAATATAAAAGCGAAAATGTGTGTTTGTATGTGTGTTTGTGTGTCCGCTAAAAACTTTCGACAGATGTGACGAAAATTCACAAACTCTGTATCATATCGAAGCTCCATCCTTCGCCCGAAAAATATCAAAAAATTGGTCAAAAACGTTCATTTTTTTCACCCTGAAATCGACAATTTTCGACAGGGGGGGGGGGTCAACAAAAACGGTCCTCTCGTGACGACGACCGGTTCTACGCATGCGTCAGATGACGTCATGACCTTATTTAGTTTAAATAGTTGAAAAACTGACTAAATTTCATGTATGTCGCGTTAGCTCAGTTGTTTAACGCATTGGTTCATTATCTAAACGTTTTGAGTTCGAATCGTGGTGTGAGATGTCTTCTTTTTTTTTTTTTTTTTTTTTCGATTTTTTAAATTTAAATATTGAACCAGTGTTATTTAAGCCATTTTTCACATAACGTTCATTTTTCTGGGTTTTTTTTTTTTTTTTTTTTTTTTTTTTACTTCGCTTATCCACCCCCGACCACGCACCCAAAAACACCCAGGTACCCACCGATTTTTTCTTTTTTAAATTTTAATATCGAAACCGGCTTATTTAAGCCATTTTTGTTTTTTTCGATTTTTACATTTAACATCGTTCGTTTGCCTTACGTTAGTTTTTTTTTTTTTTTTTTTTTCGATGTTTTTTAATGTTTTCTTTTTTTACTTCGCTTATAACAAACAAACCTGGTCATTGACCTCATTTGCTGAATAGCTATTGCTTATGTCGTGCGCGCACCTGTCAATTTGGTTCTTACTTAAATAAATTCAAACATCTTTCAGTAACTCATTCTGGCTGGCCGATTTTATTTTCAAACTTTGCCTCAGGGCTTCGGGTTCGATCCTACCAACCTTCCCCCCCCCTGGGTTTCTTTTTTAAAAACACTCGGGCAATGCCGGGTACCCCCGCTAGTATATATATATAAAAGCGAAAATGTGTTTGTGTGTGCACTTTTTCTGTGTGCCCGCTAAGACTTTTTTCGGGGTGGTTCTTGGCTTGCTCGCTCATTCTTATAACTTTGTATATGCTACCGAGATGATAATATCTAAGATTTAAGAAACAACTCGGCATGTATCTTTAATTTGGGCAACTTTTACGCGCAACTTTCGCTATATTTATTGGCCCGCTTGTGTCATTGGCTTTTCGGTAAAACAAAAAAGTGAAACTGAAAAAAAAACCTTGGTGGCACTTAGCTTGAATAAAGAATTTAATATCTCAATGTCTGTGAAAACTGTTATATCAGACAATTGCTATTTTGGGCTGCCCCAACAAGTTGGGGAGAGGGGGGGGGAACAAAAAACTGTCTCGCAGAAATAGTTAACTGCGGAATGATGTTTGAGCTCAATTTGAACTCCTTCACTTTTTAATCATAAATTTAACGTCTTACATTGCTTCCGTCGCCGTAGCGCGGTGTATGTCGTCAGCCTATTGCCCTCAAGGCTACAGGTTCGGGCCTACCTGCCACCCCGCCCCCCCTTTTTTTCCACCTACAAAAGTTTGTTTTTTTCCAATTTTTAAAATCGCTGTTTTTGGTTTTGTTTTGTTTTTTTTTTGTTTTTTTTAAGAAGTTTAACATCGTTTTTATTATATTTAAACAGGGTTGTTTCCTTTTTGTTCTGATTTACCCCACCCAACACACACCCCTCCAAACACCCAGGCAATGCCAGACACCCCCGCTAGTATATCTTTATATATATATATATATATATATAAAAGTGAAAGTGTGTGTGTGTGTGTGTGTGTGTGTGTGTGTATTTTTCTGTATGTCCGCCAAAGGCTTTTTTTGCCGGGCTTCTAGGTCGGCTCACTCCTTAAAACTTTTTATATGCTATCTAAATCATAATATCTACGACTTAAGAATGGGGGTCGCAGCTATCTTTAATTTGCCCGACTTTTACACACTATTTTCGTCTTCGTTACGCTTGTCAGTATTAAAAAAAAAGCAAACGATAGGGCGGGGAAAACAGAAACTGGCTTGCAGCGCAAAACTAGGTCAAACATCACGCGACTTAACTTTCTCGCACCTGTCAATTTCATCTTATAAACGTTAACTTAAGACGTTTATCACTTCTTTCCCCTCGTGGTAGAGATGGTTAGGTCTCGGGGTTTTTTTCCACCTTCGCGTCAAGGCTTCGAAGTTCAAGCCTACCTTCCTACTAAAACTTTGTTTTCTTTTATACCTCCAATCACCCGGCCAACGTTTTTTCTTTAAACAGAGTTGTTTTGGTCTAACCCCCCCCCTTACAGCACGCACACCTCCAAACATCCAGACAACGCCAGGTACTCCCGC
>NC_136510.1:15252194-15529694 GCF_053919585.1 Euprymna scolopes | reverse complement strand
GATTTTTCCTTGGCTAAAACCCAAATATAAAGTTCCGCATGGGTTCGAATACCCTATATATTAAGTTTTTTGTCTGTGGACCAAAAACTGCCAGGAATTCGGTAGGCAAAAATTTTAAACAAATATATATACATAAATATATATAGAAAGAGGTTTTTACGCAAATATTACGCAAGTATAAATCGTGTAGAATATCTTCATGAATATAATTACACGTAATAGTTAACTGAAGATGATCATCCCATAAGAATACCGAAAAAAACTAATAGGGAATTAATTAAAACTAGCGGGAACTGTGGAAATTCCGCAGGGGACTCATTCATCTGTAATATATTGATGTTGGCATTCTGTAGATGTTCAGTGTAAATAGAGACGCGCTGATATTATTATAGCTTTTTTGTTAAAACTGCAAAAGTATTTATCTAAGCTAGCACGAACGCCCGGCAAAGCCCGGTCGTAAAGTATGCTTAAATATTTTAATTCTTACAGATTTCGTATATATTATTATAGAGTTGATGTTCTATCGATTTTTATATATTATAAAGTTGCGATTTCAAAAATAAAAAAATATATCCAAATGACTTGAGTGCATTAGCTTGAATCGAAACCGAAATAAAAATATATATATATATATATATATATATATATATATATATATATATATATATATATATATATATATATATATAATGAATAAAAATAAAATAAAAATACCAGCGATGGTTGACGTTATGTTGTTTTGAAAAAAAGAAAAAGAAATTCATTCGGTTTTTCTTTTTTTCAAAACATAACTTGAGTTCCTTCAGCCATAACCGAAACCAAAGCTTATGAAGAATTCTTGATAAGATTATTTATATAGAAAAAATAGATTACTGGAGTGCCATCAGCTATAATCGAAATCGAACCCAATTCTTATGAAGAATTCTTGGTAAAATTATTTATGACAAGAAATGGAAGTACATAACAATTAAACGACCCGGATGTAAGCGTGACACACAAAAGAACACACATGCTATCGTATTAATAGATGAATGTTTAAAAGAATATGTAAATTAGCCAGATATTTTGCAGATGAATGCAATTCCACGACCCATATATAAAAAAGTTGTATTTTTTTTTTTTTTTTTTTAATTTTAATAAAAAAAAAAGGTTTTTAATATGAATAAAAAAAAAATTATAGGAGTATAGAATTGGTTTTCTAATATTTTCAAATTAATATTGAGTGTTTTTTAAATATTGGTTTGTTTACATAATCCGAGAGGTTTAATTAAATTGAACCCTATTTTATTCTTTTTGCATCCCAAACAAGACGTATTGTCACATGGATGTAAGGGGCCACTATTTGGAATCATACCTATTGGGGGGGTGGGGGTTGTAGAGACTTGAGTAACGAGATATCTGTTCATATGGCCTTTAAACTTTTGCAGGTTGGTAGTCAGGGAAGCAGGAAATTCAAGTCTGATAGTCCGTAAGAAGAAACTAGAGTAGAAAGCTTTCCGGCATCTAGGGATCTCAACAGTAAAGGGGTGTGATTTTGCTGCTTGTCAAGTTAGTCAGGAATATGTATGTCGAGATGGCACAAGTGTTATGCGTTCAGTGGAGCACATTCCACTTGTAAATCAGGTAGAGGGATGCAACATTGCAGCGATGGGTCAAGAGTTGGAGTTTGGCCAGTAGTGTGGGACTTATTAGATTGAAGATTCTTTGTAGTCTGTCAAAAGACAGACTAGTAGTAGATGCATCAACCCAGATGTGGCAGTAATACTCCATGCATGGGCGAATGTAGAGATACAGGATACTCTTGGCTGTGAGTAATTTTCTAGTATAGTAGAGGAAGTCTACCTTCTTTGCAGCAGCTTTCGCATGGAAAATAAATTTTCAGTTCGTGATAGTTGCTTATAGATCACGGTCCCTTATGTGAAGAAGCACTTTATCTCTATTCTTGTCATTCAGTTTTAAACTTAGACGGCGTCAATTGTAACTTAAGACGAATTATCAAATCGTTCACCATCTCTCTTTAGGGTTTATCTCTGTTTTGAAAACTTTTGCGCAAACTTTCGGCATGTTTTCCTCCATGGCCAAATATTTATCGAAGGATTGCTACCTCATAAACATTTTTTTTTTATCCCCCACTTTCACAAATTATTTTCATGCTCTGCTTTTTATTGTTTCAGATTCTTTCAGATTTTCCCCTCGGGTCTCCCCTTCCTCTCTTTTCTATTAGCAATAACATTACTCTTTTCTGTGCTGCATCTAACACTCCAGACTCCCAAGACTGTGATACGGGTATCTAGAGCATCTTTCCATCCAGTTTTCTCACCTTTGATGTAAGGATTCTGGTTCTCTGACCTTGTCATACGGTTGGGTTGGGAATCTATTGAGTTTTTTAAATAGAAGCTCAGTCACGTCTTTGAAAACCTTATTTTGTATGGTTAATTTGAAAATTTAAAAAACAATATGTTGCGTGTGTGTGTGTGTGTGTGTGTATAAGAAAAAGTAGTTAATAAAACATGTTAAAAAAAACAAGCTCTATTTCCTATTTGGTTTTATCGAGCTTTTACATCTGGTTGAGATTACTTTATAAATATTAACTCTTCAATATTTATAATATACTTTAGTTTTGCCATCTTGGATTATTTTGGTAAACTTAACTGTAATACTTATATATATTACAATATAAAAATGCGAGCATGAAAAGTAATATGGTTAAGCTTAAACATGGAAAAGTAAAGGACTATTTGTTAAAACTGGAAAAGAAAAGGACGAGATATTCTAGTAAAAAAATATATATTTATAACTTAAAATATTGAAACATCAAGAATTGATTATATAATGTTATAAATTGAATTTTTAAAAAATTCTTAATGCTGCAATATTTTAAGTTATAAATTTATTATATTTTTTACCAGAATATCTTTTCTTTTCCAGTTTTAACAACTAGTCCTTTACCTTTCTATGTTTAAGCTTAACCATATTACTTTTCATGCTCGCATTTTTCTATTGTAATCCACGATTTGTCGCACATTGAAACAGTGGTCGTACATTCAAACAGCATGATCTAATTGTGGGTGTGTATAGGGGCCGATTCTTGGAATTTATTATTTCTCCTACTCATAAACAACCTCCCTGATAAAATTGTCTCCAAGAAGGGTATATTTGCTGGTGACACCATGCTCTATAACGAACACAAGAGGCAAATGAATGAACGTATCTTTAAGGCAATGACTGAAACCTTAGAGAATGACCTCCAGTCTTATAGTGGAATGGAGACGTAAATGGATGGTAACATTTAATGCTGTCAAGACTCGGTTTCTTTCGTTTAAAAATTACAAGAAACTTTCTCATTGCCATGACTAATACCTGGAAGCTCTTTGCTCAAACTCCTCAGCTTAACATTTATAGGCAACATGAATTGAAACAAATACATTGAAGACATTGCCAAGGTTGCTGCAAGGGTTTTCTCTACCGTGCTTGAAATCTACTCACAACTCAGAGTATCCTATATCTCTGCAAAGCAACCATTCATCCATGCATAGTATTGCTGCCACATCTAGGCTGGTGCATCTACCACTTGTCTTTCTGTTCTCAAACAGGATCCAAAAGAGTCTCTAGCCTAATAAGTCCTGCACTATTAACCAAACTCTGATCCCTGTCCCATCGCCACAATGTTGTGCCTATTTTGCGAGTATTTTAATGAAATGTTTTAACGAACTCCTAACACTCGTGCCCTCTCGATGTAAATACCCCCCGACTAACCTGACAAGCAGCAAAATCTCACCCCTACACTGTAGACATCTGTAGATGTCAGAAAACCTTTACTCCAATAGTTCTTCTCTCAATTCGCTAGATTCCGGAATTTCCTGCTCCCCTGACTGTACTGACCTGCAGAAGTTTAAATGTAATGTGACCAGACATCTCACTGCTCAACTCCCTACATAATGTCCCTATAAATATGGTCCCCAGTGGCACTGTGACTTATTTGGGATGAATTAGAGTAAAAATAAAATATACTCATTTTCAAAAAGATATTGTACACCTTTTAGAAATTGACTTTTAAACTATTGAGGCCTGGCCAATATTATATGGTAAAAGATCAAGTGTTGTACGCAGTAAAAAAAATCTTTTCAAATTAATCATAAATAAAATGTACGATTTCTACAAACAGTGAACCTAACCATGGTTGACATGCTGTAAAACCCAACAACAATGTCCAGTCTGATTTAAAAAAAAATTAAAACAGATTTTTTTCACATGTGCTTTATTTTTTTTAATCACGGAAATTAAAGAAAATATTTTGAACCAAGTTTTAATGTTTGGTTAAAAATTAGAAAACCAATGTTTTTATGCATAAATTTTCAATAATAAAAAAATAATTGGATTATTTTGATTGAAAAGAAAAAGTGTAAAATAAATTGAAAATTGTTTTCTTTTCAGAGCATCCATCATGTTCAAGTTTGCAGTTTACTTGTTCCAATCACAAATGTATAAAGAAAGAATGGCAATGCGATGGCGACAACGATTGTGGAGATGACAGTGATGAACTCGACTGTAGTAAGTTATCTTAAATTTTCATTTTATTTTAATGTTTTTTATTATTTTAATGTGTTTATTTTAATGTGTTTTTTTATTATTTTAATGTGTTTTTTATTATTTTAATGTGTTTTTTTTATTATTTTGATGTTTTTTATTTTAATGTGTTTAATATTTTAATGAGTTTTTTATAATTTTAGTGTTTTATTTTAATAGTTTTATTATTTTAATGGAAGTTTTATTGAATTTTTGTGTTAATGTATTTTTCCTTTTTAATGGGGTTTTAGTTGCATCAAACTTTATATTTGTATAGTATATTGAAGACTTTTTTAAATTAAGATTTGTAATTTCTTTTTTTTTTTCTTTTTTTTTTTTCTTTTTTTTTTTTTCTTTTTTTTTTTTTCTTTTCCTTAGCCAAAAAGAATTGCACTGATGAGGAATTTAAGTGTGATGATGGCCGCTGTATTTTAGTCCAGTGGAAATGTGATGGAGAAGATGATTGTAAAGATGGCTCTGATGAGCAGTGTGGTAAGTCTTTCGAATATCTTTGGCAAAATATGGAATGTTTTTGTTGGTTTTTTTTTTTTTTTTTTTTTTTTTAATTAATATAATTATTTTTTGGTTTTTATTAACTTTTAAAATTTTTAATTATTTTTTTTTTCTCTCAACACTTCTGAACCTTTAAGAAAAAAAATTTACTTTTTTAAGAAATATTTTTATATTGTTTTACATATGTAAAACATCTAAACATTGGTATACTTGTGAAAAAGTTTAAGTGCATGGATTTAATCTAGATTATTTAATATATACTGTATTATCTGCCTTAGTGCTATACACAAACGAATGGGGTTCTTGTCTAGAATTCAACTTAATTAAAAAAGAAAAAAAATACACAAAAAATCTTTGTATGTACCCATCACTGAACAAAGATGTCATGTTCCAAAAATCATATAAAGTGATCAAGTAGATTTTTTTTTTTTCTTTTTCTAAAAAATCAAATTTTTAGGAGAAAGTAGGGATGGTGTGTCTCTGTCCACCATCTATATATATATATATATATATATATATATATATATATATATAAAAGCAAAGATGTATGTATGTATGTTCGCTTTTTATGTATGTCCGCAAAAGGCTTTTTTCACCGTGATTCTCAGTCGGTTCGTTCCTTAAAACTTTTTATATCGTGTCTAAATCATAACAACTACGACTTAACAACGGGGGTCCTGTGTGTATTTAATTTGCCCGACTTTTACCAGCTCGCCGCGTCTTCGAAAAGCGAATGATCTGGCTTGCAATGCAAAACTAGGTCAGACATCACACCACTTTCTCACACCTGTTTATTTCGCTTTATAAACCTTCACTTAATGCGTATATCAGTTCCTCTCCCCTCGTGGCTGAGATGGTTAGGTGTCTGGCTTTACTGCCCTTTCGTTTCCACCTTCGCGTCAAGGCTTCAGGGTTCAATCCTACCTTCCTACTAAAACTATTTTTTTTTTTTGTCTTTTACCTGCCCAACTTTTTTAACACGCACACCTCCAAACACCCGGGCAACGCCGGGTACCCCACCCCCTCCGCTAGTATTTGATAAAAGGAGGCAACTCCATTTGAACTGCCTAGACAAATAGATCAAAATGCTTATGAATGACTATTAATCGCTAAATGCTGTAAAAAAAAAAAAAAAATACCAAAACAATTGATGATTTTTGAAATATGACATTTTCGTTCCATGGTGAGTATGTACAGCATAAAGATTTTTCTGTATTTTTTTTTTTTTTTTTAATTAGGTTGAATTCTAGACAACAAGCAGGAATAGCTAGCATTATACAAACTAATTCTGCAATCTCCACAGATTATCCATACAGTGGTTCTTCACCTAGACAACTTGAATTTTGTCGGTTTAGTAACATATCACAGCATTTCATTTTCCCCTTTTATGTAGTTATTCCATCATGATGCATGTCAATCAAATAATGATAGCACAGATTCATCTGAGGTTTAACAATTTGGGAGTGGAAGTATTCTTCATAGTACACATAAAATTTCCAATCCCTCTATGGAGGCAGTGAGAAGTGTTCTTGTCCTGAATTTTTAAGTGATTAATGGGAATTTTTGTGCATTACAACATAACTCAATTTAAAACTTGCAAAATTTATCTCCCCTGTTTTTTGAGACTTTTTTTTCAAAATGTCGCTTAAAACAGTCACTCTTCAAATACTCATAAAATTTGATTTTTCTTATTTAAAAATAAAATTACTTAAGCAGTTTACATGATTTTTTTAAAATATATTTTCATTTCGTCATGAGTATGCATCAGGATAACAGAATGGACACCTCGTGAACATAAGAGACTGAAGAGAAGAACAAGATGGAGGGATGACCTAATTCAACACATGGGTCCCACATGGCAGCAGATAGCTCAGGACAGTTAGATGGCTAAAGTCCAGGGAGGGGTTCCTCATTGAGTGATAAAACCCTTGTTGATTGATTGATGTACATCATAAAGATATTTCTTCATTTTTGTTTTATTAATAATGAGGCAATTTTGGATGAGAACTGATCATTTTTCTAAATTCTTTTTCTCTTTTTTTAAAGGATTTTGTCAAAAAAAAGAAATGTAGGAAATATGCAATTTTAGTTTTGATGTTTGTAAATCTTTTCAAGTTTTCAGTACTGGTACAGTTTTTGAACCAAATAAGACTTTTTTGGACCTGTTTACATAAATAACCAAAATATGCAGAAATGCTTTTCCAATCAGAGTACAAGAAAAGCAGACAATTTAAATTATTAATTAAATCTTAAACTGGCGATTGTCCAAATTTTCTAGCAAAAAGATAAAAAGAGGTAAAAAATATAAGAGAAGTAAAGAAATAATTATTACCAAAGGCAACAAAAATAAGTTATGGTTAGGATAACAAAAAAAAAAAAAGAAGGTTTTTGTCTGTTATGATTCTGAGAAAGGGATATATATCATCTGAAGTAGGTGACTAGGCTTGCTTCAGTTTGAGTAATAAATCTCTTATGTCGCCCTATGGAAGATGTGTCATAGTCGAAGCGGGAATTCCTAGCGTGAAGCTTGGGTATCTTTCAACATCTCTCTCGAACGACTCTACCAGCCAATATTTATTGGCTTAACCAACCAATCACAATACTGCAAGAGGAATGAACTCTTATTCATTGCATCAGTCTTGTTCAAAATCTGGACCAGTACTGAGTGGGGGGGGGGGCAATTTAGGTTTCCCATAAAAAAAAAAAGTCATTTCATTAATTTTCATGCCAAAAAGAAATGATTTTTCTGTATAAAAAATATGGTGTTTTTTTTTTTGTTTTTTTTTTTTCTTGATTTAAATGTGGTTTTATTTTATTCTTTTTTTTCACCTAGGTTTAATTTTTGACGTTGGTTCATTATCATTTTGGCTTTTTCAAACTGTCATTTTTTGCATCGTTCAAAAGTTGGACTTATTAATTATTCTTGCAGAGCATGAATCATGCAGCCAAACAGATATTCGGTGCGGCGATGGAAAATGTGTTCCTAAGACTTGGATATGCGACAAAGAAGTTGATTGCTCCGATCAAATAGATGAAATTAATTGTGGTGAGTTTAGAGGATAAAAAATTTTTGAGATGAGGATTAAATGCAGCTTATCGTGGACAAAAACTGAAAAGGGAATTCTGTTTGAAGCTTTGATTGCTATAAAGAGCCCCTTTTACTTAAAAAAAAAAAAAATAAATAAAAATTGTTGTTATTGTGATTATTTTCTACTTAGTCACTTCATTACAAGCAAAATATAGCAAATTTAAAAGTTCAGTTGAAATATTTTTAGCATGTATTAAGATATGTGAGTATGAACAGTTAAGTGTTTTCTCCCACGAGTTGTTTAAGGTAGTGCTTATTTGAGTGTATGAAGTGTTCACTTTTGTCATATCTGTTGCAATGACCATTTATCGATGTAAGTTTGGAGTGAAAATTTGTTTTGTTTATGTCAATTCTAGTAGTTTAATGCCAAATTTTTAACTGCTTCTTTTTCAAGGACTTGATGAAGATATTTTTAACACTTCTCATTGGCTGAAAAATGTTTTTTTTTCTTCTATTTATTTTAATTTGGAGCTAAGTGTTATATTATGCTTCACACAGAAGAATGACAACATTTGGATTTATAAAAATATTGTGAATGTTTGTGTTGGTGAAATGGGAGAGAATGGTTGGGTTTGAGTGTTGGCTGACCGTGCACCCTGAAAATTAGTCTTTTTGTTTGCCAATCAAAAAACAACTGGCTTAAATTTAATTCAAGTCTTTATGTAGTTTGCTGTGACCTTTTTCATAATTGATTCTTCTCATACCTTTGATTGTGTTAAAAGTTCAATAACCAGGACAAGTCATTCTCATTGTTTTTTTTTTTGTTTTGTTTTTTTCTGATTCATTCTGGATTGTTGTCTGGGTATGCTTGACTTTGATTATCCAACATAAGGAGCTAATTTTATAGCAAAATGTGCAACTACTTTTTTTCTCATTGTGTTTGTATGAAAGCGCTGGTTTTGATAAGCATTTTGTATTTAAAATTTTTTTTTTTTTTTTTTTTTTTAATTCTAGATTTTAGAAAAATTACTTGCAAGCCTGATGAGATCTACTGCCCTGGTAGCCGGCGTTGTATTCAAGCTCGTCTTAAATGTGATGGACAGAATGACTGTGGAGATTGGGAAGATGAACTTGACTGCGGTAATTTCATTATTTTTAGTTCAGCTTTTACTTTCATTGTTGGAATTGTTATAAAATTAAAATAAAAATAAAATAAGCAATGATTCGTTTTTTTTTTTTGTTTTTTTTTGTTTTTTCTAAAGAATGAAATTAGTTTTTGTAAAGATTTGAACTTTACTGAAAAACCTGTGATAAAGTCAAATATGAATACAATTGAAAATTCAGGATTTTGATTGGATAAATAGGTCATGTGACCTTATTTGCATAGATAGATCACATGACTAAGTCAATGCTTAAAAAAATATATATTCAACCATTTATCCAATACGAATATCTCTAGATTCAACAGTCCTCTTTTGAAGCCTACCGTTAGATATGAAACGGAAACGGTTGATCTGAACAGAATATAAATGTGAAGGACATTATAATTTCAAAATTACAGTAGAACACCAGGATACGGCATTAAAAATTAGTAACAAAATACAGTATAGTATATAATACACATGTATATAATCAAATAACATAAATAACACCGTAAGAAGGAGGAAATACCATAACCAGGGGCCAGAAAATCATTGTATTCCACATTGTAACCTGAAAAAAAAAATTGTATCATAGGGCCATCGTATCCCAGGGTTCTAGTGTATTTTACAAGAATTAGAAAAAAAAAAATTGGTTTCATTTTTCAGATAAGGAAAGACAATTCAAGAAGTTCTTTTAAAAGTTAAAATTTTGTTAAAAAAAAGTTAAAAAAAACAAGTCATACACTTTACAATAATGACTGTTTAAAACTATAAATTTTAATGATTATTTTTAATTATGAAACTTTAATTTTCTAAAATAAAATGTTTAATTTTTAAATTACATATTTTTAAATAACTTCCATTAATTTCAGAAAAAGTACAAAAAATGCCTGTAATTTATTTGAAATTCTAATTATTTTCTAAAAGTTATAAAAATTTATTTCAATAAATGTTCAAATAATTAATGTATCTTTTTGTGCAGGTGTTGTTTATTTTGTTTGCTTTCTGCTAAAAAGTTATGCAGAACCATAACATTTTTGTGTCTCCCCTGTTCAGACGTCTCCAAAAAATTAAAAAAAATTGTCCTCAAAAACTAAAATGCACAAAAAGTGCCAATAAAATTATTTTTTTAAATCACAAATCAAATTTATTGGTAAAAAATAGCAAACTGCAACAAGCCATGTCAAAAGAGAAGACAGCTACAATCTGAATGTATGTCTAAGGCAGACATTTACCTGGATATGGTAGACCTCATCTAATTGTAATAACTTTGGTAATTAAAATAGAAAATGGTTTGTACTAAATTGACTATTTTTAATTTAGCACTGAATTTTCTTTATTTTTTTTATAGGGAATACCACCGTCTGTCGTCAAGGGGAATTCCGCTGTAAAAATGGAGCTTGTATTAATGGGACCTGGCGGTGTGATGGTGAATTTGATTGCCATGAGAAATCCGATGAGTTTGATTGTAGTGAGTACACGTGGAAGTCAAACCATTTTAAAATCCATTTTAAAACGCTGAAACACTACCATATATTTTAGATTTATGTTGCCATCTCAGTTATGGCATGCAAGCTGAGCAAATATGAAAAAGATACTAGCTTGTCTCAGCTATTCTTTCTTTCTCTGTTCATTTAGAGTTTGAGGGGGGATATTATTGCCACTCATACTTAGGGTTAGTGACAGTTAAACTATTTTATTTTATTTATTTTTTTTTTTAAGTTGCTGAAAAATGCTCATCTTCCTTTGCTTGTAAATCAATTAATCTTTTATAGTCACTGCATTATTTTGCTTTCAAGGATTCACGTTAGTCTCGATATAATTTTAGGGATGATCAGTTGTTTACCATGAAAAACTGTTTAGGGGATTTAAAAAAAAAACAACAGTATTTTACCTCGTACCCCCACCCCCACATCGGCAGTGTTGATCAAACGCCACCTCTCTTTAAAACTAAGAACGAAAATCTTCTGAATATTGGCTCAATAACCAGGACAAACCATTCTCATTTTTCGACACCAGGACAATGACTATAACAAATATTGGCTCAACTATTTCATTTAGTCTCATTTTAAAATATATAAAAGATTTAAACTATATATATATATATATATATATATATATATATATACAGGGTGGAACAATGAAATCGTCGCCCTAGAAAAGACGACATGATTCCATTTCTGTTTGATGAAAAACATTTTTTTTTTTTTTGTTTTTTTTTTTTTGTTGCAGATCATCTACTAGTTGGCCAGTTGTGCACAAATCCCAAGAGCAATAGGAGCCTTTTATCATGTCTGAAAGTGACACAATGTTCAACGAGCGAGAGAAGAGATGTGCAGTTGTACAACTCGTGCTCTCTACCGATCCAAGTTATGACAAGGGGACCATTGCCAGTACCCCCAAAATGCATTGCTGGATTGCCACAAAGAAGAGGGAAATAAAGTCTCCGGCCAATGGCTATGGTCTTTGGTGTGGTTTCAAGGGAATGCCACATCATGCCTTCGAAGTCTGCTTGAAAGTCAACACTAAAGTGTACCTGCATGTGCTGAAGAGTGGTGATCCTATGGTGCAATCAGGTGGCTGCTGGCAGACCCTGTGTGTGACAGCAGGACTCGGCGCTGGCCCACAAGTCCAAAAAGACCCAGGCTTGGCTTTAAGAGTGTTACGACCTTGTACCCCTCTCTCATTCGCTCCCTTCATCCCCCGACCTGAACCCGCTGGACTACTTTGTTTGGTCATATGTTGAGAACATCACCAACATGACCTTCCACAATGTCAAAGTCAGCCTGATCGCTGCCATTTGCCAAGCTCTCAACGTTTACGTTGATTGGTTGGTTGGTTGTTTTTGTTTTACGGCATATCAACCCTTTTCAGATTATTTAATGCTGAATCCAGTGATTTTTAAACAAAAAGTTTTTAATAAAATATATATATATATATATATTTTTTTTTTTTTTTCAAGTCGGTTTTTATTTAACCCAAAGTTAACAGATACTACCACTCCGGGTCAGAGTGGATATGGGAGCAATTAAAGGGTGGCTCCACACTCTCCAAAGCTGGGGCCTCACCACCGGATATAATTTAAGGTCATATCCAGGACCGATTGAGTAGATGTCAGCTCTATAAATAATCACGTTACCTGAATTGTTTTTTTTTTGTTTTTTTTTTCAATAAGTTTTAAAAATAAAGTTGTAGTGTTGTTTTCTTTAGGGCGATACTTTTATCATTCTACCCTGTATGTGTAATAAAATATCATTCTACCCTGTATGTGTAATAAAATATTTAAGCATGTCCTTTTCTTTCTCATCTGAAAACATTGAAAATATTTTCTAAACTTTCTTTAAAGCTCTCCCGAGTTGTAGTCCACAGAAATTCCAATGTGTCACTGGTCACTGTATCGAATCTTCGTGGCGTTGTGACGGACATGCCGATTGTGCGGATGGCAGTGACGAAGCAAACTGTGGTAAGTTTTTTGTTTGTTTTTACTTTGCGATCATTTCAACTTTGTTGGGAAGGGGGGGGCGGGTTAAACGCGAAATACAATTGCAAATTTCTTGGGACTTCTACCTTGTTATGTTGCCTATCTTCGTCAAATAGTCTGTGAAAAGGATGGAGTTGTGGACTGCACCCTTGAGAAAAACTTTGTGCAAATCTTCTACATCTTCAGTTCCTTGCAAATAATTATGTGTACAGTTCCCACACTGACATCAAACTGCACTTATTGTCCCTATAGACACACGACAGTCCTTATCAATGAAATTCTTTATTTGGCCAATGAACTCTGGTGTTCTAACTCCCTTACTCCTCCCATCTCTCAGACTCCTTGTCTTCCTTGAATCTCTTATTCCACTCAAAAACTAATTCTCAATTTAAGTAAGATGATCCAAAGGCAGTCTGAAGCATTCCATACGTTTCTGTGGCAATTTTTTCCAAGTTTAGAACAGAATTTTATTGCATATCGTTCTTCTAAAGTATCCTCAGGTCCAGATTGCATTTTTGAAATTCACCAGCTGTGACAATCAGGCTTTAGTAGGATGTATTCCAATTCCTGCTGTAGCTGTTCATTTGAATCTGAAATCATAAAAATTAGTCATCTCATAAGATGCATAGCAATAACTGAATTTTCAAGAGTCTACGGCAATTTTAAATGCGTGTACAAAAAAAATTTGGAAACTTATTGAAGGCACCTCGTACTTCTGACATGCCAATCTATATATAAAGTAGTAGCATTCATGTGTGTGTGTCTGTGTGTACAACTCTCCTACAGACCTCACCATTGGACCGATCATGACCAAACCTGGTATAATGATGGTCCCCCCCCCCTAGGGATGGTGAACACCATTTTTCAAGATTAAGATCAAAGTCATAGCCTATGTATGTATACTCTCCTACAGCCCTTACCATTGGCCCAATCATGATCAAACCTGACATCATAATGGTCTCCGACCTAGAGATGTTGCACATCATTTTTCAAGGTCAGGATTAATCGTTACGGTCATATTTGGTGCGGCCCTTACAACATCCACTTACTACAAACGTGTCTGCAAAGTACAGCAAAGTCCTGTGTGAAGTGCTGCTATCTTTGCTAGTTAAGATATCATTACTTTTAGTTGAAATTGACACAAAAAGTCAGTAGATACCATTGTTTTTTTTTGGGGGGGGGTTTGGGTTTTTTTAGACTTTTTTTCATTTTCTGTTAAAAAACAAATATACTGAAATGCTAATGCAGGAATCAGACTGAATGTCAAGCTTTATGAAACTTTTTGATTAAATGTGGGTTTCAGTTGATTTTTAAAAATAGCTCTATTCTGTAAATGTGAGTTAAGAAAAAAACACATTTTCTTTAATTGATCAAGTTTAGTTTGAAATATAATTTTTGTCATAGATTCAAAAGACATATCTGAAGAATGAAACCATTTTTTTTTTTTGCTGAAATAAAAGGGTTTCCTTTTTAATTTTCTCACAGATATAGAAAAATGCAGCAGTGGCCAATTCCAATGTCAATCTGGAAAATGTATCGGATCCAATAAGGTTTGCAATGGCCTTTCCGAATGTCCGGATGGTTCTGATGAAATGCACTGCAGTAAGTTTTTTTTTTTTCTTATGTTATGATTTTTGTAGATATTTTTAAATTTCTTTTTGGTCTACATCTAGAATTGAGTTTGTTTGAGAGTTCAATGTGAACATTTGTCAAATGAAATTGTTTTTCAATAAATTGGGTGTTCAGAGTCAGAGCAAATTCCTGTGAGGCATTATGAGAAATGCCTAACAAAAAATATTATCTTTATTGTTGTCTTGATCGTTTTTAAAAATATTTTTTATTTAGGTTTATTTTACTTTATTACTTTTTATTTAAGTTTATTTTACTTTTATTAATTTATTTTATTTAAAAGAAATTTATTAAAAAAATTTTTAGATGTTTTATTTTTACTTTTGAAATTTTAAATTTTTTTATTTTCCCCAAATATTTTTTATTTTTGTGTTTTATTTTTTAATTGTTAGTCGTTTTTAAAATTATTTTTTATTTAAATTTATTTTTATTTTTTATTTAAAAAAAATGTTATTTAAAATTTTTTTGTAGATCTTTTATAATTTTTTTTTATTTAAAATTTTTTTTGATTTTTTATAATTTATTTATTTTATTTTTTTAATTTAAAATTTGGACTCCAAAACAGCTGGCCGATTTTTTTTAATCTCACACAATAGACTTTGTATCTAGGATAATCGCCTCTATAAATACCCTAGCACATTTACTGATAGCCACTCATGAAGATTAGTTTGAAGGTATTTGGGGAAAAATACGATTATAGTGATTAAACAAGCGAGTCTTCAATCTATCTATACTCCTATAAATTCGCTTTTCTTTTGTGTGTATGGATATTCATATTAAAAACCATATTTTCTATTTATTTAAAAAGGAAATACAATTTTCTTATATATGGGGCGTGGAATTACATTCACTAGCAAAATATCTAGCTAATTTGCATATTCTTTTTAACATTTTTTTTCATTTTTAACTTTGTATCTAGGAGTACTTTAAGATAGATTTTGTAGCAGAATTCTGCTGATAACTATCGAAAATTGATTATTGAAAAATCCGAGTAAAGAAGGAAGAGTTAGATTTTGATTTTCATTGAATAAAAGTATTGGAAGTGTGGAACATTTGTTGATCCTCATTCAATCCCAGGCAACGTCTGGTTTTCCTGCTAGTTGACAGACGTACTTCTATTCAATTTCTGTCAAATAAAGCTGTATCCCACTTGATATTATTTGATACTGGTGACATAGTTCAATAATGATGTTACATTTATTAATGCTTAGCAAACCTGCTGTATGTAGCTCATATGATTAAGGCTTAGATTAAAAATCTTTAGTTCCAATTTTCAATTTAAGCTCTCACCATCCATTTGTTTTTGGTCTCCCGATTTATTGTTTTCAGTGGTGTCCGTTAGTCCGGACGATTCCCGGATAACCGTCGATTACTTTTCTTCTGAAATTTTGCCATAAGTTGTATTTCAATACGTAGATGTGCACAACAATAAAGTTTTTTAAACAAAATTCTTGTTGCATCTACAGGGACTTAAAAGGAGTCAAAAATGCCCCAAAATGGCAAAAAATGATGCTTTTGGCCCCATAACTTTTTATCAGTCTCTTAGATTTCACTGAAACTTGACCAAAATGTGAAGACACTTGCTCCAAATATACATTCAGTATCGCTGACTCTGGAAAAATTCTGGTTTGCACCCCCCCTCCCCAGAGGCTGTACTTGGTCGTTTTTTGGATAAAAATTGAAAACAAAAAAAAAAAAAAAAAAAAATACCTGACACAAACCACAACTTACTCATTTTTGGTCATCCATCCCTCACGTGTAGAGGGGGACCACGCATGCATGTTTTTTTTTTGTTTTGTTATATTTTTTTGTTTTTTAATACATTTCTTGATATTAATACATTGTTCAATTGGTTGGAAACAGCTAATTGTATGTATAAAGCAGTAACCAAGATTTTTTTAGGCTGGAGTTAAACAAAAATTAAAAAAAAATTTTTGAAAGAAAAAATTATATTAAAAATGTCTAAAAAAAAATAAATAAATAAATAAAATTAAAAAAAATAAAGCATCTAAAAAAATTTTTAAATAAAATAAATAAAAAAAAAAAAAAAACTTAAATGAAAAATATATTTAAAAGAATGACCAAAACTTTATTGTTATTAATTTTTAGTCCAACTTTTTTTTCAAAATATTAAGTGTTTCTTTACAATGACCCTTACTATAAAAAAAGTCTTATTACTTTTTGAACAGTTTTTTTTCACAAGTTTTTCTATAGTTACGAAATCAAATATTTTGTTTTTTTTCAGAAAACGATTGGATTTAATCATCCATTGCATGTTTCATCGTATTTTGTTTTCTCTAGATAGTGAGAAGAGTTCAAAGTTAGTTTCCCAGCTATAACATGCCAGCTCGTTAAACAGTAAAACATTACACTGGAAATCTAATTGTTCCAGCTTCAATTGCAGATTTTAACTGGCATAATTCACTAAAAAAAATGTCCCCAAAACTCTGAAAAAATTTATTTTCGCTTTTAAATAGTGGTTGTTTTTCTTTCTTTTTGCTTTTAAATAGTGGTTGTTTCTTTTTTTTCTTTTTGCTTTTAAATAGTGGCTGTTTCTTTTTTTTTTCTTTTTGCTTTTAAATAGTGGTTGTTTCTTTTTTCTTTCTTTTTGCTTTTAAATAGTGGTTGTTTCTTTTTTTTCTTTTTGCTTTTAAATAGTGGCTGTTTCTTTTTTTTCTTTTTGTTTTTAAATAGTGGTTGTTTCTTTTTTCTTTCTTTTTGCTTTTAAATAGTGGTTGTTTCTTTTTTTTCTTTTTGCTTTTAAATAGTGGTTGTTTCTTTTTTTTCTTTTTGCTTTTAAATAGTGGTTGTTTCTTTTTTTTCTTTTTGCTTTTAAATAGTGGTTGTTTCTTTTTCTTTTTGCTTTTAAATAGTGGCTGTTTCTTTTCTTTTTCTTTTTGCTTTTAAATAGTGGCTGTTTCTTTTCTTTTTCTTTTTGCTTTTAAATAGTGGTTGTTTCTTTTTGCTTTTAAATAGTGGTTGTTTCTTTTTCCTTTCTTTTTGATTTTAAATAGTGGCTGTTTCTTTTTTCTTTTTGCTTTTAAATAGTGGCTGTTTCTTTTCTTTTTCTTTTTGCTTTTAAATAGTAGCTGTTTCTTTTCTTTTTCTTTTTGCTTTTAAATAGTGGCTGTTTCTTTTCTTTTTCTTTTTGCTTTTAAATAGTGGCTGTTTCTTTTCTTTTTCTTTTTAAATAGTGGTTGTTTATTTTTTTTCTTTTTGCTTTTAAATAGTGGTTGTTTCTTTTTTGCTTTTAAATAGTGGTTGTTTCTTTTTTGCTTTTAAATAGTGGTTGTTTCTTTTTTGCTTTTAAATAGTGGTTGTTTCTTATGCCTTTTTTTTTCCTCCAGATCTTCCTCCCAGCTGTCGAGAAAATAATGGTGGATGTAACCAGAATTGCCGGCAAACAACACGTGGTGCCCGTTGCAGTTGCTATATGGGTTACCATCTGCAGAGAGATGCAAAGACCTGCATAGGTTCGTTTTTGTTGTCTTTTTTTGTTTGTTTTACATCTAATACTTCATCTTTCCTCTTTCCACCATTTATGTTTTTCACATTGAGAAATAGGCATTATTTAAAGGGTAAAATCTATTTTACTGTTCTCCGCCCACAATCACTTTAACATTAGTTTCAGCAGAGATGATGCCCCTGTCCTCCCAGCTCAGGCTGTGTGAAGATATTGGCTTCTTGAGATAAAATGCATCTAACATTGATGCTTTTTGTTTTTCTATTTCCTGTCGCAAAACTTAATTATGTTCTGCAAAACCAAAAACAAAAACAACCCACATTTTCCCTCCTTTGTGTTATTCCCATTTCCCTTTTCTCTATCTCCCTCATTCCTAGTTGGTTTCCTAACTTAAAATGTACCAAACATTAATGCTGTAATACTTTTCCCCTTTCTCATTGCGAAACTCCTTCATGTTCTGCAGGGCAGGGAATAAAAGCGATAAAATCCACTATAAAACAACCAAAACCAAATACTACAAACTATCGATTGAAGATACAAAGTGTTTGAAGTATAAAAACGTTCTACAAAATGACTGGATTCGGCATTAAATAATCCGAAAAGGGTTGATATGCTGTAAAACAAAACGACCAAAAAAACCTGTCCTCCCATATACAGTTTCTAGTATTCCCAAATAGTCACTCCTGAAATATTGACCAGGCTCAATGTTGCTTAATTGCTATCATGATAACTTATTTTGTCCCATCTAATGCTACCCAGACTAAGCTACTTTCCTTTTACAACCATAAGAAACTTTTCCAACCACAAATCAACAACTATGAAAAGAAACAAAAAAGCCTAAAAGATCAGCATATATAAACGCTCTATGTATGTAAAATGAACTTCATTTATTATTGAAAATGTTATATTAGATATTTGGGCAGTAAAGTCCTATCTGCTATCAAAGTTTATATTTTGGTTGTATGGACAGTGAGGTTTGCAACAAAAAAAAAAGAAAAAAAAAAAAAAAAAAAAAAAGGGTCTCTGATCAATGTAGTTTTTAAAGGCCAGAGGCTTAATTGGCCAAAACATGGTGAGACAATGACAACTATGGAAGGTAGTAATTGCTGAGGATACAGTTAAGATACTCAGCATTCCTATCCTTTCGTGGTTAACCACCTGATGAAGGCCAGAGAAATAGTTGGCCGAAACGTGGTGGAGTAAAAACAGCTATGAAGATGAGGATAACAGTCCGCAAATAGCATTTTCAAATATTCGTTAATTAAGTTTAGACATTCTGTATGAAACCAGTAAGATTTTAAAATGTTTAACATAATACGGTTTTATCTTGTGATGTGAATTCTGGTTTTGCAGAATTTCAATTGTTAACATCTTCCCTGGAACTGTGCGAGTCCGTTGTTTTGGCATCTTTCAGTATTTCTCTTACATGCTTGCTTATTGAATCAATGTGAGGCGTCACAACATTAAAAATATGTTATAAATTGAATTCAAAAAAAAAAAAATTCTTTAATGCTGCAATATTTTAAGTTATAAATTTATATTTTTTTACTAGAATATCTAGTCCTTTTCTTTTCCAGTTTTAACAACTAGTCCTTTACTTTTTCATGTTTAAGCTTAACCACTTTTCATGCTCGTATTTTTCTATTGTAATCCATGATTTTTCCAGGCTTCCAATGAATTCACTTGTTCTTTGTTTAATTTCAGTCTTATTTTATTTATTTATTTATTTATTTATTTTTTTTGCCCCCATAAACACATGTAATAACAATGTGTGGCACTCGTCTGCTTTCAATAAAATCATGCCAATTAGCTCCCTTTTATGCTTTCATTCTCTCTGCTTACTTCTCTTTTTGAGACGGCAGTGAATTAGTAGCAAGAGTAGTCACTGAAGCGACGTGGTTGCTATGGAAACTAGTCATAAAACATCGCTCACCTCCTTACATATTTTTACGATTTTGAACACCAGAAAATTCATAACTCTTGTTTTACTGAATGTGAATTGAAAATTTTTTTTTTTTCACAATATAACTGAGAAAGTGATTTAAAACTGTAATAATTGTTTGAAATTTGGTCAAAAAATGAGTGAGCGGTGAAGCTTTAAAGCAGTTCTAAATGACTAAAGCTGCCACTTAACCATATATTCAAACACAGTGTTCGAATGATGTACATTTATACGCTGAAGTCAGTTCATTTTTAATTATTTCTTATCCATCTGACGGTAGCCCAAATGGTAATGACTAAGCTATGTTTTGGTCTCGATTCTAGCTGATGATACTAAAGTCATTTTTTTTTTTTTTTTACATTTGAAATCACTACAATATATAGTAATCGCCAGGGAATTGATGCTTTAATAATAAATACAATGTCTGCATAAATTAAAATATATTAAAGTGTATTTTATGACTGGGCAATGCCGGACGCCCAGCTAGTCTAATATATATAATTTAGTCGGATTTTCGACTTTATACCTAAACTAGCGAGGGTACCCGGCATTGCCCGGGTGTTTGGAGGTGTGTGGAAACTCCGGGGGGGGGGGTTAAAAAAAAAAAAGTATGAGGATCGAACTCGAACCCTTGAGGCAAAGTTGTAAATTAAAGTGTGAAAAAAAAAAACAAAACGTGCGACGTTAACCATTGCCCCACCGGGAGATGCTAACGGAAACATGTTTGAATTTATTTAATTACTTGGATTTGGCAGGTGCCCGTTTTAATGAGTTAATGAGGTCAAGTTTGACTGCGGGATAGTATTTTCCCAAGATGTTATAGGAAAAAGACTAACCCACATGCGGCGAGTGACAAATGTTGAATATTTATCTTCCCGAAATCGAGCAAATTAAATAGACAGGCGAGCTTCATTGTTAACTGAGATATTAAGATTTATATGTGATATAAAAAGTTTTAAAAACCTCTCTGCTTCTCTGAAAAAAGCCTTTTGTAGACATACAGAAAAATCGAACACACATACAAACATACATACATTTTTGCTTTTATATTTATAGATAACTTCCATCCTAAGATACCAATATTTCATTTTCTTTAGTGTTGATCCTTCTTCACAGGTCAATTAAAAAAAAATTTATCAGCTTATTCACTACATTTAACTGGATGCTTTCTGCCTGTTATGCAACATTCTGTACACATAACTTTAATTCAATTTTAAACTTCTAATGAAATTTTCCACTTTTCTCCTTAATTTAACCTTATATGGAAAATTCCATTTTTAATGATTTTCATGCACCAATGTTTATTATTGCTATAGAAATGTAAGGACTCTTTATTTCTTGAGCATCTTTTCTTTTTCAAATGACTTTTAGATTTCAATGAATGTGAAATGGTTGGCGCTTGCAGTCAAGTCTGTACCAATCATCCCGGTTCTTATAAATGCACTTGTGCAACAGGATATATTTTGAAACCGGATGGAAGAGGTTGTAAAGCCACAGGTAAGTTTTAACTCTTGTCTGAAATGAAATGTATCCCTTTGCAAATAAATACCTTAAAATAAATGACTGTCTGAAGATACTGACTTTTTTATCTAAAATACACCAGTCATTAATGTTATTTGTTTTTCTTTACCTTTGCAAACTTAATCATGGTCTGAAAAGGCCCCAAAAAAATAAAACAAAAAAAAAAGCGATAATAACAATTTTCCTATACACAAAAAAATTTGCAAAACAAGCACCATGTATAAATAACTTCAAGCATAAACTTTTACCAAAATTACTGGATTCGGCATTAATTAACCTGAAGTGTTCATATGCTGGAAAACAAATCAAACTGCGACAATTCCAGAGGCTTCAATGCCAAGTAGTGGTCTCGGTTCAAGTGGCATCTCTGTGGAACCAGCTACCCAATGAGGTCGTAAACCAGACCACACTACATGGCTTCAAGGCGGTCTTGAACAGACACTGGTCAGACCTCCATAGTTTTTCCCCTGTATAGTTTCTCTTTGTACATAGCCCCCTAAATTCTCATTGACTTTTTCTCTTTTGTAAATGACAATCACTTGTGCATTTATTCTTTGTCAATTAAAATGAGAAAATGAATGAAAAGCTAAACTAAACCAATCAGAAAGTAGCCTGGAAAAGAAATTGGGCTAAGTCATGAATAAGAAGGAGAATGTGTTTCAGAATTTTTGCGATGAGAACTGATTTGTATTTGGAGTTGCTATCAGCTCCCATTCATGTCAGATTCTGTCTCCATGCATAACTGAAAATCAGCTTAACCAATAACACAATTTTCTAATTTGCAACAAATTTTGAATGGTTATAATTGATTGCTATAAATTCTAACCAATGTAAAAATATATCCACTAAAATTGGAGGGAGGGGGTGGTTATAAGAAAGTGAAACTCTGATAAATGTGTTTGTATTCGAAACAATGAATGTGTGTGAAACATAAGAAACTTTAAAGAACTGAAGCTTTAATTTACTCAGCTGGATTGATTGCTCGATTTGGTACGATTATTTATTTTGCAAAGATCTATTAACCCACATGAAACGTTTCTAGAAAATAAAATTTTGGTTTGGGATGGTTATTATTTTTAAAAAATTATTATAAACTGAAAATATTTTTTTAACTTTTTATTTCAGGAGGTGAAGTCAACTTAATATTTGCTAATCGAATTGAAATCCAGAAAGGCAATCCAGGCAGATCTGAATTTTTCCCCCTTCTTGACAACCTCGACAACGCAATTGCACTTGACTTTCATTATGATTTAGGCCTTTTATTTTGGTCTGATGTTTCGCTTGACGTAATCAAAAGAGTTTATTTGAATGGATCAAATATCCAGACGATTGTTGCAAGTGGGCTGAAAAACACTGGTAAGGATGAAATGCAATTTAATTTCTTTTCACAAAATAAAATTTGATTATTTGATATTCTTGCTTATTGCTGTCAGCATCCTATGTCAGTGTCTTTTCTCTAACATTTTTTTTCTCTTCCCAAACAAGTCGCAAGGGGCTACTATTTGGGACCAAATTTGCAGAGATACCATGTGGAAAGTTATGTAGCAAGATGTCTGTTCACATTACATTTTATTTTCTGTATGTCAATACAATCAGGAAAGCAGTGGCCTGGGAGGGAATTCCAAAGCCTAGCAGTTTGAGGGAAGAAGCTATTTGAACAAAAGGCTTTTTGGCATCTAGGGATCTCTACAGTGTAGGGGTGGAATTCTGCTGCTTGTCAGGTTTGTTGTGGGGTATTTACATAGAGGGAGTACTAGTGCTGCCATTTTGAATGTATGGTGTATTAAGTACATTGTTGTAACAGTGTGGAGAGGCGCAGCAACAAACGGCCACGGTTGGCATGTGCCTGCTGTAAGGAAGCAATAGTGTACAAATCTGGAATCCTTTCAAATATAAGGATAATGCGATTATGCAAATTTAGGCACTGTTGGTATTCTTCAGTGGGAGCATAAAAAGACACTTTTTGTTTGGCAGAAAGCTTTCGGTTTTTGGATGCTGTCTTGTTCACGTCTGATTTTATTGTTAGAAAGAAAGAAAAAAAGACTTAAGTGCAAGAAGGCAAACATCTTTGTTGTGGGGAAATTTAAAAAGAAAAAAAAACAAAAAAATCCAACTCCTGTATCTTTTTTTTAATTTATGTGACTGAAATAGGAATTAATTGTCTGAATCTGCCTTTCAGTCACAAATTATAAATCTTTTGTACACATAAAGTTGGAATATAAAGCGGAAAAAGTCTATGCTAAAAGAATGGTTGAATCTGTATATAAATACATTGATTTCTCGAATGAAAGAGACACAATAAAATGTGGACAGCTCCGAAAACCTGTGTGTTATGGAAATGTGCCTTTGTTTAAGCATTTCCAAAATCTGGTTATATCATTTACTGATTTAATAATTCAATGTTATTCAATGTAGTGATGGGTCAATTACAGTATTTGACCTGATTCCGATACAATTACCGATGCCGTCTTAAATTCTCAATTCTGATACAATTACCGATTCTGATTCCAATTCCTTAAAAATCTCTTAATAGTTTCTTTTCTTTTTTTGGGGGGGGGGGGGGTCAGATTACCATAAAAACATATATATATTAAAAATCTCTTAATACAGTGGGTTTTTTTTTGGGGGGGGGGCAGATTATCATAAAACCGCATGTATTATATGCATATATACAAAGAAAAACATACTTTATTTTTATTTATTTATTTATTTTTTTGTTTGAGTGATCTTTAGATTTTAATTTTATTGGTAATACATATTTATTATTTTATCATTAATGAATCATGGAAAATTTAGTTTGAAACAAGATAAAGCTCAAAAGTAAGCAATTAAAGGAATCGTTTTTGGCACCAGAAAATAGGCACAAATTTTTTTGATACTGATTATGATACCCCAAAATGTTGCGTCTTTTTTTTTTTTTTTTTTTTTTTTTTTTTTTTTTTCGATTCCCAATTCCGATTAATCATCTCAACATTAATTTGATGTTACACTGGTTATCTTATATCACATGACCTAAATTTGTGCGATGACAGGAATTTGGGATCCCTTTCATGTACTAGCACCAGATTAATAATTGAATTGTTTCGTGAGTAAAGTTGACCATTTCACATATTGAGTTATGTTTTATTTTAATATTAAAGGTGGTTTAGCAGTTGATTGGATCCATGACAAGTTATTTTGGACCGACTCTGGTACGTCAAGAATTGAAGTTTCTGAATTGAATGGTGCAGACAGGAGAGTTCTTGTTTGGAAAGGGCTCGAAAAACCTCGAGCTATTGTTGCTCATCCTGGCAAAGGGTAAGTAATTTTTAATTAGATTTTTCTATGTGTGTGTAATCTATATATCTATAAAAGTGAACAATGTGTCTGTGTATCTGTGTCTGTAACTCTCTCAATTTTAAGTCTACAGGCTCGAAATTTTATATACAGGCTACTGAGATTTGGGGAAATCTTTGATCGGTTTTCGGCCAGAAATTTGGCTGTTAAGGGGTCAAAGTTTAATGATTTGACTTTTTTTTTTTTTCTTTATTTTTTTCTTTTTTTTTTTTTTTTACATGGAGGTCACCACTTATCAAGGCCCAGAAGCCACTCAGGGATAAGGGTTATTGTGCATACAATAATCAATGGGGTAGTGTTGTATTATACGTTAGTATTGGAAATTTGATAAAGTGTCATTACTTAAGGGGGCGGTTCATCAGGAATTTGTTTATGTTGGACTTGAAGACATCAAAGTTGTAGTCAGGAGAGAAACGGGCAAGCGGCAGAGTTCCACAGGCATTCAGTTCTAAGAAAGAAGTTTTGTTCATGGAATCTACGTTTTGATTTAGGCACAGATAAAGAGTGGGTAAAATTTTTGACAGTGGTTTCAGCTAGACGGGTGTTTTTCGTGAAAGATTGGCGAGGGGGGACCAGAGATTGGAGCTCAGACGAGCACCTGCCATGGAAATAACGATAAAACAAAGATAGGCTCGCAACGTCTCTCTGTGGGAGAGAGGCTGCAGGGAAGAGAAAACGGCATCCCCCACTAAGCCACGAAGTCTATTTTGTACTCTGTCAAAGCAGGATAGGCTGTTTTCAGCAGCTCCTGCCCAGATATGGCAGCAGTATTCCATCCTTGGACATATTTGGCTTTTATATAGATAGAGAATTGCATCATTGGTGAGATATCTTCTGGAGCGGTAGAAGGATCCTACCATTTTCCCAGCGACCTTGGCAACAGACATGATGTACGTGTTCCATTTCAGATCAGGAGTAAAGGTCAAACCCAGAAGCTTATCAAAACATGGGGCCTCCCTTAGACGAGAGCTATCCATTTCAATTGATTCCAGATGGGGATCAGAGCGTTTATGATGTAAAGATAGGAGCTTGGTTTTAGATGCATTAAAGGTAACCAGTCACCTCTTCCCCTTCCCCCATTGTACCACGCGCTCAAGATCAGAGGAGAGAGAATCAGAGAGAACATTGTCATTTACGGCCTTGAATGTGTTGCCATAGATGGTCATGTCATCAGCATAGATATCAACGAATGATTTAAGTATTTAAGTATGTGTTTTGGGAGATCATTGATGTAGACCATGAAGAGTTGGGCCCAGGATGGACCCCTGAGGGACTCCAGCATTAATACTTCGGGCCTCTGATTTCTGCCCATCAACCACTACTTTTATGAGCCTATCAGAGAGAAATGATATAATTTGAAAACTCTACCAAACTCCTCCGCCAATTTTGGGTCTAAACTTTTGAAATTTTAGATATAGGTTCCTTGGACATGGATATAACTTAAATTGATTTGAGCCCCGAACAATAAATGTTAAGGGTCATAATAGGGGTCAAAGTTTTAAAAAAATTTGACCTCTGCGGTCTCTACCAAATTACTCAGACAATTTCTGATCTAAACATTTGAAATTTTACATAAAGGGTATTCAGAGATAGGGCAAGCTTTTTAATCAGTTTGGGTTGAAAATTTTTAGTTACCAATATATAAATGTATGTATGTTTGCATGTCTGCCTAAAACTTTCGACAGAGGCAACGGATTTTTACAAGATCAGTATTGTTTTGAAGTTTGACCTTTCAGACGACAAATATCGAAAAATTAGCTGAAAACATTAATATTTTCACCTTCAACTGTGCACTTTTCTACAGGGTGGGGTTGCTTTTTTTGCAGATATTTTTAAAAGTCATCCTCTCCTTTCGATTGTCTAGCCTTAATTTAAACCTACGTCACTTCCGGTTTGGTGGTGGTCGTAACAGCAAAGACGTCAGGTTTTTTTCCTGTTCTTTTTCTCCTTCGTGGTACGGGTTTGAGTCTGCCTTCCTACTGCCACTTTTTTTTTTTTTTTTTTTTGCTTAACATACACATCCAAACACCAATACTGGGCTGAAATGCTAGTATATATATATATATATATATACAACCACATACGCCACAGTCAATTGAAAATTTCTTTGGGCAACTAAAAGTCATAAATCACTCGTCAGTCAATAAAATTTAAATAAAGAAACGGGAAAAACTTGTTTATTTTACAACCCTCAAATATGCGGTGACTTGGATCTATGTCTCTTCATTTGTGAATTCTATCATCTCTAGCCATGAGACAGTATAGTTGGAATATCGTATTGAAGAGTGGTCACGCTCAAGGTCAACAAGAGGTCAAATTTACACATTCGGCGTGTAGTCAAAATGTCGCCTTCATTTAGCTCTCTGATTTTGGAATTCATTTGGAAAAAAAAATTCTTTGACGCTACAACTACATACACTTCATGCTTACAAAAGTAAAGACGAACATTTGAAAGAGGAAAAAAACGCATCGTTCCATCAAGCACGCACCAAAAATTAAATTATGCAACAAGTAATCATATTTTTCTCAATTATATAAATTCAGATATTTGCATGCTCTTTTTTGCGCAACTTTCAAAAAATCATCGATACCCAATTTAAAAAATAATATTCTAAATTTTAGAATGTTGTTCCGAGGTAAATTCTTTGTTTTAATAGAAACAAGAGACCAATTTCTGTTCTATATTAAAGTTTTTTTTCCATAAATTACAAAGAAAAATTGACCGTTTAAATTTTAAAAAGATATTAAACCATGCCGATTTTCTAAGAAATCTAGTTCATTTCAGCTAAATGGTATTTTTTTATTTATTTGTTTTTTTTAATATCAGAGATTTCGGGCCACGGAGAAATCGTGAATACCCGGAGACTTCATAACACTTTTTTCAACACCCATGGTTTAGGCTAGATATTTTAATTTTTGTATGAAATTTTACAACATAATTTGGGTATCGGAAGAATAGTTTTTTCATATTTTTATTAAGAATAAAGAAGAAAAATATAATTGAATTGTTGTAAAATTATTTACTATTATTGACTGAAACAAAGACATAAAGTCGGACGAGTAAAAATATTTTTGGGTAAGTAAATTTTCCTTCACACTCGACCGCCGGTCGAGTGATTTTTTCAAATCTCAAAGGCTGTATATATATATATATATATAATTGTATAACAGTGTAGCTTAATCGCCATATATATTTTATAAATTACTAACTAGCTCTACCTACGTATTGAGCACTTTTGAAGTAAATACTTAAAGTTTACGCATAAATTTATACTTTCGTATATTAGATTTATGAGTAAATTAAGTAGTTATATATATATATTATAAATTAGGTTGGCGCAAAAGTTTTTGATTTCAAATTTCATCAATGGATTTTTATTAAAGGGAGAAACAAATAGAAGAAACTCTAAAATACAATGGTGAAATATCTTGAAGACTAATCACATTTAAACCTAAGAACCACTCTCTCTGTTTACAAAGTCATTTTAAACAAACATGAATAGTCTCCACTATCTTCAAATGTTGTTTCAAGTGAATGAAAAGAGTCAATAGTAGCAGCCATGATACAAGAACAGAAACAACAAATGTGTATTAATTAAAAATTAATGCATGATTAGCAATGAAATATTTATTGAATAAAGATTAGGGTGCAATGCACAAATATTATATAAACTGACCAAATAACTTCTTTTTTTTTCAATAAAGATTAAATGGAACAAAGTAAAAATAAGTTACTGGACAAAAGTTCAGGAACGATTTTAATAATTTAAAACATTTAATTTACATTGTAAAAAAATCTCTGAACTTTTCAATAAATAAATGTCTATTTATCATTAGGACTTGCTACACACAAAACGCTCTCTTTTGGAGAAAAAAAAACAACTTATAGATAACTATCGAATGAGAGAGGATGCCATCCAAGTTTTCAAATCTGCATGAGGAATATAACATGGACTGTCTCAAGATGATTCCTTTGAAACAAGATTGTATGACCCATGGGTATTCCTTGTGTTTGAATAAGCAGTGACATCGGAAGGGGGAAGCTGGGTCTATTCGAGCACACTCCTTCTCCCAGCGTGTGGTGAACATGTGGAACCAGCTGCCGGGAGAAGTGGTATCTGCAGGGTCATTTAATGCCTTCAAAGCCAGACTGGACAAACATTGGAGGAATCGTCTGCTTCGCTTTGACTACAAATCTAGAGATGTGTATCTTGGGTGTTCCTTCTCACCATGTATTGTATAACTATCAAGAAAAAAGTAAATTTCCAAATCTATATAATTATAAAACTCAAATCAGTTTGCTTAGGTATTAAAACTATCCATCTGGTTTGTGACTTCCGGTTTCAAAAAATTTGTCTGCTTACATATTTCATGGCCGCCTTGTTCTTAAGTCTGATATTAGAAGCCACTGTTGCTATTCAAAGCATACACAAGGTCAACAATATGTTTTTGTTTTAACTTATTTTAACATGTTTTCCTTACAAATAAATGTAATTTAACCCCGTTTAAAAAAAAAAGAAAAAAAAGAAACTGATTTAAATATGAATATACAATATATAAGTATAATCATATTTATAACCATATTTACTGCTGAATCCACAGGAGTGCTACTAAGCGCTCCTGTGAATTCTGACGATTTTTTTCAGGCCTTACTTAAAAAAAAAATTTTTCTTTGAAGGGGAGTGGAGGATAGACACTTGGTTGTAGTAGTGCCTCCTTAATTTTAATTAGTGCTTGCAGTAGTGCTCTGGAGGCTTCCTGAATTTTTTTTTTTTTTCACTCATCACTTAAAAAAATGTTTCCTCAAGACAATAAAAGACGATATAATCTCAAAATCACTTTATTTTGAACATTTTTCATCTTATTCTTTAAGGGCCAACAGGTAGACTAGTATTCTGATAAGTGTCGTTCATTATGTAATTAGCAAATATAAAACCGGTAAATCAGATGCAAAGGGAAAAACAAAGAATTGTTAGAATATCCTAAAAAAAGGTTTGGAAACTGCTACATCAATTGCAAGTAAATTAAATAACGAGATGACAAAATATCAAGGAAACTGATTACTTGCAGGTGCAAAAATGCAGGATTGCATTATTTATTCAGCTTCAAAGCCTCTCATTTCAAAGCGAAACTAAACGACCCACTTGGAGTATGCAAAAGAACATTTTTAGACCAACGAACAATGGGATATAGTTAATTTATTGATGAGTCCGAGTTTAATATATTTCATTCTGAGGGCAGAACCTTCATACACCATAGAACTGGTGAAAGGCTGTCTTCTCAATGTGTCAAGAAAGTTATTAAGTTTGGCGGCGGCAGTGAGGTGATTGAGAAGGATTTCATCTGCAGGAGTTGACCCTATCATCCACATCTATAGTAATATCAATGGTAAGATTTATAAAAGGCTTCTTCAGCAGCATGTGGTACCAAAATCACGCCATAATCTATATATCAATACCATAATACCTTTGACGGATGTATATACATACATATGTTATGGTTTCCAGATTATAAATTATTTGATCGGGTGATCCTATTTATTAAAAAAGAGGATAAAAGGTGATAACAATCTACGAACATTTAATTAATGTAGAGATACACTAATTTAATGTTTGTAGTATGTTATCACTTTCTATGCCCCTTTTTAATAAATAGGATCTCCCGATCACTGAATACCCAATAAAAAAATTTTAAAGTCGTTTTTGGGGTGTACATGAAACTAAAATAAACCTTCTTAGTCCTTTTGGCTAGGATCCAAGGATAGTATCTGTTCTGTCTAAAGATGGTATGATATCGTGCCGAGTGTTTATACAATGGAAATATGTCGTAGACTCCTATAAGGATATTGGAGATAAACTGTAATAGGCACATATATTCTGACACTACATTAACCAAGTTACTTAAATAAATACTCCTGCAGTTTAAACAAAAAGGCTACAATAATATTGCAGGGTCTCCATTCATGCAGAACGTCCACAAAATGCGCAACAGCAATATATTACATATGAAAGATGCTGCTGTGGAATTTCCACAGGTCCAATTAGTTTTTATGAATCTCCTATTTTCATGCAGGACTATTTACTTGCCTCCCCACAAGGGAAGAGTTAGACACAAGGTCGGTTTTTTAATGTGGAGAAAATCCAGCTTCTCAAAGAGGAGCAATCTGGATAGGAACAAAAACAAAAATTGCCTCAGTTTAGAAGGATTTCTCCTTCACTGATCGAGGACAGAAAAAGGTAAAGCGTAGTATCAAAACAGATACTACACCTTTATCCTAGCCATGAGTTATAACTATTTGACTGAATCATTTTCATGATCGTGTGGCAGTATTAAAAAAAAATATTTAAATCTAAATAAAAAGTGTCTTTCTCTATTTAATATTGGGCATCCTTATATAAAACCATTGATTGTTACTTTTGAATATTCTTAACCTGGAATAATTAAAACTCTATGCCTTAATATTGATTTATCTTTTAACAAATACTAGCCTGGGTTCCCAGCATTGCCCGGGTGTTTGGAGGTGTGCGTTGAGGAAAAAAAAAAAAAAGTGGTAGTAGGCATGCTCAAACCTGTATTGCGAAGGAGGAAAAGAATATGAAAAAAGTGACGTCTTTGCTGTTGCGCTCTTCGCCAAACCGGAAGTGATGTAGGTTTAAATTAAGGCTAGTCAATCGAAACGAAGGGATAACTTTTGAAAATATCTGCGAAAAAAGCGACCCTCCCTGTAGAAAAGTGCCCAGTTGAAGGTGAAGGAATTAATATTTTTAGCCAATTTTTTTATATTTGTCGTCCAAAAGGTTGAGCTTCAAAATGATATAGATCTCGTGAAAATCTGTCACCTCTGTCGAAAGTTTCAGGCAGACATATATACATACATGTAAGCAGACAGGTGAGATTTATATTATAGCTGAAATACATCTTTATTTTATTTTTTTTATTTTTTTAAAATTTTGGGTAAATTTAATATTTAAAAAATTCTTTAATGGATATTTTATGTGTGTGATTTAAAAAAAAATTTTTATTTTATTTATTTATTTTTTTTTTAAGGATGATCTTTTGGACAGACTGGGGTAGAAGTCCTAAAATTGAAAGTTCAGGTATGGATGGACACGAGAGACAAACAATCATTAATTCATCATTAATCTGGCCAAATGGTCTAACCATTGACTATGCGGCCGGAAAACTGTATTGGGCGGATGCAAAACATCATGTAATTGAGTGTTCGTATCTTGATGGGTCAAACCGACGAACAGTTATAAACCACGGTAAGAATTTTAAATTAAAATGCATTTCCTTTTGATTTAAAAAAATTTTTTTATTTCATTTTTTAAAATTATTTCTGATACTACGACATCAGGCATTTCTGAAGATACTGGTTTCCTGACCTAAAATGCACTTATGTGTTGAACACATTGCTATATGATTCCTTCCCTGAGAGCTACAACATGGTCCCCTTCAAATCTAATATCAATAAACATTTATCATAAACCATCCTCACAAGTTATCAAATTTTATTTACTTATATTCAATCCTCTCATAATATTCATCATCGTTCAACTGACAATTTATCAATTTCATTAACTTTTATCATCAAGTGTTTTTTTTTTTTTTGTCTTGGTAAATGCTGATTTATTAGTAAATGAAAATTAAAAATCTTTTCATTTTGATCAATTAGATCAAAGTGTAATATCTGATCTAATACTGCAGTTTTAGCCAATAAAAGGAGGGAAATCCTTATAGACTGAGGTAATTTTTATTTTTCTGTGTCAATCTAGAGTATTAATGTTTTTTCCTTTTTCTTTGAAAAGCTCAAAATAAAAAAAAAAACAATTTTTTTTTTTCTACAAAACAATCAAGCCAAGCACTATGAATAAATATTTAAAAACTTTGTACAAAATTACTGGATTTGGCATTAAATAACCTGAAAAGTGCTTTTAGGAAAGGGAATTTTGTTTTCCTCCTAATTATATAAATTTCTGAACACAAAGGAAAGGAAAATAACTCTTTAAAACAAAATCACAAAGTTTATTCAATATAAGAAGTAGACCAACCAGGAAGAAGTAAGCCATTTTTTTGGCGAGGGCTGGTATACCAAAGCTCCCAGTGGGTTGTTAGCTTCTACAGCGAGAGTTGATGAGTTGTTGTGGACGACGGTGGCGGGCAAAAGAGAAAGATCTGTATTGCTTGTTGGTTGAGCTTTCTCTGCTGGCTGACTGTAGTTCCCAAAAGGGTTTAAAGAATGGGGCAGATGAATCAATGTACCTCGCCAGCTTATTGGTCAGTTTGACTGAATCACTCAGCAGAAGGGGAGAACATTGATTCACAAAAGAAAATAGATCATTATTTTGTTTGCTGCTACAAGTTTATATATCGTAAAACAAAACCAAATTCCGTGAATTATTTGAGGATTTTAAAGAACTTGAAGCATGAAATCTTTTTTTCCAAAATGATTTGATTTGGCATTAAATAACCCAAAAATGGTTGATATGTCGTAGAATAGAAACTATCAACCAACCAAATTGTCATTTGGTGACCAATATTTTTTTAATATCTAATCTTAGGCTGATTGAACTGGTTTCCCCAAAGGAGGAAATGTCAAGGGAATATTAAATTCGCAAGCGATTTCCACTTGCATGTATATTTCTGTCGGGGAAGATAACGTTAGGGTTTTTTTTTTTTTTTTTTTTTTAGTTCTTGCAGAGGTGTTGAGGTCCTCTTACATACAGCGTCTAATATTCTCAAATAGTTATCCATCTGATACTGACCAGTTTAAACATTGCTTAACTTTGGTGTGCCAACATGTTTATGCTGTATTTTAATATTTACTTTCTTTTATTTGTTTATTTATTCTTTTTAGGCCTACCACATCCGTTTGCATTGACGCTGTTTGAAGATGAACTTTACTGGACAGATTGGCACACAAAAAGTATTTGGAGAGCAAATAAATTCACTGGTAACGATGTTGAACGAGTGCGTAGTCGTTTGCACTACCCGATGGATGTACATACTTATCATCCTTTGAGGCAACCACAAGGTACGCGGACATTTCATAACAATTCAACAAAGCAAACCTTTTTACCCACATTAATCTTGTTTAGATTATTTATACTGCTATTTTTATCTTGATTCGTTATTTTCACAACGTTTTGCCTGGTTTAACCTCTGATCCTCGGGTGCACCTTTTCAAATTGAGGAATCTAGATGCAATTTTGAACTGATTATTTTATTTAATCCTCGGATGTGGATTATTCACGTTCAATCTTGAAACTTTTTTTTATTTATTTATTTTTTTTTTTTGTCAAAAATTTTCAACTACTTATTCTTTAAATAAAATGAATGTCTTGTTTAGTTAAAATTATAGCAAATTCTTTTTAAAATTAAATTTGTATTCTTGCCCTAAAAATGTCAGCTAAATATTTTTTAAATCAAAACGAAAGTCACTTTTTGAAATGTATTAAAATCTAGCTGGACGCCTGGCATTGCCCGGTCGTACAATACGCTTAAACATATTTTAATTTATGCAGAATGTGTGTATATATTATTATAGAATCAATCCTCTATTGAATATTATATATTATAAGGAATAATTTGCCTGGTGGACTTATTTGCAACAAAAAAATTTTTTTAAATAATAATAGATTAAAAATAATAATAGATTAAAAATAATAATAGATTAAAAATAATAATAGATTAAAAATAATAATAGATTAAAAAATAATAATAATAATAGATTAAAAATAATAATAAATAATAATATGGCTCATCAAATAATTAATTTTTAAATAATAATAGATTAAAAATAATAATAGATTAAAAAATAATAATAGATTAAAAAATAATAATAATAATAATAGATTAAAAATAATAATAAATAATAATATGGCTCATCAAATAATTAATTTTTAAATAATAATAGATTAAAAATAATAATAGATTAAAAAATAATAATAGATTAAAAAATAATAATAATAATAGATTAAAAATAATAATAAATAATAATATGGCTCATCAAATAATTAATTTTTAAATAATAATAGATTAAAAATAATAATAGATTAAAAAATAATAATAGATTAAAAAATAATAATAATAATAGATTAAAAATAATAATAAATAATAATATGGCTCATCAAATAATTAATTTTTAAATAATAATAGATTAAAAATAATAATAGATTAAAAAATAATAATAATAATAGATTAAAAATAATAATAAATAATAATATGGCTCATCAAATAATTAATTTTTAAATAATAATAGATTAAAAATAATAATAGATTAAAAAATAATAATAGATTAAAAAATAATAATAATAATAGATTAAAAATAATAATAAATAATAATATGGCTCATCAAATAATTAATTTTTAAATAATAATAGATTAAAAATAATAATAGATTAAAAAATAATAATAGATTAAAAAATAATAATAATAATAGATTAAAAATAATAATAAATAATAATATGGCTCATCAAATAATTAATTTTTAAATAATAATAGATTAAAAATAATAATAGATTAAAAAATAATAATAGATTAAAAAATAATAATAATAATAGATTAAAAATAATAATAAATGATAATATGGCTCATCAAATAATTAATTTTTAAATAATAATAGATTAAAAATAATAATAGATTAAAAAATAATAATAATAATAGATTAAAAATAATAATAAATAATAAAAAATAATATGGCTCATCAAATTCCATCTGCTTGTTTACAATATCATGTCAGCTTATTTTTTGGGGGGCTTGGCAGTCTTAAAATAGAATTTTTACAGAGGGAATATTTTAAGTTACATCAGTGTAACCTTGGCCAGTGTAACGTAAAATATTCCGCCGTAAAAATTCTCTTTTATCTATAAGTGAAGAAGGACTATTTTTAAGATCGGATTTTTTTTTTTTTGATTTTTATCAGATGAATTTCTTTACAAAACATATCTAAGAACGCTGCTAGAAATATAAAGTAGGTTTGTGTAAAATTTATAAAAGATAGGCTCAGCTGTTTCAGAACCTAGGAGGAACTCACACACACAGTGATTTTTTTTTTTTTTTAATTTTTTTTTTTTTTTTTTTTTTTTTTTATAAGAGTTTACTGTTTTAGTTGACAGGTTGGCATGATTTAGGAACAATTCATTTCAAAATGAATATAGTCAAATTTTTGTAATCTAATATATGTCTGTCTACATATTTTCAAACTCTATCACCTCCGAAACTAAGTCGCAAAGCAGCACTAGGGGCCTCGGATGATTGGATTCTTTACGGGCTGATATTTTATGGGTCTTTAGCCAGTTAAAATTGTTTTTGAGGGGGTAAAAAAAATGGGTCAAAATTGAAAAAAAAAAAATCGTTATACATTTTGTATATTCATTTTAGTTAATTTTTAATCCACTCATATGCGGGTCATGTTGGTAAAGTGGTAACATCACCAGCTTTGAATGCTGCAGTTTTGATTTCGATTCTAGCTGATGGCACCCAAATTTTTTTTTTTTTTTTTTACTTTTTAAATTTCAAGTCTGATGATACGTACAAAATTTGTACAAATTAAAATATATTTAAGCATATTTTACGCCCTGTGTACCCCCCGACCCCACCCCCACCGGTTGTTCTAAATAAGCACTAAATGTGATTTCCATGGGTTTTTCTATTTATAATGCTGTTCATAAACTTACCATTTCGGGTATTGATTGCTGAAAACATCTTTTCTAAGTATAATTTTTTTTTTTTTTTTTTTTTTTTTTTTTTTTTGTGACAGCAATGAACCGTTGCGGTCCTGAAAATGGGGGTTGCAGTCATTTATGTTTGCCCACAAAGCGCAATTATATTTGCGCATGTCCAACGGGACTGGCTCTCCGAAAAGATGGTAAAACTTGCAGAGATAGTAAGTATTTTTACTTATTTATTTTATTTATTAATGAACATTTTCATAATATACACCTTTTATTCTGTCATTCCAACTGGACGGACTTTTTTCTCCATTTTTGGAAAAAATGAAAACAATTTGAATTATAGAAATTAGAAAGGATACTCACAAATCTACACAGATGGATTCAAAGGATGGAGACCGGGTAGGATGTGCAGCCGTCTATAAAAATAAAAAATTAAAGACTCCCAGATGGGGCTTCTGTGTTTAGTGCAGAGATAGGTGTATCAGAATTTTTGTAGGAATTTTTGACACCCCTAACACGAAACTGCGAATAAAATATAAAAATCTTGTAATTTCTCTGTTAAAAGTGGGTTATTTATTTTCTTTATGGATTATACTTCCAAAATAAACTATTAAAGTTGTTTTAAAAGTAATAGAAATATTTTTTTATTTTATAAAAAACAGTAATGAATTTTACGAACTCAATATTTTTCAATTTTTAAACTTTAAAAATCTATCAAAATTTTTCTATTGATTCTATTTTTACGATATTTTCAGGGTCAATGTGAAATTTTATGTTCTTTCCAATGAACCGAATATAATATTTTAGACAAACGTTTTTTTTTTAATTCACCCCCCCCTTTCAAGTTTCTATTAAAAAGTAAATAATTAATTTACTCACCGAAAAGTAAATAATTAATTTACTCACAAATTGAAGAGAAAAGGTCAATAAATAATATATTCAAATTTAAAACAAAAAAAAAGTAGTGTTTTTTTAGAATTTTACCTGTAAAGGTTGAAGTTTAAAACCTTTTTTTTTTTTTTTTTAAACCACGTTATTTGTTTTTTCTTTTTTTCTTTTTTTTAATTGAACCTTGGTCCTTTAATTGAAAAAAAAATTAGGGCTTGAATTACATTTTTCGAGGAGTTATAAGCTTGGAAAGACGGGGTCGAATAATTCACGCCTCCCACTTTGAAATGTCTATTAAAAAGTAAATAATTAATTTATGTACCAAAGTCTTATATATCACAAGGTCAATAAATAATATATTCAAATTTAGAACAAAAAAAGAACTGTTTTTTAGAAATTTACCTGTAAAGTCCGAAGTTTAAAACCTTTTTTTAAAAAAAAAAACACTTTTTTTTTTTTTTTTTTTTAATGAAACCTTGGTCCTTGCTCCTTTAATTGAAAAAAAAAAAAAATTAGGGCTTGAGTTACATTTTTCGAGGAGTTATAAGCTTGGAAAGATGGGGTGAAATTATTCACTATTTTCACGAAATTTCTGACACACCTAGTGCAGAGATGTCTGCTATTGACTTCACGTTAGATATAATAACTGGTAACCATAAAAAATATCTCATCCTTACAGATTCTTTATCGGTACTCATATCACTGAAAGAAAAAAAAGACAAATCCTCTTATTACAAATCTCGTAAATAAAACAAACCCCATAACAATGAATAAATACATAATCTTCTGCTGGATTCTAAGCCACACCGGCATCTACAGGAACGAAAAAGTGGATAAAGCAGCAAAAGTAATTTCAACAAAACCATACAACGGAAAAAAAAAAAAAAAAATCCCTTATACAGACCTAAAAATTCAAAATAAACATATATATAAAAAGAAAATGGCAAAAACATTGGAGCTCATGTATAGAGAATAAACTATTCAAAGTAACACCAGACATCGGAATAAGAGATACAAAAAAGATGTCAAGAAAAGAAGAGGTAGTAATGACTAGACTAAAAATAGTTCACACTCATGTCACTCACTCACATTTATTAAAAGGCGAAGAGGTGCCTATTTACATAACATGTCAGGAATCCTACACAATTGTAGTGGAATTGGCAATAACCGAAATGGGGGGGGATAAAGAGCTTACCTCGGATACGTCTGTTGTTGTGTTGCGGGCCGAGTGGAAGAGAGTTCCAAGATGCCGTTCATGGGTTTTTATTGGTGTTGACCCCATGCGATTCTTGCAGAATCGCGTGTGTTCTTGCACGATTATATAATTCCCGGCCGCTATAAAGGCAGGACGCTAGGAAGCAGTCAGGCAGTGTCCTGCAGATTGTGTGTAGGTGGTTCTGGCGGTTGGATTGTTCTTTGTGACGAACCACGAATCTGCGAGAAGCAAGTTTTTTTCTGCCTTATTTTCTGTCCATTCTTCTTTCTCTACGGTCATTACAGCCAAGAAATCCTTCTCTTCTAGAGGTGGGCAGTGCAGGGCGAAACTATTTCCTATCTTTGTTCCTGATTTTTACCAACTACATTTTGCTACAACAATACATCATATACTGACGGGTTCTGTGAACTTTTAAACAGGCCTGAAGGAAGCATTACTGAGAGAATAGTCTAAGGTCGATATTTAACAAAATCGTAGCAGAAAAAAATTATTGAATTCCTGAAAGAAATTAAAATATACAACAAAATATAACATGATTTCACAAGAAAGACCAAAAACAACTAACCAACATCCAAGACATTACAATTAATGTTTTGGCATTAAACGACCTAAAAGTGGTTGATGTGTCACAAAACAAAACAATCTTTGATTGTTAATAAAGAGAGAGAAATCTAAACGCGGATTTCATAAGCAAAGCTTCTTTCTCAGAACTGCCCGCCTATAGAACACTGTTCCACTGGCCTGCTTCCTGGTTGAATACAACATGGTAGCCTTCAAACAAGTTCGTGAGCCGTCCCCATAAATAATCAAATTCTACCCAATTTACACAATTAACGATTACTACACTACCACCTTACTTTTATTAACCCGTATCCTCGAGTGGCCTTCAGGCTTTGATAAGTGGTGAAAAAAAAGTGATAACATCTTAAATATATAGGCTAAAATGGAAGTCCTGCGACATACATTAAGATTAGGCAAATGTGATCGCTAAAAAGTTTTTAATAGATGGGTTACTTAATTGCAGATGATTAAAAAATTTAAATGGAAGTTTTCTAAAATCCAACTCGATCCAAAAACTGAGAAATATTTAGTATGATCATGTATATGATATTCATATTTTTCCCCTTTCCTAGGACTGGATAACTTCCTTTTGTTCTCAACAAAATCTGACATTCGACGGATTTCCTTTGATACGGCAGAAATGATTGATATGATCATTCCTTTGCCCAACGTCCAAAATGTGGTTGCAGTTGAGTGGGATTCTGACACTAACACAATTCTATGGACCGATGTTAGTACAGATACAATCAACCGAGCTAAATGGGATGGATCCGAAGCTGAGGTATCTGTATTATCTATTTCATTTTTTGTTTTATTTCAAGACTTAGAAAAGGTGTTGATTCCTACCCAACTCCATTACTTCCTAATAAATTCCTACCCCATTTCCACAGGCCCCAAATCGATCTCTGCCTCATTCCCACGAGCCTCAAATCGATCTCTGCCTCATTCCCACGAGCCCCAAATCGATCTCTGCCTCATTCCCACGAGCCCCAAATCGATCTCTGCCTCATTCCCACGAGCCCCAAATCGATCTCTGCCTCATTCCCACAAGCCCCAAATCGATCTTTGCCTCATTCCCACGAGCCCCAAATCGATCTCTGCCTCATTCCCACGAGCCCCAAATCGATCTCTGCCTCATTCCCACGAGCCCCAAATCGATCTCTGCCTCATTCCCACGAGCCCCAAATCGATCTCTGCCTCATTCCCACGAGCCCCCAAATCGATCTCTGCCTCATTCCCACAATCCCCAAATCGATCTCTGCCTCATTTCCACTAGCCCACAAATCGATCTCTGCCTCATTCCCACTAGCCCCCAAATCGATCTTTAGCTCATTTTCACTAACCCCCAAATCAATCTCTGCCCCTTTTTCACGAGCCCCCAAATCGATTTCTGCCCCCCTTTTCACGAGCCCCCAAATCGATTTCTGCCCCCCTTTTCACGAGCCCCCAAATCGATTTCTGCCCCCCTTTTCACGAGCCCCAAATCGATTTCTGCCCCCCTTTTCACGAGCCCCCAAATCGATTTCTGCCCCCTTTTCACGAGCCCACAAATCGATTTCTGCCCCCCTTTTCACGAGCCCCAAATCGATTTCTGCCCCCCTTTTCACGAGTCCCCAAATCGATCTCCGTCCCCTTTCCACGAGCCTCCAAATCGATCTCCGCCCCCTTTCCAGGAGCCACTAAATCGATCTCTGTCCTCTTTCCAGGAGCCCCCAAATCGATCTCTGTCCTCTTTCCAGGAGCTCCCAAATCGATCTCTGCCCTCTTTCCAGGAGCCCCAAATCGATCTCTGCCTCATTCCCACGAGCCCCAAATCGATCTCTGCCTCATTCGCACGATCCCCAAATCGATCAATGCCTCATTCCCACGATCCCCAAATCGATCTCTGCCTCATTCCCACGATACCCAAATCGATCTCTACCTCATTTTCACTAACCCCCAAATCGATCTCTGCCCCTTTTTCATGAGCCCCCAAATCGATTTCTGCCCTCCTTTTCACGAGCCCCCAAATTGATTTCTGCCCTCCTTTTAACGAGCCCCCAAATAGATTTCTGCCCTCCTTTTAATGAGCCCCCAAATAGATTTCTGCCCCCCTTTTTACGAGCCCCAAATCGATTTCTGTCCCCCTTTTCACGAGCCCCAAATCGATTTCTGCCCCCCCTTTTCACGAGCCCCCAAATCGATTTCTGCCCCCCTTTTCACGAGTCCCGAAATCGATCTCCGCCCCCTTTCAACGAGCCTCCAAATCGATCTCCGCCCCCTTTCCACGAGACCCCAAACTGATCTCCGCCCCCTTTCCAGGAGCCCCCAAATCGATCTCTGTCCTCTTTCCAGGTGCCCCCAAATCGTTCTCTGTCCTCTTTCCAGGAGCTCCCAAATCGATCTCTGCCCTCTTTCCAGGAGCCCCAAATCGATCTCTGCCTCATTCCCACGATCCCCAAATCGATCAATGCCTCATTCCCACGATCCCCAAATCGATCAATGCCTCATTCCCACGATCCCCAAATCGATCTCTGCCTCATTTTCACTAACCCCCAAATCAATCTCTGCCCCTTTTTCACTAACCCCCAAATCGATCTCTGCCCCCCTTTTCACGAGCCCCCAAATCGATTTCTGCCCCCCTTTTCACGAGCCCCCAAATCGATTTCTGCCCCCCTTTTCACGAGCCCCCAAATCGATTTCTGCCCCCCTTTTCACGAGCCCCAAATCGATTTCTGCCCCCCTTTTCACGAGCCCCCAAATCCATTTCTGCCCCCTTTTCACGAGCCCACAAATCGATTTCTGCCCCCCTTTTCACGAGCCCCAAATCGATTTCTGCCCCCCTTTTCACGAGTCCCCAAATCGATCTCCGTCCCCTTTCCACGAGCCTCCAAATCGATCTCCGCCCCCTTTCCAGGAGCCCCCAAATCGATCTCTGTCCTCTTTCCAGGAGCCCCCAAATCGATCTCTGTCCTCTTTCCAGGAGCTCCCAAATCGATCTCTGCCCTCTTTCCAGGAGCCCCAAATCGATCTCTGCCTCATTCGCACGATCCCCAAATCGATCAATGCCTCATTCCCACGATCCCCAAATCGATCTCTGCCTCATTCCCACGATACCCAAATCGATCTCTACCTCATTTTCACTAACCCCCAAATCGATCTCTGCCCCTTTTTCATGAGCCCCCAAATCGATTTCTGCCCTCCTTTTCACGAGCCCCCAAATTGATTTCTGCCCTCCTTTTAACGAGCCCCCAAATAGATTTCTTCCCTCCTTTTAATGAGCCCCCAAATCCATTTCTGCCCCCTTTTCACGAGCCCCCAAATCCATTTCTGCCCCCTTTTCACGAGCCCACAAATCGATTTCTGCCCCCCTTTTCACGAGCCCCAAATCGATTTCTGCCCCCCTTTTCACGAGTCCCCAAATCGATCTCCGTCCCCTTTCCACGAGCCTCCAAATCGATCTCCACCCCCTTTCCAGGAGCCCCCAAATCGATCTCTGTCCTCTTTCCAGGAGCCCCCAAATCGATCTCTGTCCTCTTTCCAGGAGCCCCCAAATCGATCTCTGCCCTCTTTCCAGGAGCCCCAAATCGATCTCTGCCTCATTCCCACGAGCCCCAAATCGATCTCTGCCTCATTCCCACGATCCCCAAATCGATCTCTGCCTCATTCGCACGATCCCCAAATCGATCTCTGCCTCATTCCCACGATCCCCAAATCGATCTCTGCCTCATTCCCACGATACCCAAATCGATCTCTACCTCATTTTCACTAACCCCCAAATCGATCTCTGCCCCTTTTTCATGAGCCCCCAAATCGATTTCTGCCCTCCTTTTCACGAGCCCCCAAATTGATTTCTGCCCTCCTTTTAACGAGCCCCCAAATAGATTTCTGCCCTCCTTTTAATGAGCCCCCAAATAGATTTCTGCCCCCCTTTTTACGAGCCCCAAATCGATTTCTGCCCCCCTTTTCACGAGCCCCAAATCGATTTCTGCCCCCCCCTTTTCACGAGCCCCCAAATCGATTTCTGCCCCCCTTTTCACGAGTCCCGAAATCGATCTCCGCCCCCTTTCCACGAGCCTCCAAATCGATCTCCGCCCCCTTTCCACGAGACCCCAAACTGATCTCCGCCCCCTTTCCAGGAGCCCCCAAATCGATCTCTGTCCTCTTTCCAGGTGCCCCCAAATCGTTCTCTGTCCTCTTTCCAGGAGCTCCCAAATCGATCTCTGCCCTCTTTCCAGGAGCCCCAAATCGATCTCTGCCTCATTCCCACGATCCCCAAATCGATCAATGCCTCATTCCCACGATCCCCAAATCGATCAATGCCTCATTCCCACGATCCCCAAATCGATCTCTGCCTCATTTTCACTAGCCCCCAAATCGATCTCTACCTCATTTTCACTAACCCCCAAATCAATCTCTGCCCCTTTTTCACGAGCCCCCAAATCGATTTCTGCCCCCCTTTTCACGAGCCCCCAAATCGATTTCTGCCCCCCTTTTCACGAGCCCCCAAATCGATTTCTGCCCCCCTTTTCACGAGCCCCCAAATCGATTTCTGCCCCCCTTTTCACGAGCCCCAAATCGATTTCTGCCCCCCTTTTCACAAGCCCCCAAATCGATTTCTGCCCCCTTTTCACGAGCCCACAAATCGATTTCTGCCCCCCTTTTCACGAGCCCCAAATCGATTTCTGCCCCCCTTTTCACGAGTCCCCAAATCGATCTCCGTCCCCTTTCCACGAGCCTCCAAATCGATCTCCGCCCCCTTTCCAGGAGCCCCCAAATCGATCTCTGTCCTCTTTCCAGGAGCCCCCAAATCGATCTCTGTCCTCTTTCCAGGAGCTCCCAAATCGATCTCTGCCCTCTTTCCAGGAGCCCCAAATCGATCTCTGCCTCATTCGCACGATCCCCAAATCGATCAATGCCTCATTCCCACGATCCCCAAATCGATCTCTGCCTCATTCCCACGATACCCAAATCTATCTCTACCTCATTTTCACTAACCCCCAAATCGATCTCTGCCCCTTTTTCATGAGCCCTCAAATCGATTTCTGCCCTCCTTTTCACGAGCCCCCAAATTGATTTCTGCCCTCCTTTTAACGAGCCCCCAAATAGATTTCTTCCCTCCTTTTAATGAGCCCCCAAATCCATTTCTGCCCCCTTTTCACGAGCCCCCAAATCGATTTCTGCCCCCCTTTTCACAGGCCCCAAATCGATTTCTGCCCCCCTTTTCACGAGTCCCCAAATCGATCTCCGTCCCCTTTCCACGAGCCTCCAAATCGATCTCCGCCCCCTTTCCAGGAGCCCCCAAATCGATCTCTGTCCTCTTTCCAGGAGCCCCCAAATCGATCTCTGTCCTCTTTCCAGGAGCCCCCAAATCGATCTCTGCCCTCTTTCCAGGAGCCCCAAATCGATCTCTGCCTCATTCCCACGAGCCCCAAATCGATCTCTGCCTCATTCGCACGATCCCCAAATCGATCAATGCCTCATTCCCACGATCCCCAAATCGATCTCTGCCTCATTCCCACGATACCCAAATCGATCTCTACCTCATTTTCACTAACCCCCAAATCGATCTCTGCCCCTTTTTCATGAGCCCCCAAATCGATTTCTGCCCTCCTTTTCACGAGCCCCCAAATTGATTTCTGCCCTCCTTTTAACGAGCCCCCAAATAGATTTCTGCCCTCCTTTTAATGAGCCCCCAAATAGATTTCTGCCCCCCTTTTTACGAGCCCCAAATCGATTTCTGCCCCCCCCTTTTCACGAGCCCCAAATCGATTTCTGCCCCCCCCTTTTCACGAGCCCCCAAATCGATTTCTGCCCCCCTTTTCACGAGTCCCGAAATCGATCTCCGCCCCCTTTCCACGAGCCTCCAAATCGATCTCCGCCCCCTTTCCACGAGACCCCAAACTGATCTCCGCCCCCTTTCCAGGAGCCCCCAAATCGATCTCTGTCCTCTTTCCAGGTGCCCCCAAATCGTTCTCTGTCCTCTTTCCAGGAGCTCCCAAATCGATCTCTGCCCTCTTTCCAGGAGCCCCAAATCGATCTCTGCCTCATTCCCACGATCCCCAAATCGATCAATGCCTCATTCCCACGATCCCCAAATCGATCTCTGCCTCATTTCCACTAGCCCACAAATTGATCTCTGCCTCATTCCCACTAGCCCCCAAATCGATCTCTGCCTCATTCCCACGAGCCCCAAATCGATCTCTGACTCATTCCCACGATCCCCAAATCGATCAATGCCTCATTCCCACGATCCCCAAATCGATCAATGCCTCATTCCCACGATCCCCAAATCGATCTCTGCCTCATTTCCACTAGCCCCCAAATCGATCTCTACCTCATTTTCACTAGCCCCCAAATCGATCTCTACCTCATTTTCACTAACCCCCAAATCGATCTCTGCCCCTTTTTCACGAGCCCCCAAATCGATTTCTGCCCCCCTTTTCACGAGCCCGCAAATCCATTTCTGCCCCCCTTTTCACGAGCCCCTAAAGTATTTCTGGCCCCCTTTTCACGAGCCCCCAAATCGATTTCTGCCCCCCTTTTCACGAGCCCCAAATCGATTTCTGCCCCCCTTTTCACGAGCCCCAAATCAATCTCTGCCCCCCTTTTCACGAGTCCCCAAATTGATCTCCGCCCCCTTTCCACGAGCCTCCAAATCAATCTCCACCCCCTTTCCAGGAGCCCCCAAATCGATCTCTGTCCTCTTTCCAGGAGCCCCCAAATCGATCTCTGTCCTCTTTCCAGGAGCCCCCAAATCGATCTCTGTCCTCTTTCCAGGAGCCCCCAAATCGATCTCTGTCCTCTTTCCAGGAGCCCCCAAATCGATCTCTGTCCTCTTTCCAGGAGCCCCCAAATCGATCTCTGTCCTCTTTCCAGGAGCTCCCAAATCGATCTCTGCCCTCTTTCCAGGAGCCCCAAATCGATCTCTGCCTCATTCCCACGATCCCCAAATCGATCTCTGCCTCATTCGCACGATCCCCAAATCGATCAATGCCTCATTCCCACGATCCCCAAATCGATCTCTGCCTCATTTCCACTAGCCCCCAAATCGATCTCTGCCTCATTTCCACTAGCCCCCAAATCGATCTCTGCCTTATTCCCACGAGCCCCAAATCGATCTCTGCCTCATTCCCACGAGCCCCAAATCGATCTCTGCCTCATTCCCACGAGCCCCAAATCGATCTCTGCCTCATTCCCACGAGCCCCAAATCGATCTCTGCCTCATTCCCACGAGCCCCAAATCGATCTCTGCCTCATTCCCACGAGCCCCAAATCGATCTCTGCCTCATTTCCACTAGTCCCCAAATCGATCTCTACCTCATTTTCACTAGCCCCCAAATCGATCTCTGCCCCTTTTTCACGAGTCCCCAAATCGATCTCCGCCCCCTTTCCACGAGCCTCCAAATCGATCTCTGCCCTCTTTCCAGGAGCCCCCAAATCGATCTCTGCCCTCTTTCCAGGAGCCCCCAAATCGATCTCTGCCCTCTTTCCAGGAGCCCCCAAATCGATCTCTGCCCTCTTTCCAGGAGCCCCCAAATCGATCTCTGTCCTCTTTCCAGGAGCCCCCAAATCGATCTCTGTCCTCTTTCCAGGAGCTCCCAAATCGATCTCTGCCCTCTTTCCAGGAGCCCCAAATCGATCTCTGCCTCATTCCCACGATCCCCAAATCGATCTCTGCCTCATTCGCACGATCCCCAAATCGATCAATGCCTCATTCCCACGATCCCCAAATCGATCTCTGCCTCATTTCCACTAGCCCCCAAATCGATCTCTGCCTCATTTCCACTAGCCCCCAATCGATCTCTGCCTCATTCCCACGAGCCCCCAATCGATCTCTGCCTCATTCCCACGAGCCCCAAATCGATCTCTGCCTCATTCCCACGAGCCCCAAATCGATCTCTGCCTCATTCGCACGATCCCCAAATCGATCAATGCCTCATTCCCACGATCCCCAAATCGATCTCTGCCTCATTCCCACTAGCCCCCAAATCGATCTCTGCCTCATTTCCACTAGCCCCCAATCGATCTCTGCCTCATTCCCACGAGCCCCCAATCGATCTCTGCCTCATTCCCACGAGCCCCAAATCGATCTCTGCCTCATTCCCACGAGCCCCAAATCGATCTCTGCCTCATTCCCACGAGCCCCAAATCGATCTCTGCCTCATTCCCACGAGCCCCAAATCGATCTCTGCCTCATTCCCACGAGCCCCAAATCGATCTCTGCCTCATTCCCACGAGCCCCAAATCGATCTCTGCCTCATTCCCACGAGCCCCAAATCGATCTCTGCCTCATTCCCACGAGCCCCAAATCGATCTCTGCCTCATTTCCACTAGTCCCCAAATCGATCTCTACCTCATTTTCACTAGTCCCCAAATCGATCTCCGCCCCCTTTCCACGAGCCTCCAAATCGATCTCTGCCCTCTTTCCAGGAGCCCCCAAATCGATCTCTGCCCTCTTTCCAGGAGCCCCCAAATCGATCTCTGCCCTCTTTCCAGGAGCCCCCAAATCGATCTCTGCCCTCTTTCCAGGAGCCCCCAAATCGATCTCTGCCCTCTTTCCAGGAGCCCCCAAATCGATCTCTGCCCTCTTTCCAGGAGCCCCCAAATCGATCTCTGTCCTCTTTCCAGGAGCCCCCAAATCGATCTCTGCCCTCTTTCCAGGAGCCCCCAAATCGATCTCTGCCCTCTTTCCAGGAGCCCCCAAATCGATCTCTGCCCTCTTTCCAGGAGCCCCCAAATCGATCTCTGCCCTCTTTCCAGGAGCCCCCAAATCGATCTCTGTCCTCTTTCCAGGAGCCCCCAAATCGATCTCTGTCCTCTTTCCAGGAGCCCCCAAATCGATCTCTGCCCTCTTTCCAGGAGCCCCCAAATCGATCTCTGCCCTCTTTCCAGGAGCCCCCAAATCGATCTCTGTCCTCTTTCCAGGAGCCCCCAAATCGATCTCTGCCCTCTTTCCAGGAGCCCCCAAATCGATCTCTGCCCTCTTTCCAGGAGCCCCCAAATCGATCTCTGCCCTCTTTCCAGGAGCCCCCAAATCGATCTCTGCCCTCTTTCCAGGAGCCCCCAAATCGATCTCTGCCCTCTTTCCAGGAGCCCCCAAATCGATCTCTGCCCTCTTTCCAGGAGCCCCCAAATCGATCTCTGTCCTCTTTCCAGGAGCTCCCAAATCGATCTCTGCCCTCTTTCCAGGAGCCCCAAATCGATCTCTGCCTCATTCCCACGATCCCCAAATCGATCTCTGCCTCATTCGCACGATCCCCAAATCGATCTCTGCCTCATTCGCACGATCCCCAAATCGATCTCTGCCTCATTCGCACGATCCCCAAATCGATCTCTGCCTCATTTCCACTAGCCCCCAAATCGATCTCTGCCTCATTTCCACTAGCCCCCAATCGATCTCTGCCTCATTCCCACGAGCCCCCAATCGATCTCTGCCTCATTCCCACGAGCCCCAAATCGATCTCTGCCTCATTCGCACGATCCCCAAATCGATCAATGCCTCATTCGCACGATCCCCAAATCGATCAATGCCTCATTCCCACGATCCCCAAATCGATCTCTGCCTCATTTCCACTAGCCCCCAAATCGATCTCTGCCTCATTTCCACTAGCCCCCAATCGATCTCTGCCTCATTCCCACGAGCCCCCAATCGATCTCTGCCTCATTCCCACGAGCCCCAAATCGATCTCTGCCTCATTCCCACGAGCCCCAAATCGATCTCTGCCTCATTCCCACGAGCCCCAAATCGATCTCTGCCTCATTCCCACGAGCCCCAAATCGATCTCTGCCTCATTCCCACGAGCCCCAAATCGATCTCTGCCTCATTCCCACGAGCCCCAAATCGATCTCTGCCTCATTTCCACTAGCCCACAAATCGATCTCTGCCTCATTTTCACTAGCCCCCAAATCGATTTGGGGCTCGTGGGAATGAGGCAGAGATCGATTTGGGGCTCGTGGGAATGAGGCAGAGATCGATTTGGGGCTCGTGGGAATGAGGCAGAGATCGATTGGGGGCTCGTGGGAATGAGGCAGAGATCGATTGGGGGCTCGTGGGAATGAGGCAGAGATCGATTGGGGGCTCGTGGGAATGAGGCAGAGATCGATTTGGGGCTCGTGGGAATGAGGCAGAGATCGATTTGGGGCTCGTGGGAATGAGGCAGAGATCGATTGGGGGCTCGTGGGAATGAGGCAGAGATCGATTGGGGGCTAGTGGAAATGAGGCAGAGATCGATTTGGGGGCTAGTGGAAATGAGGCAGAGATCGATTTGGGGGCTAGTGGAAATGAGGCAGAGATCGATTTGGGGGCTAGTGGGAATGAGGCAGAGATCGATTTGGGGCTCCTGGAAAAGAGGGCAGAGATCGATTTGGGGGCTCGTGGAAAGGGGGCAGAGATCGATTTGGGGGCTAGTGAAAAAGGGGCAGAGATCGATTTGGGGGCTAGTGGAAATGAGGCAGAGATCTGCCTCATTCCCACGAGCCCCAAATCGATCTCTGCCTCATTCCCACGAGCCCCAAATCGATCTCTGCCTCATTCCCACGAGCCCCAAATCGATCTCTGCCTCATTCCCACGAGCCCCAAATCGATCTCTGCCTCATTCCCACGAGCCCCAAATCGATCTCTGCCTCATTCCCACGAGCCCCAAATCGATCTCTGCCTCATTCCCACGAGCCCCAAATCGATCTCTGCCTCATTTTCACTAGCCCCCAAATCGATCTCTGCCCCTTTTTCACTAGCCCCCAAATCGATCTCTGCCCCTTTTTCACGAGTCCCCAAATCGATCTCTGCCCCTTTTTCACGAGTCCCCAAATCGATCTCTGCCCCTTTTTCACTAGCCCCCAAATCGATCTCTGCCCCTTTTTCACTAGCCCCCAAATCGATCTCTGCCCCTTTTTCACGAGTCCCCAAATCGATCTCTGACCCTTTTTCACGAGTCCCCAAATCGATCTCTGACCCTTTTTCACTAGCCCCCAAATCGATCTCTGCCCCTTTTTCACTAGCCCCCAAATCGATCTCTGCCCCTTTTTCACGAGTCCCCAAATCGATCTCTGCCCCTTTTTCACTAGCCCCCAAATCGATCTCTGCCCCTTTTTCACTAGCCCCCAAATCGATCTCTGCCCCTTTTTCACGAGTCCCCAAATCGATCTCTGCCCCCTTTCCACGAGCCTCCAAATCGATCTCTGCCCTCTTTCCAGGAGCCCCCAAATCGATCTCTGCCCTCTTTCCAGGAGCCCCCAAATCGATCTCTGCCCTCTTTCCAGGAGCCCCCAAATCGATCTCTGCCCTCTTTCCAGGAGCCCCCAAATCGATCTCTGCCCTCTTTCCAGGAGCCCCCAAATCGATCTCTGCCCTCTTTCCAGGAGCCCCCAAATCGATCTCTGCCCTCTTTCCAGGAGCCCCCAAATCGATCTCTGCCCTCTTTCCAGGAGCCCCCAAATCGATCTCTGCCCTCTTTCCAGGAGCCCCCAAATCGATCTCTGCCCTCTTTCCAGGAGCCCCCAAATCGATCTCTGCCCCCTTTCCACGAGCCTCCAAATCGATCTCTGCCCCCTTTCCAGGAGCCCCCAAATCGATCTCTGCCCCCTTTCCAGGAGCCCCCAAATCGATCTCTGCCCCCTTTCCAGGAGCCCCCAAATCGATCTCTGTCCTCTTTCCAGGAGCCCCCAAATCGATCTCTGCCCTCTTTCCAGGAGCCCCCAAATCGATCTCTGCCCTCTTTCCAGGAGCCCCCAAATCGATCTCTGCCCTCTTTCCAGGAGCCCCCAAATCGATCTCTGCCCTCTTTCCAGGAGCCCCCAAATCGATCTCTGTCCTCTTTCCAGGAGCTCCCAAATCGATCTCTGCCCTCTTTCCAGGAGCCCCAAATCGATCTCTGCCTCATTCCCACGATCCCCAAATCGATCTCTGCCTCATTCGCACGATCCCCAAATCGATCAATGCCTCATTCCCACGATCCCCAAATCGATCTCTGCCTCATTTCCACTAGCCCCCAAATCGATCTCTGCCTCATTCCCACGAGCCCCAAATCGATCTCTGCCTCATTCCCACGAGCCCCAAATCGATCTCTGCCTCATTTCCACTAGCCCCCAATCGATCTCTGCCTCATTCCCACGAGCCCCAAATCGATCTCTGCCTCATTCCCACGAGCCCCCAATCGATCTCTGCCTCATTCCCACGAGCCCCAAATCGATCTCTGCCTCATTCCCACGAGCCCCAAATCGATCTCTGCCTCATTCCCACGAGCCCCAAATCGATCTCTGCCTCATTTCCACTAGCCCACAAATCGATCTCTGCCTCATTTCCACTAGCCCACAAATCGATCTCTGCCTCATTTCCACTAGTCCCCAAATCGATCTCTACCTCATTTTCACTAGCCCCCAAATCGATCTCTGCCCCTTTTTCACGAGCCCCCAAATCGATCTCTGCCCCACTTTTCACGAGTCCCCAAATCGATCTCTGCCCTCTTTCCAGGAGCCCCCAAATCGATCTCTGCCCTCTTTCCAGGAGCCCCCAAATCGATCTCTGCCCTCTTTCCAGGAGCCCCCAAATCGATCTCTGCCCTCTTTCCAGGAGCCCCCAAATCGATCTCTGCCCTCTTTCCAGGAGCCCCCAAATCGATCTCTGCCCTCTTTCCAGGAGCCCCCAAATCGATCTCTGCCCTCTTTCCAGGAGCCCCCAAATCGATCTCTGCCCTCTTTCCAGGAGCCCCCAAATCGATCTCTGCCCTCTTTCCAGGAGTCCCCAAATCGATCTCTTCCAGCTTCTACTTTTCTGCAACTGCATTTAGAATTTGCATCATCAGTTTGGAACTTTTATCATGTTCAGAATTTACTTTACGTCACCCATTCATTCTTTTTGATTTGTTTTACCTGATAATTTATTACTTTTCAATTGTGTTCAGATTTTCAACATTAAACTCTTTTCTTGATTGCATCCATAATTTTATCCTTTTCTTTCACCCTTTTTATTATCTTCCCTTTTACATCTTTTTTTGACAAATAATTACTGCAAAATATAAATGTATATACGTGTGATTGTTTGGACTATTATTTTTATCTTCGTTGTTTTTCCCACAACATTTTAGCTGATGTAACCTCCAACCGGCTTCGGGTGTATTCACACTGGATGTTATTGGTGAACATAACCGTTAGAAATTCAAAAAGCAACTAACACCAAGACCGTGGTATCGTCAGAATTTTCCAAGCAGTTTACGTAAAATGCTAGAAGATGCCGAACAAAAGTTTCGTAATTTTTTTTTTTTGCATAACCACTGGCCAATTTTTTCAATGAAAAATATATATTCCTGTTATTACAAAAAAAAAAAATTCCATGAAAAATTGTAAAAGATATTCATTTTGTTACTCCAAAGAAAATACAAATTTTTATGAAACTTTACCAAAATTAAAATGTAATTCATTGTAAATTTCATGAATAAATATTTATTTTTCGAAAAACAACTGATAGCAAATAAATTAAAAAAATTTTTTTTTTATTTGTTTGTTCAAATCAAGATAAATATTTAGATCTTTTCAATACACACACACATATAAGCCAATTATAGCAAATAAATACATTGTTAAATGACATTGCTGCAATTTAATTGGTTGAACGTTTCGGCACCTTTCAGCATTTTATGTGATCTGCCTGGAAAATTCTGACAATAGCAAGGTCCTTATTCTGCATAAGTATGGAAAAGACTCTAATACATGTATTGCTACACAAATAATAAAATTGAATATCAAATATTCTTATTTAATAGTACTAAGTCAAAGTGTGACATCCCCTCCCCTTCCAAAATGGCCGACTTTCAATGTAGACAAATACAACCTTGCATATATTTAATAAAAAAAACTTTTTTTTTCTTTTTTTATCTTGTGTGTATATAGATAGATATTTATCTTGTGTGTATTGATAGAGTTCAAAATAGACTTCATAGCCTCGTAGAATATGTCCTTTTCTCTTCCCTGCAACCTCCATCTCACAGAAGAAATGTTGCGAGTTTGTCTCTGATGTATCGTTATTTTCATGGAAAGTGTTCGACTGAGCTTCAGTCTATGGTCCCCCCTCGCCTAACTTTCACAAGAAACACTCGTCTAGCTGAGAACACTATCAATAATTCCCCCCACTCTTTATCTGTGCCTAAACCTAAACGTAGATTCCATGAACAAAGCTTCTTTCTTAGAACTGCACGCCTGTGGAATTGTCTTCCGTTTTCCTGCTTTCCGGCTGACTACAATATGGTTATCTTCAAGTCTAACGTAAATAAGTTCTTGATGAGCCGTTCCATATAAGTTATCAAATTTACCGAATTTTCATTACTGATGATTACTATATTGTCCAATTTCTACTGTACACTCTTTAACCCTTATCCTTGAGTGGCCTCTTGGCCTTGATAATGTGGTGATGCCTGTGTAAAAAAAAAAATATATATACTGAGTTCTTCACATCAGCAACTTTAATCCATTCCCTTTGTAACATTACAAACCTCCCCCATTGAAGGCCTCAAAAAAAGGCATCTGTTAATTTTAACATCAAACATTCAAGACACAGGATCGATATTGCTTCGCTGTGCTACCTACTTCCTCCCATGATACAACATTTTTGTACAAATAGTTCTAATTCTATTCTATAACTTTTAATGGAATTTTCCCATCTCTTTTTACTCTAGCCTTTTTTTTTTTTCCTACATTTCCACCCCAAACAAGGCACAGTCCCACTTTGATGTAGGGGGCTACTATCTGGAACATTAGTTGCAAGGATTCTATGTGGGGAGTTGAGCAGAAAGATGTCTGTTCACATTACACTTGAATTTCTGCATGTCAGTACAGTTGCGAAGCAGGAACCCAGAAAAGGAATTCCAAAGTCTAGCAGTTCTGGAGACGAAACTATTAGAGTAGAAGACTTTCTTACATCTAGGTTTCTCTACTGTGTAGAGGTGGGATTTTGCTGCTTGTCGGGGGTATTTACGTCAAGGGGGCACAAAGGCTTGTAGTTCATCAGAGCATCCACCATTAAAATACTTGTAAAAAAGGCAGAGAGATGCAACATTTCATTGATGGGACAGAGGTTGAAGCTTGGATGACAGTTTAGGACCTATCAGGTTGGCGACTCTCTTTTGAGCCCTGTCCAGGAGTGAGACTAGTAGCAGATGCACTAGCCCAAATGTGACAACAATACTCCATATATGGGTGAATGGGGGGCCTTGTAGAGGTACTTTTTAGCATGATAGAGAGAGCCCACCTTCCTCACAGCAGCCACAGTAATGCCTTCGATGTATTTGTTCCAACTCATTATCCCTGTGAACGGTAAGCCTTATGTGGAGATTTCTGTTTTTAATATTTTTACACGTTTACGTCCAAACATTGCTGCATTTATAAAAATCAGATTTTTTGTTATGGATTAAAATCAGCAGTGACAATAGGGTAATAGTTACAGAATATAAGTTAAAATAACGGATGCTAAGGTAGATGTCTGCAGTGGCGTATCTAGGGTATGGCAGGCATGGCCCGTGCCATGGGCGCCACTCTGACATGGGCGCAAAAATTGCTTGACAAAAATTAAAATTAGTAGTTAGGTATATCTAAGGTATAAATTATTAAGAAGGGGCGCCATTTTACATAGGTACGCCACTGGATGTCTGTAAATGCATTAGATTGAAAAATAGAAAATCAGTGAATTTAGAGAAGCCAGCAGAAGAAAGAATAGAGAAAAACTGGATAAAAAAAAAATTTTTAACATCTGTATTTAAATACTGCTACATCTAATCACAAAGCCCGGTTTAGAAAAAAGAATGAAAAAAAAAATTATTGAACCACATGAGAAAGAATTAAAAAAAAAAAAAAGGGGGGGGGGTGAAGAGGGAGGGGCAATTAAATCCAACTTTCTAATCATATCAGAACCAATGAACTCTTGATAATTAAGAAAATAAAATAGATTAAAAAAAAGAAGGCAACAGGTTTTATTGAGACAAATTTTGATTGATCATGGCAGCTGTAGCGAATGAAATAAAAAAAAAAATAATAAAAAAAATTATAATTTGAGGTATATTTAAAAAGGTTATATATCTATTTATATAAAGTTAGATATGTGTATATGTTTATATATTTCTATGTACAAGATTCAATCCTAAGCTATTTAAACAAACATTATGAATTTTAGGTACTAGGCATAAGGGTTGGTAATGTAAGCCATATTTAGTTTTTATGTAAAGGGGTCAAATACGGGCTGGAAACTCTTTGTAAAGATTAAAATTTAGATACATCCGATTTTTGTTAAAATTTCACAACAATAATAAATATTCCTTAATTTTAAGGATCCTTGGTGGAGCATAATATGGGGAAAAATTCCTTACTTTTATTAACCCTTAAGCCCAATTATTGAACCCCAAGAAAACAAAACAAAAAAAAAAACAATTAATAAATAAAAAAATGAAGAATCTGTTCTCTTTGGAACGTTACAACCCTCCTTCATGGGAATGATGGAAGTGCCTCAAAAAAAGATGTCTGTTACTTTTAACATCAAATATTCAAGAGACAGGATTGATACCGCTTCTCTGCTACATAATTCCTCCTATGATGCAACTTTCTGTAAGCTCTAATTCTACTCCATAACTCCTAATGGAATTTTCCAATTTCCTCCTTACTCTAGCCTAATGTGGAAAATTCCATTGTTAACATTATTTTTACAAGTTTAATCTTGTTAAAAATACTGCTAATTTTCTTTAGCATAGAGAATTCAACCCCAATATTCAAAATCTCTCATTTGGATACTATTATCATCTTGGTTGTTCTATTTATGTGTCAGCTGATGTAACCTCTCACTTTATAGATTCCAGATGCACCTGAAGAAGGTCAGAGGTTACATAAGTCGAAGCATTGCTTGAATAACATCCAAGATGAGAACGGTAATCTGAACAATCCAAATAATTGTAATAAAATAATTCAAATTAAATTACAGAATTAATGGATCTCCAAAAATGTTAATGTAAATTTTATGAAAATAAAGAGAAAAAAAAACAATTACTGTTTTGTGGGATGTTTCCAATATTTGCAAATAATTATACTTAATCCCTGATTCACGCTTATGATTGAGGGCTGCTTGTGAATTTGATATTACCATGAAACTTCCTCCCTTGGAGGAAGCCAGTTCAACCTGCATAGGGTCCTGGATATGACTTTAAACTATATCCGCTGGTGAGGCCCCAGCTTGCAGGCTTTGGGGAGTGTGGAGCCACCCTTTAATTGCCATTGCTCCCAGGTTCACTCTGACCCAGAGTGGTAGTACCTGTTAGGGTCCCAACTACGGGTTAAATAGAAACCGATTTGAAAAAAAAAAAAAAATATATATATTCTATTAAAAAATTTTCTTCAAAGTCACTGGATTCGGCATTAAATAACCTGAAAAGGGTTGATATGCCGTAAAACAACCAACCAACCAATCAACTTGTGTAGGGTGAGTGCCACTTCAATACAGTAATGCCTAATCTTGCTATACCATCACTAAAAAAAAAAAAAAAATTGACAAATTTGAAGGAATTAAACTCCATTTAATTTGTTTCTAAATTTTTGAAATGAGGATTGGTTATTTGTATTATTTGGATTACTGTTTTCATCTAAAGTCATTTTCACAACATTACAGTCGATGTAAACCTCTGACCTTCTTCGGGAGTATTTTTTCAAAGTCTGAGTTGTTTCTTTTAAACTCGGGAATCCGGATGAAATTTAATTTTCAATGCAGTTTTTGGTAATTTATGCATATCTCGACAGTTTACATAAATATAATCTGGTGAAACTCCCATCCAATGCAGCAGACGGCAATTGATAAATTGGAAGAAAATATTAGTTTTGATCATGAAAAAATTTCAATCATCAAAAATAAATAATTTTATAATAAAAGTTTGCAGATTATGCTACAATCGTCGGAAAAGAATTTTCATTTTATCAGGAATAGAAATTAGTCAGAAGCATTATGACTATGTGCAAGAAATGCATTAAAAAAAATGTATCGTGAATGATGAAGACTTTTACAAAGCGTATTTAGATCCCCCCCCCCCGTAGATAATAATCAAAAAAAAAAAAAAAAGCCTACCTTCTAACCTTGACAAAATAAAAGACAAAAAATACTTTTTATCATAAATTTTTTTTTCATATCTCCACTTCCAAAAAGACTTCCTTAAAACAGTAATATTTCTTACAAAAAATAGCAATGGTTTATTTGTTGCTAGACCTTTTACAAAAAAAAAAATACCACAAGTTGAGTTAAAAAAATTTTTTTCTATTTTTCTTAGAAACATTTATTGTATAGTAATTTCAACCATGTTTTTTTTTTTTTTTTTAAATTTGATCAGCATTCGTCATATTCCAACAGCTTACATAACTTGCTGGAATGTGGAAAAGTGGTTCATTCTTTGCATAAGTATCCAATCTTTTATTTGATCTTGTTCTGGACTTTTCGTCTTATGTTTTTCTTGCAGACTGTGATTGACTCGAGTTTGGACAGTCCAGCTGGTTTGGCTGTCGATTGGGTGGGCAATAAAATCTACTGGACAGATCAAGGCACGAATGTGATTGAAGTTGCTAATTCAGATGGTTTATTTAGAAAAGTTCTTATCTGGGAGAATCTTGATAAACCAAGGGATATTGTGTTGGAACCATATGCAAGGTTAGTGTCCATTTTCAACCTTTCTTTTAAACAATATTTTTCGCTTTTATTTGAACAAATGCCGATGCACACAAAATATCAGATGCAAAAACAAAAAGATGCACACAAAAAACATAAATTAAAATCTAACCTAAAAGTCTGTTGGATTGTCCGAGTTTGATTTAAATAGCGCATCATACAAATAGATATTTGATTCTGCTTAACAAGGGAAATAGATACGTTTTCACATATATTTTTGGAATTTTCGTTTTGTACCAGCTATGTACATCATACAAGGTTTTCTTTATTTTTGTTTTTGTTTTTTAATATAGGAAAAATTCTGGACAAGTACCTAAAATTCTCTTAAATATTTCATCAAATATATGCTAAAAATGTCTTTGTAAATTATTTTTTTATCATTTCTGAATTAATCATTTTATTAAGACAGTTTGCTCCAAGAGTGTATTATTCTATTAGAAAAAATATAGAATTCTATAACAACTTTAGTTTTTTAAATCTTTTGTCAATTTTTTTTTTCTAGATATTTGTTTTGGACTAACTGGGGTCATGAACCCAAAATTGAACGTGCAGGGATGGATGGAAATGGCCGAACAGTTCTCGTCAGTAGTAATTTAACATTGCCGAATGGATTATCAGTCGATGTGAAAAGCAGCCGCTTATATTGGACAGATGCTGGCACGCAAACTATTGAATCGGCAACATTTGATGGACTTTATAGAAGAGTGAGTATTTGAAAATCATCCGTAACATTTATGTGGCATTATCTGATGGTTAATTATAAATTTAACAAAAAAACAATCAAAGCATACCTTGTTTTAAATAGACTTGATACTCCAGGCTGGAAAGCACATTCAATAAAACCACACAGACATGCTTTTCCCCAACACATGTACGAAGTGATCATTTTAATTTGCATTACAGGACAAAGACATAAGCAAGTAGCCTCCAGGAATTTACAACAAACAAAAAGGAACTAAAAGCAGATAACTCTAAATCTTTAGCCTGTAGAACAAGAGATAGCTGAGGTTTTAACAAAATAGGTGCTTAAGAAAATCGACAGATCGTTTTTTTTTTTTTTTTTTTTTTTAATATGTGGTTTTAAGCAACAGTACTCGTCATGTCGAAAAATTACGAAAGTTCGAGAAAATTATAGTTAAAAGTAATTTTTTAGAAAAATGGGGGGGAAATTACGTTTCCTGAGATGTAAGCACGTTGAAGATTGTGAATACAGAGGAATACTTTTTGCCATTTGCCAAATTAATGGCTGACCATAGCGATAGACTTTTCTTACTGAAAACACAAAAGTATTTGTTCTACTAAATGAATTTTCATAAATTTTGGATATATTACTATTTTCGACATGGCAATTACGCAAGTACCATTGTTTTTACTTAAAACCACATACTTAAAAAAATCGATCTGCCGACTCACCAAGCACTAAAAACTAGTGCAGGGGAGGTAACTGTGCGTAGACGGGTAGTTCTTAATAATTGTGTGGTCTGTGTTTTGTTTTTGTTTTTTTATAGAGAAAATAAAAATTGAAAACTATAGTAAATTCGATCTTGCCCTTGAAGCTAATTGGCATATTTGATAGTAGCTATTTACTATGCCTCCCACGGGACAGAGTTAGACACCAGGGTCGTTTTTTAACGTGGAGAAAAGGTACAAAAATAAAAATTGTCTCAGTCGTGAAGGATTTCTCCTCCGCCGGAGGAGAACAAGAAATGGAAGTGCAGCATCTGAAGAACAGATACTACACTTTGAGATATTAAATCTTTTATTCATGTTAAAAATACAGTCAAAATCAACGATGAACAAAAAACTTAGGCACATGGCCAACTCAAAAGGGGGGATTGTGGGGGTCGTTGGTCATCCTTGTCACTCCAGGACTAAACAAAGTCAAAAGTTTCTCCCAGCTAGTATCTTCTTTCACCATAATACCGCATTTGCCCTTTCATATTGGGGGACGTCCTACTTAACTCCCACACTTTGATCTTGTCCCGAAGGCCAAGTAAGACATATTTGATAGTAGCTTGAAGAACTTGTTTTACAAGTGAGATGATTTAGCTGGATTAGTCTTGTAAACGTAGAGGAAATTGTAAACTTGTAAGGAGTGTGAAAATTACTTGCCTCAAAAATTCCATGTGTTTATGCGTTTGGTAAGGTTAGGCCACTGAAGGAAAAAAAAAAAAAAAAAAATGGCGATGCCTAGTTGATTTTTATCTTCAATGGTTGTGTGAACTAACATGCAAATTAGATGATCTTGGGTTGCATATAGGCCAGTCATTTGAAGAGCAGGGGAGTTCATTTTTCTGCATACATGCTACATTGAGGTGTGATGCTTGATTGGAAGCTGAGAGAACACAGTGAAGTTAGGAGGTTGTGTGAATTGCAGCATCAGTGAAAAGGGGTGCTGTCGATTTCTATCGTTTTTCAGTGGGTTTGTCAGCCATTTCTTTTTATTTAAGTTATCTTTGATCTTTCAAACAGATAAGAATCATAATTATTTGTTTACAAAATCTCATAAATACATAAAAGCATTCAAAAAGTAAAAAGAATAATTTATGCAATCTCATTCCATTGGCCTTGACTTGATAGAAATGTTAATTACAGCTTTCGTTAAGAATCATACTTTGTTTACAAAATCATTCAGCAGAGGTGACGTCAGACAAATTTTAAGGTACAGATGACCAACACTGTATATAATGAAAACCCATATATGTTGGCAAGTACGTCCATTGCTCGGTATGCTCCATTTCTGATTTTGTCTGGTACATGCTGTTGGACATTTTTTTTTTTTTTCACAAGGTGGTCACCACTTATCAAGGCCCGGAAGCCACTCAGGGATAAGGGTTATTGCATGTACAATACGTTAGTGTTGAGATTTAATCAAGTGTCTACTTAAGGGGGCGGTTCATCAGGAATTTGTTTACGTTAGACTTGAAGACATCCAGGTTGTAGTCAGGTGGGAAGCAGGCAGACAGAACAGTTTCACAGGTGTGCAATTCTAAGAAAGAAGCTTTGTTCATGGAATCTACGCTTTGATTTAGGCACAGATAAAGAGTGGGAAAAATTTTTGACAGTGGTTTCAGCTAGACAGGTATTTTTCATAAAAGATTGGCGATGGGGGGGGGCAGAGATTGGAGCTCAGACGAGCACCTGCCATGGAAATAACGATAAAACAAAGATAGGCTCACAACGTCTCTTCTGTGGGAGAGAGGTTGTAGGGAAGAGAAAAGGTCATCCCCCACAAAGCCACAAAGTCTATTTTGTACTCTGTCAAAGCAGGATAGGCTGTTTTTAGCAGTTCCTGCCCAGATGTGGCAGCAGTACTCTATCCTTGGACATACCTGGCTTTTATATAGATAGAGAATTGCATCAGTAGTGAGATATCTTCTGGAACGGTAGAAGGATCCCACCATCTTTCCAGCGACCTTGGCAACAGACTTGATGTACGTGTTCCATTTCAGATCAGGAGTAAAGGTCAAGCCCAGAAGCTTGTCAAAACATGGGGCTTCTCCTAGATGAAAGCCATCCATTTCAATTGATGCGAGATGGGGATCAGAGCGTTGATGTAAAGATAGGAGCTTGGTTTTAGATGCATTAAAGGTAACCAGCCACGTCTTCCCCCACTGTACCACGCGCTCAAGATCAGAGGAGAGAGAATCAGAGAGAACTTTGTCATTTACAGCCTTTGATGTGTTGCTGTAGATGGTCGTGTCATCAGCATATATGTCAACGAATGATTTAAGTATGTGTTTTGGGAGATCATTGATGTAGATCAGGAAGAGGGTTGGGCCCAGGATGGACCCCTGAGAGACTCCAGCATTAATACTGCGGGCCTCTAATTTTTGTCCATCGACCACTACTCTTATGAGCCTATCAGAGAGAAATGATTTAATGATTGAGAAAACATTTCATTATACCGTAGCTGGAAATCTTGTGAAGTAGGCCTTTATGCCATACCTTGTCGAAGGCCTTTGATACGTCAAGAGCAATTGCCCTAGAAAGGAAGCCTTTGTCAAGAGATTCACTAATCCTATGAGATATAACCATTAGCACATCTGCTGTAGATGTTGCTGAACGGAAACCATATTGCGTGTCACTAAGGAGGTTATTTCTACTGAGGTGGTTGACTATTTCTTTATTTAATATGGATTCCAGTAACTTACTCATAACACCCAGGAGACTTATTGGTATGTACTGAGAGGCAGATGACTTATCACCTGAATTCTTAAATACAGGGCATACTGATGAGGTTTTCCAGGGTGTTGGAAAGCACTTCTCCTTAAGACAACACTTAAACAGTTTTGTAAGTATGGGAGCAAGTTCTGGTTGAAGCTTTTTTAACACTATAATTGGGATGCCGTCAGGGCCAGTTGCTTTACTAGAATCAAGGTTCTTGATTAGCTTGGTGACCTCACGCACAGATATTTATATGTTATCTAGCGTGTTCTGTGTTATAGGAGGAAATATGTGGAGTTGATGGCCTTCGTCGCATAGGGTAGAATTAGCTGCAAAGTTCTTGGCAAATAGTTTGGCCTTGTTTGATGCTGACAAGTTGACCTCTGGTCCATTGATAATGGTTGGGATAGAACACACACTTCTGTTCAGGATCCTATTTGTTAATTGCCACAACTGGTGGGAACCAAGCCGCTGATCAGCTACTTTGGATTTAATGGACTGAGCATATAGCTCTCTTGCATTTTTTATTACTCTTTTACAGTGGTTGCTGGCGTTCCTGAAAGCAGCTTTAGTCTCAGTGCATCTATTAAGTTGGTAGCTATGGAAAAAGTGATTTCTGTGCGCGATGGTAGCAGTACATTCTGGGGAGAACCATGGCTGGCTGTTAGGTTTTTGTTGAAATTTTTTAGATGGTATGAATCGGTCTATGCCTACAATTAACCATTCGGTTAAGTCTGATACTATAGAGGACACATCCTTTTTAAATATCGAATGCAGAGGTAGGTCAGATATGAATATATGGAAGCTATCCCAGTCAGCCATAGAGTATCGATATACAGTACGGTGGATGGGTATGTCTGGGGACTTATTACATTTCATTTTTATCTTAACTGATACAACGGAGTGGTCGGAGGATCCCAGAGGAGAAAGAACGGAACATGAACATAACTCAGGGGAAGTTGAGAGAAAAAGGTCTAGAAGGCTTGCATACTGACCGGTAGTATCGGGCACACGGGTGGGCTTACGAACAATCTGAGTGAGGTCATAGGCAATGGCACAATCATGACAGAACCTCTCCTCATCATCTGTCTTATTTGAGTGGGGCAGCCATTCCACGTTATGGGCATTGAAGTCACCACAGATGTGAATGTTAGCCGAGGGATGTGCAGACAGGATGTGGTCTATTTTCTCAGATATACTCTTAAAGATAGTAACTCCGCTGTTATGGGGCCGATAGAGGGCAAATATAAATGCAGTGGTGTAAGCAAGTGCAACTCGGAAGCACATATAAGGTAAAGTAGGGTCTTCTCTGGAGATATCCCTGCCACACGGGAAGCCATCTTTAATGTAGGCACATATTTCATGCCCATGGCGATTTGGGGGGTAATCTCAATGTTCAATCCATAGTTGGCACCGCAACTATACTCAAAATTGTAAATTACATTATAATTATGATAATAATGTAAGTTACAATTTTGAATAGTTGCAGTGCTAACTATGTGGGTCAAACAACATTAAGATTGGATGGGAGAGTCCAACATTTCCTTATGGACTCTAAAACAGCCAGGCAGATTTTTATGAAATTTCACACAAATGTATTTTGTATCTGGGTATTGTATTGGAATGCCTCTGATTTGTATAAAAAATTGATGATTAAAAAAATCCTGTTAAAGGAAGAGTCGTCCGATTTTGACCAAAGTAAACACTTACCCGGCAAAATAAGAAATGGGACGTATCGAGCAACAGACACTCCTTTTCAATTCTGAGTCATGCTCACTCAACATTTCGTCTAAAAATCTTGGAGACTCTTCACGTTCAGTTGAGATCTTCTCTCTGTAAACAGAAGGAATATCTCTTAGGTTTGAGCGTAATTAACCTCTAGGATCTTCGAAAAAAATATAACGTAGCTTTATTTTAATTGCTGCTTGTTTCTTTGTTTTTTTTCCACCTATAAACGGAACGCAATGTAACATAATTTTAATAATGTACATATTTTCGATTTTTTTTTCCTTTTTAAATCCCTCAATATAGCTTTGAGAAAGCGAGGGCAAAACTGGTCAGCTGACTCCCGCTTTATTTTTCTTTCCTCTTCTTCGTCCCTTCTTCTTTTTTCTTTTTTTTCTTTTTTTAAAATTTTTTTTTTTTTAAACGTTTTTTACACATTTTACTTTTAATCATGAATTAGAAGTCTTCCTTTCATAATTGCAATATTTAAATTCTGTACCCCCCCCCCCCAAGAATCATGAAATATATATTTCATGATTCTTCGGGGGGGGGGGGGTACTGAAAACGGCTGGGCAGATTTTTATGAAATTTCAGTCAAATGTACTTTGTATCTGGGAATGTTCTTACACAGGTATTGTATTGGAATGTCTTTGATAAGTATCCAAAATTGATGATTGAAAAAAATCCTGTTAAAGGAGTCGTCTGATTTTGACCAAAGAAAATGCTTTTATACACTCTAATATCGAAAATGAATTTGAGAATTTTTTATCACCACACAAGCAGAAGGACCCGGCATTTAAAATCAACAGTAGATTCTTTGATATTATGTTATTAATATTCTTTTTACATTTGTTGATCAATCGTGTTGGTTTGATGACACATAGCAGTGGTTCTATCGTCTTCCTTTTTGTTTTTTGTTTCAATCACAGCTTTATATTTCCAAATTTTGTATGATGCAACTGAATCTTATTTAGTGCCAAGACAAGAACAGTATGAATAACCCAAATACAAATTATCAATCCTCATCTAAAAATTCAGAAACAAAAATTTGTTTTAGGTAAAAAAAAAAATTGTCATTTATTTATTTTTTTAAATATAGGGATCGTTTCAAAGGTAAAGCCTCCTATATTTTTTTTTTTTACTAAAAAAATTGAAGCGCTATGAAGACAGAAGTAATACCATTAAAATGAGCAACCTTCTGTGCAACAGAATCTATTTTTCTACATAGCTACCAGCATTCTCAATGCACTTTTGCCAGGAATTCAACGACTCCTCTCTGCTTCTGTCGCACGTCCATGACAAGGGGTTGCTTTCTTAAGGGTCTCACACCATCAATATCTACAATGAAGAGATGACACTTTCAGGTCATGAATGCATAAGTCCAGTCATCATAGCAATGCAATTTGAGATCTCCCCCTGATCGATCCAGGCAGAATAAAAAAAAAAAAAAAATAGGGGGCATTACTTTTGGAACACCCCTCATAAAATGTTGGAGCTTTGTAATCTTAAAAATGAAAAACAAATTTGGTTTCAGGTTGTTATCGGAGTTGGCTTACCGCATCCGTTTGGACTTATCGTTTATGAGGATTCGATATTTTGGACGGATTGGAATACAAAAAGTGTCCAGATGGCTAGCAAGTTCAATGGGACGAACCACCAAACCCTTAAAAAGGGTCTTGATAACGTTATGGATATAACAGTCTTCAATCGAGGCAGACCATACTGTAAGTTTTTTCAACGCATATCTATTCTATAATCCCTCAAAAAAAAAAAAGAAAAAATCGTTCATGATGCAAACACCTGTGACAAAAAAAATGTATCATACACTAAAAATCATGTAAATTAATAAAGTAGTTTTTGTATAAAGAAAATCATTTTTTTTTTTTTTTTTTTTTTTTTTTTTTTTAGCAAATTTGAGTTGATCCAATATCCCCTCCTCCCCATCTTAAGAATGGCTTTCTAATATTACACAAAAGTTTGAATTATTTGGTATTATCTCTATTGTCCTGCAAAATGGTGTTGAGAGATCGATGACTGCCGTTAAATCATAAAATTTGATTTTCTTTTTTTAAAATAAAATAACTTGATTAATTTACGTGATTTTGGTGTACAGTATTTTCTTTTTGTCATGGGTACGTACATCATAAAAGTTTTTTTATTTTATTCATTTTTTTTTTTGATTGAGGGGGGAGAGTTATGGACTTGCACTGTATTTTCACCTTAGAAATTTATTTTTGCATGTGTTAGTGGATTATATATATATATATATATTTGTTTTTTTTACGATAAATATGGTTAAATAGTGGCTTCGCCTTGAAGCTCATTTTTATTTACTTAGAAAGTCGCCCATAATTTATTTGGGCGTATATAACATTTTTATTTTTAAAACAGTAATCTACGTAGATGCAAGTTTCAAGGTAACTACCTCTCACCAGCGTAACTTGACTGTTTCTAGGAATCGAGCTCCAGACCATGTGTATCACAGTCCAGTGCGTTTACCGTTCTGCTACGCACTCCTATATGACTTTTACTGTTTATTTTTATCGCTTATAAATTTAGATTTGTTGTTTTTTAACGATAAATACGGTTAAATAGTGGTTCCGCCTCAAAGCTCATTTTTTATTTACTAGAAAGTCGCCCATAATTTGGACGTATATAACATTATGTATATATTGCATCATCTATTGAATAATTCATTTGTTTATTATTAAATAAAATACTTAAAAATAAAATAATTAAATTATATAGAAAGTTATGGAAACCTCTTTTATTTATAATTTCTCTTTTAATCAATAATCTTGGGTCAGCTTCAAAATGTGTGTGTATGTATGTATGTGTGTATATATATATATATATATATATATATATATATATATATATATATTTGTAGTCATCGACATACAGTCCTGTTTCGTTGTATCACAACTCATCAGTGCTGCTAAACTAGCATCTCTCCCAAGCCAAGGATTGAACCTAGAACCGTCGTGTTGACAGTCGGCAGTCCTCCAACTCGACCACAGAAGGGACGCCCGCAAATAACTCGTCGGAACGTTTATTTAAATAGACATCCGCCACCACTTTTACAGTGCTCAAACCGCCTGTTTGTAAACAAACAACGAGCTTTGCATTTTTCATATATATATATATATATATATATATATATAGAAAGAGAGAAAGATAGTTAACTAATTAAGGAGAACCAATCTCTCTCTCTCGTGTGTGTATGAGAGGGAGGCAGGAGAAGAAAAAGGACTAATCAAGGAACATAAAAACCATGAACTTTGGATTTATTTTTTGGCAGCCTGGTAACTCTCGCTTCCCTTATTTTGTACCTTAGTCTTCACATTCCATGAACAATGTTTCTGACAAAGGAGGAAGAACTGTTTTCTGGGTTGGAATCTATCCATATCACATTTATTATTGGCTAAATTTTTCACCTTGAAGTACTAATAATAGTAAGTTTTTTTTTTTGTTTTTTTTTTTTTTGCATCAAATGGCTTCATGCCTTGTCTGGAGCGATTTTAATCTAAAAAAAAAAAAAAAAAAGCCCATATTAATGTCAATGCAGATCATTTTGTCAGCCAATCACTGATGACATTTGTGTAATTAGACGTAATCAGACGAAATTTGTTCATTTATTTGTCTTCTGCGTATGGTTCTTGGACTTTCTTGCAATTCTCTGAACTTCCTTTTTCATCCTTTGAGTCTTTTGTTATTCCTCTGAACTGCAGAGAGACAGGAATAATCAGCCACACTTAGCATGTACCTGCTGTAAGGAAACCAACCCATGAACCTAGAACAATTTGAGTATGAGGTGAGCGTGATTATGCAAATTGAGGTGCTATTGGGAGTCCAAAATAACTGAATAAAGAGATGTTTTTTTTTTTTTTGTTTGTTTTTTTGTTTTTCAGGGGTCTGTTTTGTTTTGAACTATTTATTTTTGCTGGTGGTGAAAAAAAAGAAAAAAAGTCCTGCTACTAAGAGTGAATGTCTTTGTTGTGAGTGATGACACAAAAATATTCTGGTATGAGTGTGTGTTCTTTGAACAAAATAATTTGCCTGAAATAGGAATCAATTACCTAAATATATCTTTAAGTCTGTTTTTAAAGATGTAAATATTCCTGGTTCATTTTTTTAATTTCAAATCACCTATACTTATTAATTAGCACCTAAGCAAAAAAAAAAAAAAAAGAAAAAAAAAGTGACTTTTTATTTTTTTCCTTTGTAGTGTCTACTCCTTGTAGAAATGGAAATGGTGGTTGTAGTCACCTATGCTTATTAGCACCTGGCCCTAAAACACATACCTGTGCTTGTCCAACTGGAATCCTTATTAAACCCGATGGTAAAACATGTGAAAAAGGTTTGTTAATTTTTTTTAATTTTTTTTTTTTTTTTTAAATTAGAAATACTTGAAATTCATACCAACAATTCAAAATACTATTTTGGATAACATACCATAATTTCGGTTTCCAAGATGCATATGAATTTAAATTTATTTAGGAAAAATGCTTTGCATAATCTCGACCTAGTTTATACAAGGTGCCTTAAATAAGTTTCCAGACTTTTTTGTACAGCCATTTAAAATTGTCGTAGACTCTTGAAAATTCAGTATGTTATTGATATACATATATATCTTATGGGATGACTGGCTAATTTTTATGATTTCAGGTTCAAATGAACAGCTACAGCTGGAATTGAAGTACACCATACTAAAGCCTTATTGTCACAGCTGGTGAATTTCAAAAATGCAATCTGGAAGGGAGGACACTTTAACCATATGCATTAATAAAATTCTGTTTAAAACTTGGAAAATTGACACAGAAATGTATAGAATGCTTCAGACTGCTTTTGGATCATCTTGCATGAATCTAGCGTCAGTTTTAGAGTGACAGAAGAGATACAAAGAAGGCTGAGGGTCTGTGAGGGAGAATGAGAGGTGTGGGTGGAGTAAGGAAGTCGGAACACTAGAGTTGATTGGCCAAATATGGAATTTCTTGGATAAGGACTGTCGTGTGTCTATAGAGACAATAAGTGCATAGTTTGATGTCAGTGTGGGAACTGTACACACACTTATTTGCGAGGAACTGAAGATGTCAAAGATTTGCACAAAGTTTGTCCCAACAGTGCCTCATCCTTGTTCCAAACTATTTGACCAAGATGGGCATCAAGATAGTTTTACATCCTCTCTATAGTTCAGACCTTGCTCCCTGTGACTTTTGGTTATTCCCTAAGCTCAAGGAAAGCCTTAGAGGCTGTCTTTATGAGACAATTGAGATGAAAAAGGCTGTGATGAGGGTCATTGACACACTAACACAAGAGCACTTTCATGGAGCCTTCCAGAAGTTGTTGGGATGACAATTGGAGAAGATTACTTTGAAGGGGACTAGAGTTTCATGTGTGTACTATCAATAAAAGTGCCCATACAAAACATATCTAGAAATTTATTGAGGGCATTTTGTATCGAAAAAACATGGAGATCTAACAGATGAAAAAATAAAAACAACAAAATAAAGAGACGTACACAGTCTATCAAAAATGATGGGGAAAAATTATCCCTTACCAGTATTTGTACTAATATTCAGATTCAAGGAAGGCAGGGAGTCTGTGAGGGATGATTAGAGGTGTGGGAGGAGTAAGGAAATTAAAACACCAGAGTTGATTGGCCAAATAAAGAATTTCATGGATAAGACAGCCATATGTCTATAGAAACAATAAATGCACAGTTTGTATTCATTGTAGGAACTGTACACACAATTATTCATAAGGAACTCAATATATGCAGAAGATTCACGCAAAGTTTGTCCCAAGGGTGGCTGTATAGAAAAAACTTGAAGATCTAAAATACAAACAAGTAAAGAGATCTACACTATCAAAAATGGAGAAAAAAATATCTTTTTCCAGTATTTGCGCTAATATTCAGATAACATCTGAATTGGTGAAGCAAAACAAAAAAATAAAATAAAATAAAAAAAGAATAGGAATTGTGGGTGGGGGTAGGGTGAGATTTTTGCTTGGCTTTGACTTTGATCCATGCAAGCCAGCGGTTAGCATCCACTAACCAGAGATTCTAGGTTCAAATGTACTTGACGTTCCAAGTTCTTTTACTTCACCAAACCATAACCCCCCCCACACACACACACACAAAGAAAGGATTTACAAAATGTGTCTTAAATTAAACAGTTGAAATATTACCAAAAATTCAATGTTATTCCATCACAATCAAACAAGAAAGATGCACAATAGAGAAAGAAAACTCGTTGATGCTACCTCAGCATGAGTTGGCTCTATGCTTCAACTTGTCTGATGATGTAGATGATGATTGTTCTCTGGTTATCCACTAGTGGTTTGGTTCTTCCATCTTTTAATTCGGATCACATGCATGTCAATATATTTTGTATTGATTTGCGTTTCTGAATATTAAGAACCTGAAGCACAAGGAAAGTAGAAAATAGATTTTCAGGACCTCACTTCCCTTATTTTGTCATTTAGTCCTCACATTCCATGAGTGATGTTTCTGACAAAGAGGAAAGAACTTCTGGTTTCTGGGTCAAAGTCTATTCCATCTAATACTAATCATTACTAAGTTTTTGACCTTGAAGTAGTTCTTCGAGTTGTGTCATGCCTTGTCTGGAGCAATTTCCATAAAAGAAGCCCCACTTTTACTAAAATTATTGAAATCAGCATTAAATAACCAGTTTTTGTCCAAAATCATTTAAAAGACAAAATCAGTATGATGTACATATTTATGATGCAACAAAAATATCATATTCCAAAAATCATATACATTGATCAAGTAGTTTTATTTTTAAATAAGAAAATGAGAAGCTAAAGAACAGTTGTTTTGTCCGCCATTTTGAAAATAACTAAAAACAAGGGAGATAACTCGGCAATTCAAACTTGCAAGATTTATGTTGAATTGCCCACAAATTCCCATTAATCGCTTAAAAATGATTTTTTTTTTATATATATAAAAATAAAATTACTTGAGCAATTTATGCGATTTTTGGAATATATTTTCATTTCATCATGAGTGCATACATCATACAGTTTTGATTTTTTTAATATTGGAAGAATTTGGGACAAGAACCAAATAATCTAATAAAACAATATCATCTTTTGTAACATTTAATGTTCATGTTTTTTGGTTTTTAAGTTTCATGATTGAATACAACTAATTGATTTCTTTATCTTTTCTTTCTTGCCAAAATATGAAATGAAGAAATTAACGATTTACATTTAAAGTTAAAATTTTTATTGGTTTCTTTTTTTTTTTTTTTTTTTTTTTTTTTAAGAAATGAAAAATTTCCTCATATTCACCCGGAGAAACGATATCCGAAAAATTTCCATGGATGTCACTTATTTTGCTGATGTTGTCGTCCCTCTCGGCCATTTGAAAAATGCAGTGGCGTTAGATATTGACCCAATTCACGGTAGGGATTTTTCTTTTCCTTTTTTTTTTTTTTTTTTTTTTTTCTGAGCAAACACAAACGGTTGATAATACTTTTATGTCTGAATGAGAAAATAAAGGGGAGATAACTGAATTGTAACTGTTATAAAATTGCTGTATAATCAATTTCACTCTCATATATATTGTAGTCAAATTGAATATTGAAATGCTCATATCTTTGGTTCTATGGGACAGAACTACATGAAAATTTTGTAAAAAGAACCTATATTTTCAAACCAATAAAATATGCCCAAATTTGCCTACATTTGTTTATATAGTTTCCTGCAGGTCAGTTTCAGTTTTGCTGCTTCAGTTGTCTTTTTTTTCAAATTGTAGAATTGTATGATTAAACATTTATGCAGTTTTACAGGGTGGAACAATAAAATTATCGCCCTAGAAAAGACGACATGAATTGAGGCTGAAGGCAGTTACATTAAATAGATGTCAACTCTACTACATAATCAAGTATTTGAATTGATTTTTTTTTCAATAAAAGTTTTAAAATAAAGCTGTAGTGTTGTTTTCTTTAGAGGTGACAAATTTATAGTTCCACCTTTTTTGGTTTATACAGGCTTATTTTTTATTTTAATTTTGTACCAGTAATATTACAGGATTTTTCAGTACTCTTGCATAATTTGAGCCGGACTTTTGGGAATTCTCGTCAAGCATGGATCGGATGAGACCGGCAATCATTGGTTTAAGATGAGCGTTGTAACAGATGCAGACTAATTTAAAAACAAACAAACTGGAGAGGAGGGATGCAAATAATCAAAAATAACAAAAACCTACCTTTTTTTTTTTTTATCAACAAAAAGTTTTTTCTTTTTCCTTTTTTCAAGTAAAAATGAAAGTTTTTTTACTTTTTTTTTTAACCGTAAATTGTTAGGTGTAAGCAAAAGTTTTTTTTTTTTTTTTTTTTTTTTTTTTTTTTTTTTTTTTTCTCAAGACTTTGTTCAGTCAAGTTGTTTTTTGGTGGATGGAGATTTCCACAGAAATTTTATGATTTTCTTTTAAAAAAAAAAAAAAAAAAAAAAAAAAAAAAAATCATAAAATTTCTGTGGAAATCTCCATCCACCAAAAAACAACTTGACTGAACAAAGTCTTGAGAAAAAAAAAAAAAAAAAAAAAAAATGTTTACAAAAAGCGTAAATTGTTAGATGAAAGTACAGGGAGAAAATGTTGTTTTTCAAGAAAAGTTAATATTTTTATTTTTATTTTTTTTTTACGGCTGTTCATTGCTGGCAGAACTTTCTCGTGATTAATTTTTGGCATTTTTAATTTAAATATAATTTCAGGTATATGACCCCATAGCTTGCATGTATATAGCTTAATCTAGAATCCCAGTTTTCACAAACTTTACGCATTAAACTAAGTGTATTTTGGTAGTGACGTGTCAAATGTTGTCTTTCAAGTGATCTATAGTGTCTAGTTTATCAATGTATACATGAGTCTTTACTTATCCAGAAAGGAAATAGTCTAATGGGGTTAAGTTGTATGAAGTAGACGGCCAGGTAAAATCATTCATTTATCAAGAGTTTCTCAGTAAATTGTTCATATCGTGCGCTGTGTGGCATATGGTTCCATCCTGCTGAAACTACATGATGAATTGTCAAACCAAGCTGAACTCAAACTGATAGTTGCCAAATCTGCAATCAATGATTAATTGCTAAATTTGCAGTAAAAGAAAATTGTTTGCTGCCTCTAAAAAAAAAAAATTTTTTAAACGCCCTATATAATAGAATGGTTACTTAACTTTTCTATTTATTTAAGATTGTCTTGTATTTTTTGTGTTGCAGGAATGATTTATTGGTCTGATACAGTAGTTGATAAAATCCAGAGATCCAACCTTGATGGATCTCAAGTTGAGGACGTCATCTCCCATGGTCTAGATACTACAGATGGTTTAGCTGTTGATTACATTGGCGGCAAAATTTATTGGACAGAAAATGGAAACAATAGAATAGAAGTTGCTAATTTAGACGGCACGATGCGCAAAGTTTTGTTTTGGCAAAATCTTGATTCCCCTCGTGCCATTGTTCTACACTACGAAGCCGGGTAAGTTGCAATTTTTATTTTGTGTCCTCTTTCCCCAAGATGTTGGGGGGGGGGGAACCAGCTCCCCATTGTCCAAATTGAATAGCAATTGTCTGATATAAGGAAAATATTTCCACATTGATCAAATCTGATTGCTTTCGAACATTTCCAGCGATTGTGACGGGGGAAAAATACCACCAGAATTAGTGCCGCTTTTATTATACGAAAAAGCCTAATCCACATGCGGTAAGCGAAAAATATTGAATATTTATCTTTCTGAAGTCGAGCAAATTAAATAGTCAGGCGAGCTCCATTGTTAACTCGTAGATATTATGATTTATATGTGATGTAAAAAGTTTTAAGAAGTTGTGAGCTGATCGACCGCTTCTTGGAAAAAAGCCTTTTTCAGACATACATAAAAAGCGAACATACATACATACATACATACATACATACATACATACACACATTTTCGCTTTTATATTTATAGACTAGCGGGAGGGGGGGGCGGGTACCCGGCGTTGCCCAGGTGTTTGTAGGGGGGGGTTTAAGTTATAACCCTGTTTAAATATTATAAAAAAGACGATGTTAAAAAAATCGGAAAGATCAAAACGGAAAAAAAATGGCATAAATAAACCTGTCTGATCGAACCTGTAATCTTAAGATAACGGCACTTTGTGTATAGAGGGGGGAGGGTAAACTAAAGAATAAGTGAAGTAATAACCCTGTTTAAATTAAAAGAAAAAAATAACGTTGCCCGAGTATTTAAAGGTGTAAAAGAAAAAAAAAAATAGTTTTGGTCGGGAGGCGGGAATGAACCCGGAAGCCTTGACGTGGAGGTGGAAACAAAAGCCAATCACTTAACGGTCTGGGCCACGAGTGAAAGTAATTGATTAGCGTGTTAAGTTAAGCCTTATAAAGCGAGTGAAAGACGTTTGATTGACAGGTACACACTAAAAGAGGTTATCGCGGGAGCGTTACGATGACGTGGCAATATTTTTAGTTTTCGCTCCCCATTTAAAAGGGATTGTCCAAATCGAATAGCAATTGTCTGATATAAGGAGAAACTCCACATTGATCAAAAGCTGATTGCTTTCTGGACGTTTCGGCGTGAAAGCCGAGAACACGAACCGTTTGAATTTAATTTCACTGTATTTATACTAAAAAGTCAAACAATGAAATAGCGCGAATCTTATAAAAGTCGATGTAAATAAATCTAGACGCGATGTGCATTCGCAAATCGTAGATATTATTATTTAGATGGTATATTATTATTATTTAGACGGTATATAAAAAGTTCTAAGACATAGTAACCCCGTCTAAAATGTTGGCGAAAAAAGTCTTTGCGAGACATACATAAAATGATCACACACATTTTGTCTTTTATATATATATAGACTAGCGAGGGGTACCCGGCGTTGTCCGGGTGTTTGGAGGTGTGTGTGTGGAAATTCCGGGGGAGGGGTTAAAAAAAAAAATTGTAAGTATGAGGATCGAACCCGAGCCCTTGAGGCAAAATTGTAAATTAAAGTGTGAAAAAAAAAAAACGTGCGATGTTAACCATTGCCCCACCGTGAGATGCTAACAGAAACACGTTTGAATTTATTTAATTACTTGGATTTGGCAGGTGCCCGTTTTAATGAGTTAATGAGGTCAAGTTTGACTGCGGGGCGGGAACGCTTCCCAAGATGTTATAGGAAAAAGACTAACCCACATGCGGCGAGCGACAAATGTTGAATATTTATCTTCCCGAAATCAAGCAAATTAAATAGACAGGCGAGCTTCGTTAACTGTGAGATATTATGATTTATATGTGATATAAAAAGTTTTAAAAAGTTGTGAAGCGAGCGACCGCTTCTCTGAAAAAAAGCCTTTTGTTGACATACAGAAAAAGCAAACACACACACATACATACATTTTCGCTTTATATATAGATATATAGATTAGAATAAGCTTTCATCTTAGTCCAATTATAAATGATATTCTTTCAAATTAATGTGTAAAAAAGTTGAAGTTTCTTTGTATGAAGTATCTCATCTTTGCCATCAGTTTTATTTTCAAACCTGTTTTACATTTTTTTTCTATCTTTCCCTTCCAGTTTTGTTGACTGATTTCTGAGAAATTTTTTTTTTTCTTTAGTTTCATTAAGCATTTATTTATTTGATTTTTTTTTCAGATTTTATCCAGTTTTGGTTTTAAAAAAATAAAATAGTTAAATTGAATTTTTCTTTTTAATTTTTCAGTTCCATGTACTGGACAGATTGGGGCAACCAACCTCGTATCGAGCGTGCTGATATGGATGGCAAGAATCGTTTAACAATTATAGCAAATGACCTCGGATGGCCAAATGGTCTGACTATAGATAAAGAAACCAGACGTCTGATCTGGAATGATGCCACAACTGAGGTAAGCTCTTTGGGATTTAGGATTTTTCAATTGAAAGCAATACTATTTCAGTTTAGGTTGTCTTGTTTTAATCAGACAATTGTTCTCATCTTGTGGGCTATTTATGCAACGTTTTGGTCAGTGTAGCCTTTGACCTTCATCAGGCATCTTTGAAAAGAAAGGGAAAAAAGAAAAGGAGAACAATCAGCCCTCATCTAAAAAAATTCAGAAGTGTAGTTCAGTTTAGGTTTTAAACTATTGAAATTTTAATTGAACAAGAACAAGTTTTACACTAGTAAAAATTTTATATCTTTGAAAAATGTAAGTGTTCACCAAAAATTATGAAAAATTACAGACTAGAATTTTAATTAAAAAAAAGAAAGATTAAATTACTATTAATTTACTATTCATAGTTCACGGAGTCCGAATGACATTTGAATTAAGCCAGCATGTTGTAGATTATTTTTCTTCTAATATGAAAACGCTGCATAGTCTTGTTTTTTTTTTTTTTTTTTTTTTTTTTTTTTGCGCCGTTCACCATGGATCAGTTAAGCCGGTTTTGAGTTGGCCACCGTGGCGTTTCTTCCAGTCAATGGATTCACAAATGACCCATGAAGTTTATTGCTTCCAAATAGAAAATTTCAATTTTATATGAAAATTTCTGTGATTTGTTGGTCTACACTAATATTTTTCACTAAAAAATATTGGTGCCTTTGTAAGTTTTCCTGTTAATTTATTTTTATCTGCCATATTTCTCAATATAAATAAGCACCCTACCTTATCGTCGCTGGCACAAGGAAAATCACAACAGACATGAAAAGTTGGAAGTCACTCATGAAACGCATAACCTCATCATGAGACAAGACGAGCTTGACATGCTCCTTTCTTATCATTGCCGTAACGTCATTTGAAGTGTGGAGAGTTGTTACTCCATCCTGTTGAAATCACTGTTCATCCTTTACAATATCTCTTTGTCTTGCAAAAACTTAACAACCAGGTAGCACTTCATGTCCATATTAGCGGCAAGATTACTATTCAAAACATGATATTGAACAGCAGTATAACATACTGTTGGATCTTTATGATTGAAACTTGGTAGAAAGGCATGCATTCACTGAAGCTTATTTGTACTAAATATGATTTATTTGCAGAAAGGATTGTGAATTTTATTAACAAATCCATGGGTAGTATTTTCTTTCTTTAACATCAATTTTCCCTTGTTTAGGAGTTGAAGCATGTTATTGAACAGCAATATAACACATATAAAAGCTCCAATCTATGGTCCCCACTCACTAAACTTTCACGAAAAACACGCGTCTAGCTGAAACTATCAATAATCCCCCCCTCTTTATCTATGCCTAACTAAACCTAAACGTAGATTCCATGAAGAAAGCTTCTTTTTTAGAACTGCACACCTGTGGAACTCTGTTCCATTTGCCTGCTTTCCAGCTGACTACAAATTCTTGATGAACCGTCCCCTTAGGTAATCCAACTTACCAAATTTCCACTACTGACGATTACTACAATATTGTCCCATTGATTACTGTACGCTCATTAACCCTTATCATCGAGTTGTGATAAGCTGTGACTCCTAGTTAAAAAAAAAAAAACTGCTGGATCTTTGACTGAAACTTGGACAAGCCATGAATTGACTCAAGTTTATTTAAAAATCGAACGTTTCCTAATATTGCATAAGCTCACACTCTGATTCAGCGGGTCAGCTATCTCCTATTCCCCTCCATATGTTCTTGTCTAATCACTTGCTTCCAAGTTTTTCGGAGCTGGGCAAGCTTCTTGCAATTTAAAACGTCAGAGCTTCTGCAACGGTTTATCCAGGAAGATGAACGCTCAACATGACCATATCATTTAGATTCGTACAATAAAAAAAAAAACATCTGAAGCAAACTAAATCGTTATTTAATGTTGATCCAAAGTAAAAATAAAATCATTCCTTGTATGATAAGACTAGCAGGGAGACCCAACATTGCCCAGGATTGAATGATGATCAATGAATGTTTCACACTGCCATATTTTTATTGTCATCGAAATTGATGAAATTGCCCCCCCCCCCCTTTTTTTTTTTTTCAGTCAAATCAATTGTCTGCTTTAGTTGGAGATCCGTCATGATACACTGGAGGAAGCTTCACTTCTCTCCCCGCAATGACTTTCACAATGCATATTGCACTGTAAAGAACCTACTGCTGATTTTATATGCCGGGCCTTTCTGCTAGTATGGTAATAAAACTTCTCAAATGCACTTGTGATGTTAGGCTGTGTAACAGTGTTAACATTGGTCAAAATTGCCTGTTTTTTTCTTTCATCGGATTTTTTCGGTTATCAATACTTATCAAAGACATTCCGATACAAAACTTATCCAAGAACACTGCCAAATACATAAAGTACATTTGTATGAAATTTCATAAAAAAATTGACTCAGCTGTTTTGGAGTCCATAAGGACTAAACTCTCACGCACATACACAAAGTTTCTTTGATATAATAGTAGAGATAGAGATAGCATATCTAACGTTAAATATTGTCATAAATGCAGCCCGACAGCTGAAACGGTATTGAAATTCATTGTTGAAAACAAAACATTAGAAACCAATAAAAAAAATAAACCGTTATAGTCAAATGTACTTTTATTATTATAAGAATTTAAAGTTTATAAATACTAACTTTTTATTACTCGCATACCGCCTGACATTACCCAGTCATAAAATATACTTAAATATGATATTTTAATTCATGCAGAGCCAATACTCTATTGATTATTGTATTGTAATGATTTCAAAAGTTTAAAAAAAAAAAAAAAAAAAAATACTCCAGTGCCATCAGCTAGAATTGAAACCAAAACATATAGCTTTCAGCACAATTTGTTACCATCTGAGCTAAGTCCATACGCATATAAAAGCTTTAAAAAAATAATGTTATGGTTTAAATGTATATTTGTGCATGCATAGAAGTAACACATTTAGTAGACTTGTGTATGTGTATATATATATTATTTAGACAGATATTGTTAAATAGCATGGAGTGTTTTTGCTTAATGATCTTTTTTTAATTTTCCTATTTTCCGAATAGTCATGTCTCGGTCAAATTTCTGTTAGAAAGTTTCGTGTTTGTTTTCATTCTGTTTTTTTTTTTTTTGCAGTACTTTCAACTGATTTTTTTCAGTCATCTTCAGGCAGTTTTTGATTACTGTTTCATTTAAAATCTGGATGTTTTTATAGGCTTCAGTTCAAATTGCATTTAAATTACTTGAAATAGTGAAGTATCTCGTGTGTTAAAAAAAATAAAATAAACTAATCAAAAACTGAAGATGACTGAAGAAAATCAGTTGAAAGTACTTGCAAAAAAAATCAACAGATGGACGAAAACAACTGCAGAATTTTCTTACACAAATTCGACGGCCATAAGAATGACCACTTGAAAAATGGAAAAATTACAAAAAAAGATCATTGAGCAAAAACACAATGTGCTATTTAACAATATGTTTTGAATGAAAACATGCTGCCTAAATACACACACACATGTATATATATGTGTGTATCTAAATATATATATATATATATATATATATATATGAGAGATGAAAATAAAATACAGATGCATGTATTTTTTTTCTTTTTAAAAGAATGGAATAAAATTGTTAGTAGATTCTTGAAATTCATTATAGCATTCTAAAATCGACATCCATTGATTCCAAAAATTATTTTTTCTTGGACATTTCTTCAGGTGATCGAATGCTCCGACTTAAATGGGAACTTTCGAAAAGTCTTAGTTTCTAAGCTCCTTCATCCGTATGGATTGACTGTGGCTGGCAGATTTATCTTTTGGACTGATTGGCGTACAAGGTCTATTCATCGAGCAGACAAAATAACTGGTGAAGATGTCACCGTAATCCGCAGCAATATTCCTGGCCTAATGGATTTGCGTGCAGTTTTCATCGACAAAACTGGTAAGTTGAATTTTTGCATTTCATCAACTCAGTTTGTTTGCCTCATCTTCTTCCAACATAAGAGGGTTGTTTCAAAAATAAAACCACCTACATCTTTTTTTTTTTATACTTAAAAAAAGTCAAAGAACTACAAAGGCAGGAGTGGTATCATTAAAACGATCAACCTTTTGTACTTCATAATCTATTTTTCAACATAGTCACCCTTATTCTCAGTGCACTTTTCGCAGGAATTTAATAACACGTCTCTGTTTCTAATGCACATCCATGACAGGGTTTGCTTTCTTAGAATCTCACATACTGTCAATATTTGCAACAGAGAGATGAAACTTTCACGTCATGAATGCATAAGTTTAGTCATAACAATGCAAATTTACAATGCTCTTTGATGAATTTGGCCAAAAAAAAATTAAAAATAGGAGCATTACTTTTGAAACTCATGTATGTGTACATGTATATATGTAATTACTTCCCCTTTATTATAACTCTTTAATGCACCACTGTCTCTACTAATCTATATCTATAAAAGTGGACGTGTCTGTCTGTCTTTCTGTGTACATTTTCATTCGCAATAACTCTGTTAATTTTTAGTCTACAGACTCGAAATTTGATATACAGGGTACTGAGATTTGGGAAAATCTACGTGATCAGTTTTCGGACAGAAATTTCGCTGTTAAGGGGTCAAAATTCAACGATTTAGCCTTTGAGAACTCTACCAAACTTCTGACAATTTTGGGTCTAAACACTTGAAATTTTAGATATAGGTTCCTTGGACATGGATCTAACTTAATGTAATTTGAGACCAAAACAATAAATTTTAAGGGTTCATAATAGGGGTCAAAGTTTAAAAAATTGACCATTATTTTTTTGTTGTTTTTTTTTTTTTGCTCAGCATACACCTCCAAACACCCGGGCAACGCCGGGCACCCATGCTAGTAACTTAATAAATTAAAAAAAAAAAGAACTCAACGTGTTTTCTTTCACACTGTTACTCATTATGGTCTCTTCCAGATTAGTAAAAATTAAAGGGTGTTTATTTAGAATTACAGTACCGGTTTAGTTTAATTGAGACATTAAAAAATGAAAATATTGAAAAGAAATTATATTGTATTTATATTTTTAAATTCTCATAAAAATTTCACTTAATTTGATCAAGGATTTTTTATTTTTTTTTATTTTACAGAGGAAAATTAAATTTTAATGAGATTGATCCTATCCCGGCCATCATGTCTATTTCGCGAACAAGGGAGGGAGGTGCCTTTTAGATGAAAAACAGATTGACAAAAGACAAAATGAAAAAGGGATTTAAAAAGGACAGAGAAACTCTGTAAAATAAGCAAAAAAAAAAAAAAAAAAAAAAAGCTAAAATATTTATCTAGATATTTTTTTCTACCAATGTTTTAAAATAATTTGGTCAAATTTTGACAAACTTAAAGCAGTGATCTCCCTTGGCGCCCCCTTCCTCGTCTGCGAAATAACCAAGATGGCCTGCATATGATCAGTCTTATCAAAATTTGATTTTCCTTTGTAAAAAAAAAATAAAACTACTTTATCAAATTAAAATATGTTTAAACGTATTTTACGACCGGTCATAAAATACGCTTAAATATATTTTAATTTGTCCAGATTTCGTATATATTATTACAGTCATGATTTCAAAAGTAAAAAAAAAAAAGTATTTGACTGCCATCAGCTAGAATCAAAACAGAAAGCAAAACTGTAGCATTCAAAGCTGGTGACATTACACTGTACCACCGTGACACATATATGAACTGATTAAAAATAGACTAGGACGAATGTACAAAATGTATAACGATTCTTTTACAATTTTGACCCCTTAAAAACTATTTTAACCAGCTAAAGACGATAAAAGAATGGTCCAGAAAAAAACTCAATCATTTGAGGCCCCTAGTGCCACTCTGCGACTTTTCGCTTTGGAACAGATAGTTTGAAAATATGGAGAAACAGACAGACATAGTGAGTTTTATAAATTAGATTTTTAATTATTCGTTTATTTCTACAGATCATCCTCCAAATCGTTGCGGCTCGAACAATGGCGGCTGCAGTCATCTGTGTTTGCCAAATCCTCAAGGATACAGTTGTGCATGTCCCACAGGATTACTTCTTACCAGTGATGGCAAAACATGTCAGTCTAGTAAGTAATAACTTTTCCTCAATTTTTATTCCATCTAGATTTTACTTTTTCCTTTGCAGATTCACATCTTATGTCCTCGTAATTAATAGCAATGCTAATAGAATAGTTTGTAGCATTAAATTAAACTTCTCTTTAGTGTTACTTGCACAACATTTTGGTCGATGTAACCTTCGACCTTCTTCAGGTGTAGAAGTCATCAGGTCAGAGGTTACTTTGATCAAAACGTGCAAATAACACTGAAGATGAGAACAGTAGTCAGAGTAATCCAAATAACACCATTATCCCTTTTTAATGTTTTTCACTTTGGAATATATTTATAAAACACAAGTTACTAATTTTTTTTTTTTTTGTTTATTCTCATGATAATAAATTACAACTTTAAATATTTTCCAGAACAAAATTTTAGGAATCATTTTTATTACCCTCTTCATTGCAGAAAATAAAAAATTTTTTTCATCCATTATAAAAAGAAATGTTTAATGTGACATACAGGGTGCCCCTCCTAGTGTCCCCCACATAAATCCGAAGGAGTCATTTAAAGTGTGAGGAGTTACTCATCCTGTTGAAACCCTTGTTCATTTCTCACAATATTTCTTTGCCAAAACTTTAATTTTCAGAAGATAACTCTCAGTATTAATGAATGCAGATAATAAAAAGGTAAATTTGTATAAACGCATCGCGTTTTGCTTGATTTTTTTTTTTTCTTTTTTTTTTATCCTTAGTGCCAAGTGTGTATTTACTTTTTGCAAGCCGTGGCAGCATCCGGAGAATTTCCCTGGATTCACACGATTACACTGATGTTTATATCCCTCTTCCAAGCGTGCGCAACGCAATCGCACTCGATTTTGATATTCAAGAAAGTAAAATCTATTACACTGATGTCACACTAGATGTAATTAGGTGAGTTTCAGTCACTTTTTTTTTTTTTCTAAACGCTTTTTTGAAAAAGTGAATTTTTTTGTTTGTTTATAAGTACTTTCTGAAAAGTTGTAACTGATTTCTATATAATTTTCTTTGTCTATACTTCATGATAACTCTATGGTGTGCCCCGGGGCTCTTTTAGGGCTAATAAAAACACTCCATTTTTCGGACAATTTTACCATATTTGTCCAAAATTTTCTGTATATGTCTATTTAGCAGTTTTGCATGGTGCTGAACTCAAATTTAAATATGTTAAGGACTTGGGGGACTTTTGGGGCTAAATGGGGGGAGGCAAATGATGGACTTAGTCGTTTCTTTTTTTGCATGGTGCAGAACTCAAATTTACATGTTAAGGCCTAAAACTGCACCGTTTGTTCATTTTCACCAGGATTTGACATCTGGGGACTTTTGGAGCTAAATGAGGGGGTGCAATGCTGAACTTAGTCATTTTTTTTATGCCTCGTTCACTGTGCACTCACAGGGGGGGACCATGCATGCTTCACTTGTTGTTTTGAAAATTTGTTTTACGCAAATATTACGCAAGTATAAATCATGTAGAATATCTGCATGAATATAATTACACATAATAGTTAACTAAAGATGATCATCCCATAAGAAAACCGAAAAAAAATTAATAGGGAATTAATTAAAATGAATGTTTATAGGAATATGCAAATTAGCTAGATCTTTTGCAGATGAATGCAATTCCACGACCCATATATAACAAAGTTGTATTTTCTTTTTAAATAAAAAAAAGGGGGAGGGGCTTTAATATGAATATCAATACATAAAAACCCAAATTTATAAGAGTATAGATTTTGTTTGTTAATTAATGTTTTCTTGTTTCATCCCCAAAATCCCATTAAGTTAGCACTTGCTAACTGGTGACCCATTCATAACATTCATGTTTTTATTTCAATCAAAATCTTCCACTGCAAGTGGTAATAATAAATATTTATTGATTTCGAACTACCAGTAAAACTAAAATCTACGAATCACCCCCCCCCTGTCCTCCAGAATGTGTTTTTACGTTTGAGAAAATATCTGCACATTTAACATGTGTTTTTACGATAATTGCGGGAGAAATAACTTTACAGTTAAATATTTACAGATCTGTAAAGAAACAGAATCGGTAATTGTATTGGAATCAAAAAATATTGGAATCGTCCCATTAATTTTTGTCTTGAAAATTTGTTTAATTCTAAATAAGCACCATTTTATTTTCTCTTAACAGGAGAGCCAGTTTAAATGGAAGTAACATGGAGGAAATCATTCATGAGGGCTTATCGACCACTGATGGACTTGCGGTTGATTGGGTGGCCCGCAACATTTACTGGACCGATACTGGTAATGAAATTTTAAACCATATTTATTATTACATAAATAAAGCAGTAAATGTGTGTCTGTAAATATTTAACCAATAAACTCTTAAATGGTACTTATGCACTTATGTTACCATGCTGAAAAATATTATTTAGAAAGCCATTTTTAACATGAAGAGAAGAGGGTGTTTTGTAACTATTCTGTACTTTCACCTAACAATTTAATAATAAAAAAGATATAGTAAGACTTGAATTCAACTTAAAAATACTATTTTAAAAAATAGCATGGTAGCATAAGTACATAAGCACCTCTTAAACTACTGGTCACAAGACACTGAAATTAACAGGAAATAGTAATCATGTACCAACGATGGTTTATAACACGTAAAATCTTTGTTTGGATGAGTATTGTTCATTTCAACTTGCAAGCATTTCTATTAGTTTGTGCATGTGTAAACTGATCACAGCTAAAAGTGGTTTAATTCTATAACTTACATATATAGGGTGTCCCAAAAGAAGCTGAATTGATCAAATATAAGATAGAACAATAGAAGCATGTAGAGGACTAGGATATATGCATCCTAATCCCGTTACAAAAGAAAATAATGAAACGAATGGAATGAAGGAAACAAAGACTCAATTGCTGCAATAGATAAACGTGTCGTTTATTTACTGTTGAAAGAATGAACGTTTTAGATATAACATGTGCTTATGTCCGCGCGGGTGTAACCATCGTTTGTTGCGGGCCTGGTAGTATAGAAGGAAAAAGGAAATGTGTGTTCATCTCACGTTCGGGTCACTATCGTTTGTTCGCGCATGGGAAGAGAAGTGAGTAATGTAGTGGAAATGGGAATGATAGTCCAGCGTGTAGACAAAGAAAAGGATAGAGGGTTGACATCAGTTAAACTGCGCGCCATGTTAGCAGTCAGCTACGCGGTGGTGTTCTCAGGGACAGGTTGTATATATATAGAGAGAAAGAGTTAGAATGTCAATCCAGTTCATGGAGAGAGAAAGCGTATAAAGTGTACGTACTGTTTGTTAGCTTTTTGCCCCACATGGTAGCAAGTGGCGGAAGCTGGTCCGAAAAGGTAGAAGCCGCTTATTGCTCTTTCTTTTATAGGTATTTCTGGTGGTCTTTTGCGCATGTGTGGATTTCCTTTGAAAGGGGAAGTGACGTTGTCCATGTGTGCGTACGTGTGTGCGTATATGTGCTTTATATGTGTGTACGTTAGCGTATGTGAGTGTATATACGCGAACGTGAATATATGTATGTGTGTGTATGTTTGTGTGCGCATATGTATATGACAAGTAATATGGCTTGAGATGTGAACGCGTGTTTTTGTGTGAGACTAGAAAAGGCTTGCGCAAGCATGAAACTAGCAAAAAAAGATTTCAGCGCATCTAGATTAACTCTACTAAAGTCATCATGAGTTGTTACACCGTCAAGGAGTCGATATCTATCATGGAGTGGTACTTTCAGTTGAATTTAAGTTTTGAATCTGTCCGCTTCTTTTGGGACACCCTGTATATCTGTTGGGTTAGATCAAATACTAGTGAATGTGTCTGGAGAACTAAATGTTTTGGTTTCGATTCTAGTTGATGGCACCCAAAGGGGATTTTATTTTTTTGTTTAACTTTTGAAATCAGTACTGTATATTTGGTACAATATAATATTCAATAGAGAACTGGTTCTGTAATAAAATATGAAATCTTTATGAAATAAAATATATTTAAGCGTATTTTACGACCAACAAGGCCAGTTACCCCTGCTAGTATTAAATATAAACACTTTCTACAAGGTTTTTCAGATTATTTCATTTGGGCTACCGCCACCAGTGTCAGCTATTTTTCAGGGACGGCAGTGGCTATCAACAACAACCCTAATTTAACTTGTTTTTGACGGGAGGTCCTTTAATTATTGTGTTCTGGATCTGTCATGCTTCCACCGGGCAACGCCGGTTAATGGGTCATGCTAATATTAAATATAAACACTTTCTACAAGATACCTGGCTTTGCCCAGTTGTAAAATACGCTTAAATATGATATTTTAATTTGTCCAGATTTCATATATTATTATAGTCGTGATTTAAAAAAAAAAAAAAAAAAAAAAAAAGTATTTGGGTGCCATCAGCTAGAATCGAAACCAAAGCCAAAACTGTAACATACAAAGATGGTGACGTTACCACTGTACCAACATGACACGCGTATGAACTGATTAAAAATAAACTAAGATGATTGTACAAAATGTATAACGATTTTTTTCAATTTTGATCCCATTAAAAATTATTTTAATCTACTAATAATATAATTATACGAATCTGAAGATTCTATTGTTGGGATTGGCTTCCCCAATATTTTTCTGGTCAGAAATTTTTCCAGAAAACCATCTGGAAAGACTGAAGGTTGCCAACATCCTAAGTGAAAGTGATTTTTGTAGAAAAAACTGGATTTGAAGTTGGGACACTCGGGTCATTAGTCTGTATCATTAACCACTGTCACCTCCTCTTTGTTTTGTTTAAAATCCAGAAACTGTAATTAAATTATGTTACATTTTGATTTAAATTATTTGCAAATTGCTTGTTTCTTTCAGGTCGTGATGTAATCGAAGTTGCCAGAATTGATGGAACGAGTCGGCGCATTTTAGTTGCCGAAGGTTTAGATGAACCTCGAGCAGTGGCCGTATTTCCAAAGAAAGGGTTTGTCAATTTGTTTTTGTTGTAAAAACCTAGAATTGAATTTGAAGTTATGTGTAGGTCACTAAGTACAGCTACTTATGAATCCCGGATTACTACCGCTTTTATGACCACCATTTTTGTAGATTTTGGTTTTCAGTAAGAAAATGCATTAAAGTCTTATGAAAATTGCTGGCAAGAACATCCAACATTGCTCGAAATTTAATCAGAATCAACACTATCTACCTGAGAGTATCCTGTACCTCTACAAGGCCACCATTTGCCCATGCATGGCGTTTTGTTGCCACATCTGGACTGGTGCATCTGCCACTGGCCTCTCCCTCTTGGATATGGCTCTGTCGGTGGGGCATTAGAATACGCCGACTGCCCCCCTGCAGAGGGTAAAAGTCCCACAATGGGGGTCCTGGATATGACCGTAAACTATATCCAGTGGTGAGGCCCCAGCTTGCGGGCTTTGGGGAGTGTGGAGCCACCCTTTAATTACCATTGCTCCCAGGTCCACTCTGACCCGGAGTGGTAGTACCTGTTAGGGTCCCAACTGTGGGTTAAATAGAAACCGACGTGAAAACAACAAATATATTCTATTAAAAAAAATTTTTTCTTCAAGATCTTTGGATTTGGCATTAAATAACCCGAAAAGGGTTGATATGCCGTAAAACAACCAACCAACCCTCTTGGATAGGGTTCAAAAAAGAGTTGCCAACCTAATAAGTCCCATACTAGCAACCATCGCCGAAATGTTGCATCTTTCTGCCTGTTTCACAAATATTGTAATGGAATGTGTTCCATTAAATTTAAAGCATTTGTACTTCTTAGATGTAAATACTCTCAACTAATCCAACAAGCAGCAAAATTCCACCCCCTTCACTGCAGAGATACCTAGATGCCAGAAAACCTTCCCTTGAAATAATTTCATTCTTCAAACTGCTAGACTTTGGAATTGCCTCTCAGGTCTTTGCTTTCCTAACTGTACTGATATGCAGAAGTTCAAGTGTAATGTGAACAGACATCTCATTGCTCAACTCCTTACATAGTATCCCTGTAAATTTGATCCCAAATAGTAGCCCCTTGCGTCAAAGTGACACGGTGTCTTGAAATAACAGTAAAAAAACAAATAAGGAACACCCGATGTTGCTTGGGATTCAATCAGGATCACCACTATGTATATTTCACTGTGGTCATATATATGGTTTAAATTTCATTAAGATCCAATATGCATATTTTAAATTTTTAAGGCAGGGAGCTATTCCCATGGGTTACTTAGAAGTGAGGGCACATAATATCACATAGAGGGTAATGTAGAGATTCAGAGCCACTTCCATTGTCTTCCCTGGTAATTTCTTCATAATAATTCACTTCCATTGTCCTCCCCAGTAAATTTAATACGTACAGGCCAAAAAGTTACTGAAAGGTTTTGAACTTAAATAGATTCTTTATTTTTTATATCTTTTTGTAATTTTAAAACAATCTAAGACATTGGGAAATTAAAAAAAAGAAAAAAGGCAAAATTTAAACAATCTTTATTTATGAAAAATAATGTCTTTTAAATGTTGTCCATTTTCAGCTTTGCATATTTGTGCTCTTTCCAAAATATTATTCATGACAGATTGCAGAATCTCTGGATTGCGATTTAACTCCCTTATTTCGTTCCTGGTGTTTTTCTTCAATTCTTGAAGGGTTTGGAGGTTGTTAAAATAGACTCTTTAAGATATCCCCACAAAAAAAAGTTGGCTAGTCAAGTCTGGAGAACATGGTGGCTATTTGACATTGCCATAGCGAGAGATAATGTTGTCACTCTTTGAGTCAAATCAATTGACTTCTGATTTTAGTAAAACAATTTCACAACTTGCATACGTTGTTCAATGTTATACTTTTCCATTCTGAATCCTGGCCCAATAGTTCTCCAGTCTATCAGTATTCCCATTTCTGTCCTCAAACGAATAATGTCCGATTATTTCATCTGCTGACATAACACACATATGCAGGGTGTCCAAAAATTCACTGAAGGGTTTTGAACTCAAATAGATTTATTTTTGATATCTTTCTGTAATTTTAACACAATCGAAGACATGAGTTTTTTTATGCAAAATTCAAACAATCTTTATGAAAAATGTCTTTTAAATGTTGCCCATTTTCAGCTCTTTCTAAAACATCATTGATTGCAGAATCTCTGGATCGTGATTTAACTTCCTTATTTTGTTCCTGATATTTTTCTTCAATTCTTGTAGGGTTTAACATATTCTTTCTTTAAGATATCCCCACAAAGAAAAGTTGGCTAGTCAAGTCTGGAGAACATGGTGGCTATTTGACATTGCCATAGCGAGAGATAATGTTGCCACTCTTTGAGTCAAAACAATTGAATCCTGATTTTGATAAAACAATTTCACAACTTGCATACGTTGTTCAATGTTATACTTTTCCAGAATTAATTTCCAAAATATTATCTGTAAAATATCTGAAATAGAGGGAAAAACAAGCATTAATGGTAAAATGATAAAGATTTTTAATCCTTCAGTGGCTTCTTGGACACTCTATATGATTTAAATTCCATAAAAACAGGATATATTTGAAGTTTTAAGGAGAATTGTGTTTTCATACTTTCCCTAGAGATGCATTTAAATATTCAGGAAAACTTCAATTGTTTTCTTTGGTAAATTTTACATAAGAATAAACTTTTAGATCTTATGTAGATTCTCTAATCTTCATTTCTATATGGAACACAATCATTACATACACACAGGCATTGAGTTTTATATTGAAAAATATAGTTTATAATTAGCTGTTAGACAAGCCTCAAAGTTCTTTCACATTCTGTTGTTTTAAAATCTTATAAAAAAAACTTGAAGTTCAGAGAAATTATATCCTAATCTTTATTTTATATATATATATATATATATATATATATATATATACTATCAAAAGTACCCGTCATTGACTGGGTTCAAAAACAGCCTACAGAAAATGGACTCTGATTTATGAAAATATGATAGGTTATGAAAAGTAAGGGTTGTAAAGAGATAGCTTCGAATTTGGGGGTATCAAAACCAAAGCAAAATATGATGAAAGTAAAAATAAAATAGATAAACCCCATAATTTATTATACCATACCTGTTCACACTGAAACACTTATCACAATATTCTGTGGATCTATATTAAATAACCTTGTTAAACTTTGTGACATATTTCCATTCTATGGAGGTCAAGCGCGAACGAACATCCCATAATTTTATTATACCATATTTCTTCAAACTGAAACATAGTTATCAAAGTATACTTACGCAGATAGATATGAAAAGTCTTTACTAAAGTTTGTGCCTATTTCCATTCTATGGAGGCCAGGCGCGAACGCAGATCCCACACTTTTATTATACCATCCCTATTTAAGTTAAAACATACTTATCAAAGTATTCTTATGTACATCTATATCAAAAACACTTGTAAACGTTTTTTTTAATTTTTTATTTCCATACTTTGTGGACAGGTGCATACACAGACCCCACAATTTTAATGAATCGTCATTATGCCAGATTTAACATACCCATTCCTGTGTCTCAATACATCTTCTATCATATGTGATCAGTTTTCTATAATAGTCAACCATATACGAGCCTATTCGTGACCAGACAGACACACAAACGTTCAGCTTTATATTATAGATATAATACCGTATTGTTTGTCCGTTTATGATTTATGTACAAATGTTACACTGTTTCACAAATGAATTTTCATTCTATACGTATACTATGTATTTAAAAAAATGAATTTTCTTTCTATATGTATACTATGTATTTAAAAAAATGAATTTTCATTCTATATGTATACTATGTGTTTAAAAAAATGAATTTTCATTCTATATGTATACTATGTGTTTAAAAAAATGAATTTTCATTCTATATGTATACTATGTATTTAAAAAAATGAATTTTCATTCTATACGTATACTATGTATTTAAAAAAATGAATTTTCATTCTATATGTATACTATGTGTTTAAAAAAATGAATTTTCATTCTATATGTATACTATGTATTTAAAAAAATGAATTTTCATTCTATATGTATACTATGTATTTAAAAAAATGAATTTTCATTCTATACGTATACTATGTATTTAAAAAAATGAATTTTCATTCTATATGTATACTATGTGTTTAAAAAAATGAATTTTCATTCTATATGTATACTATGTATTTAAAAAAATGAATTTTCATTCTATATGTATACTATGTATTTAAAAAAATGAATTTTCATTCTATACGTATACTATGTATTTAAAAAAATGAATTTTCATTCTATATGTATACTATGTATTTAAAAAAATGAATTTTCATTCTATATGTATACTATGTGTTTAAAAAAATGAATTTTCATTCTATATGTATACTATGTATTTAAAAAAATGAATTTTCATTCTATACGTATACTATGTATTTAAAAAAATGAATTTTCATTCTATATGTATACTATGTGTTTAAAAAAATGAATTTTCATTCTATATGTATACTATGTATTTAAAAAAATGAATTTTCATTCTATATGTATACTATGTATTTAAAAAAATGAATTTTCATTCTATATGTATACTATGTATTTAAAAAAATGAATTTTCATTCTATATGTATACTATGTGTTTAAAAAAATGAATTTTCATTCTATACGTATACTATGTATTTAAAAAAATGAATTTTCATTCTATACGTATACTATGTATTTAAAAAAATGAATTTTCTTTCTATATGTATACTATGTGTTTAAAAAAATGAATTTTCTTTCTATACGTATACTATGTGTTTAAAAAAATGAATTTTCTTTCTATATGTATACTATGTATTTAAAAAAATGAATTTTCTTTCTATATGTATACTATGTATTTAAAAAATGAATTTTCTTTCTATATGTATACTATGTATTTAAAAAAATGAATTTTCTTTCTATATGTATACTATGTATTTAAAAAAATGAATTTTCTTTCTATATGTATACTATGTGTTTAAAAAAATGAATTTTCTTTCTATACGTATACTATGTGTTTAAAAAAAAATCTACCTTCACCGAGTACCTTCATTTGCATATTACATTAAAAAAATATATTTTAATAATTAGCTTGATGTTATTAGTTGTTGTAATAGAATCGTTTTAATTGTGCTATTTAGAAATATTACTTAAAGTTGATTAATTTCATATATTTTTAATTTAATTTATATTTAATTATTAGGTTAAAGAAATTTCTTGCAGAATTTTTTATTTTGATTTCAAATGATGTATTTTCAAATAATTTTTCGTTATAATACCTTTACTTCGTATATCATTTTAAAGAGTGTTTTTCACTCTTATCTCATCATTTAAATTACAATCATTTTAAAACAATTGTTTTCTTTTTGGAACGTTGAATACAAGATGGAAAAAAAGCAAATTTGTACAATTTTCTTATTTCAATTCAAGCTAGGCTGAAAAGCTGCTGAAACAGCTCGTGATATCAACAAAGTATTTGGCCCAGAAACCACTACTGAACATACAGCACAATGATGGTTTAAGAAATTTTGTGGCGGTGATGAGTCTTGAAGATGATGAGCGTCGTGGTTGACCATCGGATGTTGACGACAATCAAGAACCTTAGTCGAATCCACACCGAACTGTTCAAGAACTTCTGAATTAGTCGTAACATGTATAATGATTTCCAACTATTTGAGAGATTGAAAAAACAAAAAAACTTGATAAATGGCTGCATCGCAAATTGAACGACAACCAGAAGAAACGCCGTTATGAAGTGTCATCTTCCTTTCTTTTACGCAACAAGAATGATCTGTTTCTTGATTGGGTTGTGACTTGTAATGAAAAGTGGGTTATTTACAAAAACCAGTGACACTCACTTGCATGGTTAGATGCCAACAAAGCTCCAGAACACTTCCTGAAGCTAGATTTGCACCAAAAGAAGGTCATGCTGACTGTTTTGTAGTCTGTGACTGGTCTCATCCGTTAGTTTTTTGAATGCAGGCGAAACCATCGACGAAGAAGTACTGTTAACATATGGATGAAATGCATCAGAAACTTCAACAACAACACCCAGCATTAGTCAACAGGAAAAGCCCAATTCTCTTTCATGACAATGTCTGATTACAAATTGCTAAACTGACCCTGCAGTAGTTGAACGAATTGGGCTACGAAACTCTGCTAATATGCCATACTCTCTAGACCTTTCACCTACCAACTACCACTTTTTTGAGTATCTTGACAGCTTTCTGTGTAAGAAATGCTTAAAAAAACTTAGCAATATCAAAATCCCTTCAGCAACTTCATCGCCACCGGAACGCAAGATATTTACATTACTGGCATAAATTCACTTGTTTTGCGTTGGCAAAAGTGTGTTTATTCTGATGGTGCTTATTTTGATCAATAAATTTTTTTTTTTGAGCTGAGATATGTTCATCTGAATTTAAAAGTTAAAAACTACAAGAGCTTTCTTTTCAACCTGATATTAATAGCTCACAAGAGTTGCGTTTAAAACTGCAAGTAAAGCTATTTAAGCTGTGAGAGTTATTTCCCCTTTAAATTATGAAAGTTACTTTGCATTTGATTTTCAAAAACCAAGATGGATGTGTTTTATGCTTTCCTAAATCCAATATGTCACTTTTTGTAATAAATTAGGAACTTAGGATATTCGGTGTATCTTAAAGAGTATGTAACTAATCCCTCCACCCAGCAATATGTTTCCACCAGGCAACACAGAATATCAGAATATATACATTTAGTGTGTGTGTGAGCATGTGTAATAAAAATTAGTTTTGTCTTTTGCAATCAACAGCATTTTTTTATAAACTAAAGTGTAAAAAACCTGTTTAGTCAGTCATATGAGGCAAATAGCAATGTTGTTAAAAAAAATAAAAATTGTAATTCTAATCGATTGTAATATTTAATCCTGGTCAATATTATCTGACAAATGTTATTTGTTGTATAGAAAATTTATGAATATGAATCAGAGAAAAGAAGTTAAGGGAGAATTATTATTGTTTATATTATTGTTATGATGGAACAATAAGTTAACTTTATTAAGTCCATATTTTCCGGTCACTGTATGTAAATTATAGTTTCTTTTATAACAGTAACAAAATAACGTTCTTTACCATGCATAAAATTGACCCTAAAGTAAATTCTACCAAATTTCTACTCCTTTGAAATTTATAATAATGCTACGGAGAGCAAAAAAGTGGACGTTGAGTTTACTTTTGGCATAACTTATTTTTGTTTTTTAGTCCTCATGTTCCATGAGCAATGTTTCTGATAAAGGGAGAAGAATTGCTGTTTTCTGGGTTATAATCTATTTTTTACTTTTTTTCACCCCAAACAAGGCATAATGCCACTAAGTCATAAGGGGCTACTATTTGGGACCAGATTTGCTGGGGTACTATGAAGAGAGTTGGGCAGCACGATCTCTGTTCACATTACACTTGAATTTCTGCATGTCAGTACAGTCAGGGAAGCAGAAGCCTGGAAGGGAATTCCAAAATGTGGCAGTTCGAGGGAAGAAGCTATATGAGTCGAAGGCTTTCTGTCATTTAGGGATTTCAACTGTGAAGGGGTGTGATTTTGTTGCTAAGCTGGTTTGTCAAGGATATGTATGTCGAGGGGGCACAAGTGCATCTAGGAATCTCTACAGTGCAGGGGTGAGATTTTGCTGCTTGTCTGTTTTGTCAGGAGGTATTTACGAGAAGGTACTGAACACTTATTAAAAATAGGCACAGGGATGTCATATTGTAAGGTTGTTCGGGAACCAACACCCGTGTCCAGTTTCAGTTGCAAAAGAAACCAATACAAAGAATAGGAAATAACTCCAACTCACTTGTTTGTAGTAACAGCATTTATTTCCTCATTCTCTATTTACCACTGATGTCCCTCACATGATCATCTTCTCGAGCGTTTTATAAGTTTTTGGTCTTGAAATGTATTTTTTTAGTACCTCATCTTTTGTTTAGAAAGATTTCCATGAAAAAAACAATTTGAAAATTTGGATTCATTATAAAATTTATAATTTATGGAATAAATGTAAAAAAAAACATGTCATTAAAATTAAATAAATCTGATTTTTTTTTTAATTTAAAAAAAATATTTATGAATTCAATTGTTTTACAATTGAACAGTATAGTAATCGTTAGTAATGGAAATTCGGTAAATTTGTTAACTTAAGTGGAACAGCTCATCAAGAACTTGTTTGCATTGGACTTACGGCCATATTGTAGTCAGCTGGAAAGCAGGTAAACTGAAGACAGTTCCACAGGCATGCCATTCTAAGAAAGAAACTTTGTTCATGGAATCTACGTTTAGTTTTAGGCACAGATAAAGAGTGAGGGAAATTATTGATAGTGTTTTCAGCTAGACGAGGGTTTCTCGTGAAAGTTTGGCAAGGGGGGACCATAGATTGGAGCTCAGACGAGCACTTGCCATGAAAATAATGATAGAGCAGAGACAGGCTCGCAACGTCTCTTCTGTGAGAAAGAGGTTGCAGGGAAGAGAAAAGGGCATTCCCTACTAGGCAACAAAGTCGATCTTGAATTCTATTTTTAAAAGTCGTTTAGTATGGATAACTCTTGTATGACTTTCCGTGTGGCTAATCCATTATGAAGAATATAAAGTTAAGTTTTCCACCATACTTTTGTGATCAATAACTTTTGTACTATAAGCTACGTACAAAAATCTGTTTCGTCAATAATGTAAAGCAGAGGTTTTCAAACTACTGTCCATCGGCCATATCTGGCCCGTGAAACTTTAATTGAAAGCATAAAAATATTCAGAAAAAATTAAAATGGAAATGTGTGAAAATATGTTGGTTTTTCTTTTTGTTCACAATATGATTAAAAATAAAAAAAAAATGAGGTTTCACCAAAAATCAAAGCTAATGAGCAAAACTGCATAAAACACGTTCAGGTCAGGTCTTTTTTTTTTTTTTTTTTTTTTTTTTTTTTGCCCACATAGCTCTAAAATTCAGCAATATGGCTGCTCATTTCAAAATTTTGGAGGCCCCTAATATAAAGCAATTATTAATCCGTGTTAAAGCAAAAATTTTAATTTCAATCAATTGCAATATTTTTTTTTTTTTTTTTTTTTTACCTTATCAATATTTTTTTTTATTTTTACTAGCTGGACACCCGACGTTGCCCGGTTGTACAATACATTTAAACATGATATTTTAATTTATGCAATTGCATATATATCATTATAGAATCGATCCTCTATTGAATATTATGTATTACAAGGAATAATTTTCCTGGTGGACTTATTTGGAAAAAAAAAATAATGATAATGTCATTCATCAAATACCGTTTGTGTTTATTTACAATATCACATCAGCTGTTGTTTGGGCTTGACTATCTTAAAAATAGTCATTCTTCTCTTATAGATGAAAAAAAAAAAAAAAAAATTTACAGGGGATTATTTTATGTTAGACCAGCCATGGTTACACCGGTGTAATGTAAAATATTCCCTTGTAAAAATTCTTTTTGTATTTATAAAGGAGGAAAAACTTTTAAATTGGATTTTTTCGATTTTCAATACTTATCAGATTAGAATCCTGGGTAACATCAGATAGCCCTGCTTGTTAATAAATCGAAATATTTTGGGTTGGTAGTTATTCATTATCAGAAAATTTTTACTTTGTGGACAAATTGTTAATTTTGTTTTCATTTCAGTTTCATGTTTTGGACTGACTGGGGAAAGCCTCCCAAAATCGAACGTGCTTATTTGGATGGAACGAGTCGGAAAATTATTGTTTCCAGTAATTTAGGTAAATAACATTTTCTGCTGTTCTTTATTTACGGATGGTAGAAAAGAATGATGAAGTCTGGGTTGGGTATTTTAATTAATGGGAGATGAGGGTATGTGACTCAAACCCACCCATCAGTTAGGAGGAAACGACATCAAATCCTTGAGAGCAGTATGGTTACTTCATCTTATCTCGGTCTCTTTCTCTGCCTCTATCTATCTATATCTCTCTTTCTTCCTCTTTCTCTCTTTCTTCCTCTTTCTCTCTTTCTTCCTCTTTCTCTCTCTCTCTTTCTTTCTCTCTCTTTCTTTCTCTCTCTCTCTTTCTCTCTCTTTCTCTCTCTCTCTCTCTCTCTTTCTCTCTCTCTCTTTCTCTCTCTCTCTTTCTCTCTCTCTCTTTCTCTCTCTCTCTTTCTCTCTTTCTCTCTCTCTCTTTCTCTCTCTCTCTTTCTCTCTCTCTCTTTCTCTCTCTCTTTTTCTCTCTCTCTTTCTCTTTCTCTCTCTTTCTCTCTCTCTTTCTCTCTCTCTCTCTTTCTCTTTTCTCTCTCTCTCTCTCTCTCTCTCTCTCTCTCTCTATATATATATATATATATCTATATATTAATTTTATTTATACAAACATTAATGGCTACATATGTGCATACATGTTTCTGTAATCACCCACGTTGGGGGATTACGTCTTCAGGCCAAGAACTACCTTCAAAAGTGACATTTCCACCAAATACATTTTTCTACTTCGTTTATCAAGTTAAAAATACAACCTGGGTGGGAGTCAAAAAAAAACAAAAAACGGTAAAAGGATGAGTGAGGTCTCTGAAGATGATAAACATCTTTTTTCTCTTCCCCTTCCCCCATCTAACCTAACTTTTGGCTTTTTATGACATAGGGTACTTGAGAGTTTAGTTTTCTTGTCTTAGAGTCTGTAAGTTAATAACCTTAGCTATGGTCAACCAAGTACTGACCGGTGCCTTTTAATCTACCTCCACCCACACATACACACAACACACACACATAACACATCCATACACAGACACTGCCAACACACACACACACACATTAATCAATATATTCAAAAGCGAATCCATGCTGAACACTCTTTGTTTTATTTACTGAAACTAGACAATGATTCTGAAACTACATAGAGGATAAAGTAAAAGTTACATTAAGGTAAATAAAAAAATATAAATGAATAAAAATAAAAATAAAATACATAAATAGATAAATAAATAAATAAATAAAAATAAATAAAAAATATAAAATATAATAAAAAATAAAAAATAAAAATAAATAAAATAAAAAAATAAAAAATAAAAAAATAAAAAATAAAAAAATAAATTAAGAATAAAGTAAAATTAAATTAAAACAAATAAACCAACAAAATGTGAATAAATATAAACCCGAAAGTTTTCTAAACCCCACATGTACCTATATGCGTGTATCAATACACTTATAAATGTCTAACATTTATCTACACCCGCGCATATATACACACACACATTACAGACATACAGAGACAAATAATAGTATTTTTCTTTACTTATGCAGCGCGGTAACATCTTCGTATATGCAATATTATGCTACCCGACTACAGACGGGTGTACATATATATACATATATATATACATATATATATATATATATATATATATACATACATATACACACATATACACAAACACACACATACATACATAAATACATACATATACATATATACATACAAACACACGCACACAACAGACATACATATACATATCAACACATACATACATATATAACATATATATAAACAACATTCGGACATCCATACATTTTTGTAATTTATATTGTTACAACAATTCTATACGAGGCCGCCTATTCTAATAGTTCAGAAATATACGTGTGTATACATACATCTACATACAATAGACACAGAGGCACATCCACATACAAACATACACACCGATACATAGATACAGATATACATATATATATAAACATACAAACATACATGCATACGTAAAATACACCTATATATCCAAAGTCACACAAATATAGACATATATATATATACATGCAAACCTGTACCGTGCCACCAAATGATACATCTAAAGTAGAAACAGACATGAATACACCTACTGTATAAATTCACTTTTTCTATCAAATTCCACATCTCTAGTTATGTTTCATGGCCCCTTCCGCTTGTTACACTTTCTTAAGTTGTAGGTTTTTACCGTAAAAATTGACACTACGTAAAAATTTATATTGAATTCAGTATGAAGTTCATAGGGTTATCCTCATATTTAACAAAGATTCTTTCGATGGTAAGGCAGATATACATAAGATGTATCACGACACAATAATAATATATAATAACATATGACAGAAATCAGAGTATTTAGGTTATATAAACCTAGTATATAAGCTTATATATTGTAGTACTTACCTTCATCTTTGCTTATTCACTCTAATACCCTTATTCCTTTCTCTACCATTTACCCTTCATTCCTTACTTTCTTTCATCTATTTATTTCTTCTATTTTTTTTTTTTTTTTTTTTTTTTTTATATTAATAAATTATTTTTCCTACCCGGGTCTATAAAGATCATATATCCATACATGCACACACCCAAAAATATCCATATGCATACATTATTACGGGCTTCACTCAAAACGATCTATTACTCATTTAGTTCAAATATACCTTCATACAGGTGCTTATTTCGGCTAGTAATAACATAACTGCTCGATGAAGTAGAACATTAAGTGACTTACATAACCCATATGGGTATGATTATAGTTGCGACCTCACTTATCCTCTTTTTTTTTGGGGGGGGGTTATTTGATGGGGGTTAGTTGTACTTATAGCAGTTCCATTATCCCAATTTAGAGTTCCTTAAGTGCATGTATTCTGAAATGTTTGCAGGATATAGCAGTTTCTTGTTTAATATTCAATAATTTTTCTCGGTCTTTAAACCTAGTTATCTCAAGTTTTTCTGATAAGCATAATAGACATGGTGAGTTCAATGAGTGGCAAGTATTGGCCCTTCTAATAATATTCCATTCTATACTAGGTGTTTTATTTTCTCTAACTAATTTCCAGTAATATAACGATAAGGAAGTGTCCTTTTCATATGTTTGATTATTCATCGAGCGTGTATGTCCATAGAATCTATTTTTGAAAGTCATTTGGGTACTCCCTATGTAGAATCTTTCGTCCCTTGGGTTCTCCATCGGGAATATCCTTGCTTGGTATACCACCGATGAGGTCAGACATTCATTTTTTATTGGGCATTCCTCAGGTTTTTTACAGTTACATTTATTCACCGCAGTGTTTGCACTAGTATTCTCCCCTTCTCTATTAGTCGTCTTTAAAATTCTTCCATTATGCTTTTTTATAATCCTTTCCAAATTATCACTACAGCTGTAACTTAATTTTAATGTATTTTTATTAAATATCTTATGTAATATATTATTTGGTGGGAAATGCTTATTAATAAGTTGTAAAAATTTTGCACCAAGTTTTGTTTTCAACATAATGTTAAAGGGGGGTGTGAACCAAATAATTTTCCTACCACGATTTCTAGATCCATTTGTGCTAGTGTTATTTATTTTATATTTTATCTCTATGTCCTTATATCCACTATTTTTAAGTGCTGTATTATAAATAGCTTTGCAATTATTGAAAGTTACTTCATTAGATGAATTGTTACTTATTCTACTTTCAATAGATAACGGTATATGTTTAATAATGGATGGTGGATGGTTAGACTGCGGGTGTATATAAATAGGATTAGCGTTATCCTTCATATATGGTTTATAAGCATTTAAATCCAGATCTAAAGTAACGTCAAGGAAATCAACCTGTTTTAAGTTAGCATTAACTTCTACTTTTAGGCCAAAATTTTTCATGTCCCTATGGATTGCTCTCCTAATTTGATCGCATTTAACACTTGTAGCATTCTTCACTATTATCAGCCCATCATCACGATATAGGCCCATGTCCCTTCTATCAATAATATTATCGTTCGTTAAATTATGAATGATATAAAGTCCAACGAGATCTGTTGCCTCTGCAGAGTCCAGCGATCCCATTGATACCCCGAAAAAGTTGTTTTGCCCATTTTTTGCCCATTGTTCCCCGTTATAGACAAGGACAGTTGTGCGGCATTTCATAATAATATCCAAATCCTCCTCGGAGACATTAGTATAGGTCTTGGCAAATTCAATTGCCTTTCCAAAGAGATCCTTTGTGATTGACGGGTAGTAATCCATAATGTCAAATTGCACAAAGGCGCAGTTTTTCTTGTTGGCAATGTTAAGAAACCATTTTACCGGATCCGCCGTATTTATCCATAGGTTCAGGTTGAACTGCCGTTTTAATTCTAGATTGATTTTCTCTAATATTCTTTTACTAATCTTTCCAATTTCGGGTCTGGTTGGGTTAATCAATCTTGTTGTTGGTTTTGTGTTGAAGCTAGGTTTATGATCCTTTAAAAGGATATACGCTTCGTTTTCTCTAAGTTTATTTACTCTATCGCTGATTTGTAATTCATCCGTGATTTTTTTACTGTCCTTATTTATCAAATGAATTACGTTGTTATTTTTTACCTTGTGATAGTCTTTTTTCAAATTCTTCTGGACCAGGTCATTATATTTCTCCCTGTCTAATTTGTAAAAGTTTCTGGTCTTATCAGCCTTAACAAGGATATGTTGTGACTTGTTGATCTCCTTTACAATATCGTCGAGTTTTTTTTGGAATTGATTTTTAGTTTTGTGGAATTCTAAATTTCTAATTAGTGAATAGAGATCCTTCTCGAATAGCACTAATTGTGGGATTACTGGTGGTGATTTAATGCTTTTAAATCCATATCTCTCTTTCTTGGTGTTATCATTTTTATCCAATAGAAAAAAGGTAGCTTTCCATTTCATCCTTTTGAGTAAATCATCCATTTTCATTATTAATTTTAGTAAATAATCCTTGGTATTTGGTGTGGGGATGTTCTTTAGTGACGTATCGAAGTTAATTCTTTCCATGTTTGCGTTTTATGAAGACACGAAGTAAAGTGCTCAACTATGCAGGAGCATTTATATATAGCCAGTAGAGTTTAGTTTCCTAGAAGTACATCCAATGAAACAACACGTGTCTACCAAAATAGTGCTCAATGAGTGAACAGAGCATGTATATTAATTTTATTTATACAAACATTAATGGCTACATATGTGCATACATGTTTCTGTAATCACCCACGTTGGGGGATTACGTCTTCAGGCCAAGAACTACCTTCAAAAGTGACATTTCCACCAAATACATTTTTCTACTTCGTTTATCAAGTTAAAAATACAACCTGGGTGGGAGTCAAAAAAAAACAAAAAACGGTAAAAGGATGAGTGAGGTCTCTGAAGATGATAAACATCTTTTTTCTCTTCCCCTTCCCCCATCTAACCTAACTTTTGGCTTTTTATGACATAGGGTACTTGAGAGTTTAGTTTTCTTGTCTTAGAGTCTGTAAGTTAATAACCTTAGCTATGGTCAACCAAGTACTGACCGGTGCCTTTTAATCTACCTCCACCCACACATACACACAACACACACACATAACACATCCATACACAGACACTGCCAACACACACACACACACATTAATCAATATATTCAAAAGCGAATCCATGCTGAACACTCTTTGTTTTATTTACTGAAACTAGACAATGATTCTGAAACTACATAGAGGATAAAGTAAAAGTTACATTAAGGTAAATAAAAAAATATAAATGAATAAAAATAAAAATAAAATACATAAATAGATAAATAAATAAATAAATAAAAATAAATAAAAAATATAAAATATAATAAAAAATAAAAATAAATAAAATAAAAAAATAAAAAATAAAAAAATAAAAAATAAAAAAATAAATTAAGAATAAAGTAAAATTAAATTAAAACAAATAAACCAACAAAATGTGAATAAATATAAACCCGAAAGTTTTCTAAACCCCACATGTACCTATATGCGTGTATCAATACACTTATAAATGTCTAACATTTATCTACACCCGTGCATATATACACACACACATTACAGACATACAGAGACAAATAATAGTATTTTTCTTTACTTATGCAGCGCGGTAACATCTTCGTATATGCAATATTATGCTACCCGACTACAGACGGGTGTACATATATATACATATATATATACATATATATATATATATATATATATATATATACATACATATACACACATATACACAAACACACACATACATACATAAATACATACATATACATATATACATACATACATATAAACACACGCACACAACAGACATACATATACATATCAACACATACATACATATATAACATATATATAAACAACATTCGGACATCCATACATTTTTGTAATCTATATTGTTACAACAATTCTATACGAGGCCGCCTATTCTAATAGTTCAGAAATATACGTGTGTATACATACATCTACATACAATAGACACAGAGGCACATCCACATACAAACATACACACCGATACATAGATACAGATATACATATATATATAAACATACAAACATACATGCATACGTAAAATACACCTATATATCCAAAGTCACACAAATATAGACATATATATATATACATGCAAACCTGTACCGTGCCACCAAATGATACATCTAAAGTAGAAACAGACATGAATACACCTACTGTATAAATTCACTTTTTCTATCAAATTCCACATCTCTAGTTATGTTTCATGGCCCCTTCCGCTTGTTACACTTTCTTAAGTTGTAGGTTTTTACCGTAAAAATTGACACTACGTAAAAATTTATATTGAATTCAGTATGAAGTTCATAGGGTTATCCTCATATTTAACAAAGATTCTTTCGATGGTAAGGCAGATATACATAAGATGTATCACGACACAATAATAATATATAATAACATATGACAGAAATCAGAGTATTTAGGTTATATAAACCTAGTATATAAGCTTATATATTGTAGTACTTACCTTCATCTTTGCTTATTCACTCTAATACCCTTATTCCTTTCTCTACCATTTACCCTTCATTCCTTACTTTCTTTCATCTATTTATTTCTTCTATTTTTTTTTTTTTTTTTTTTTTTTTTTTTTTTTTTATATTAATAAATTATTTTTCCTACCCGGGTCTATAAAGATTTATATCTATATATTTATATCTATATATATATATCTATAAATTTATATCTATATATATATATATATATATATATATATATATATATATATATATACACACACACACACTGTTTTAACAAAACTAAGACTTCAAGAAATGGATTGATAGCAACAACAAGTGTATTTCATTATTAGTTACAATTGTTCCAAGACCATTTTGACAAATTCAAACAATGTTGTTTGAAAATTTTCACAAGAACAACCTTTCTTCAGACTTATTAAATAAAAAACACTTTAACAATGAAACATTAAGGAAAAGAAAAATTTCCTTTTATGAAGAAAAGAAAATAAGCGGGGAGACTTTACCTCTGTCGCATCCTTTGTAAAGTATTTTTTAAAGATTTATATATATACTTATTTTCGTATCTTTATATATATATATATATATATATATATATATATTTATTAATACGATTTATCGATTTCTTAAATTAGATTTCTATATTTCTTTATTTAATTAAACTTATTTTTGAATTTTTTCTTTTCTTAATTTCTTCTTTTTCCATTTTTAATTTTATTATTTATTAGATCGCATATATATATATATATATATATATATATATATATATATATATATATATATATATGCCTCTCTATATGTATATGGGAACCCTCAGTCTTTGACAAACTATGGTTACCCACGAAGGGGTGCCTGCGCGTTAGAATTTTTGTGGCAGGAGGGTGCAATCTCAAACCGCACCTCTCCTGAGTCGACATTGTTAAATACCAGTGGCATGTGAAGTGTATGTATAGGGCGACCGGAAACAAATGCCGAGATAAGTGGAGAGCACATACAGTGCCTAGAATTCCCAAATGGGCACCCATCTGGTACTAGCCAGGCTAGATGTTGCTTAACTTCAGTGATCTGAGGAGAACCGATGTGTCAACGCGATTATGCCGTGTATATATATATCCCCGAAACAGTGTTTCATGGTAAACAACTGATGATCCCTTGAAAAATTAAAAAAAATTGGTATTATAGTAAATTTGAGAGAGTTGATGCAGTGATTGCAGGTGATTAAATGACTTACTGACTAGATGTTTTTTTTTTTTTTTTTTTTAACGAATGATAAAAAGTAATTTTTTGTATGGTTTCAAATGTTAAAAACTTCAAAGACTATATATATATATATATATGTGTGTGTGTGTGTATCTCTCTCTCTCTATATATATATATCTCTCATATATATATACACACACACGCACACACACACACACATAGTGACACCAAAAAGAAAGTCTGCACTTGTCATTTTTTCAAAAACCAAATATTTAAGCTCAATTGAATGTAACTGTTTAAACAACCTATACCTCGTTTGATGCGCCTTTTATTCTTCTATAATTTTACCTGTTCATATTTGACTTTTAATTGAAGTATCCTAGTGTTCACGTCAATTTAAAAAATTAACTTCAAATCAAGAAGGCAAAAAGAAACTGCACAATGGAAAATTATTTAAATGTCACTTTAATGCAACACAAATACAACAGGAACACAATGAACTAGTTAATATTTAATAGCATAGTCCTTCTGCAATTTGATAGCCTGCAAATTTTGGACCATTCTCTTGAATTAGTCTGCGGAAATACTCTGAAAATGCATCCCAATTCTCTCTAATTTTTGTCCAAAGTTCTTCTAGATTTGAAATTTTATCATTGCATAGCTGTTGCTTGATGTAATGCCATGTTTTCAATAGAATAGAGATCTGGACATTGTGCAGGCCAATCCAAACACAGAATATCATGCTCTTCAAGGAACTTCTTGGCCTTGCCAGCTGTGTGAATGGAAGCATTATCCTGCATGAAGATGGGATTATCATCCAAATTCCAACCAAAGTAGGATAGAAAATGCTCAGTCAACAAATGTTTCGTCTCCATTTTCGGAGACCTTCCTCAGGAGAATGATTGAGGAAAATAAAACGAATATTTCACACTCCTATATTTTTATTGTCATCAAAATCCGTGAAATCGCCCGCGAGGAAGCTTCACATACCTCTATGCAGTAACTTAGTCCAAAATATATTTTATTCTACATTGCACTCTAGAGAACCTACTGTTTCTTTTTATAAAATTATTTCTTTCCAGTTAACAAAAAAAAAAAATATTAAGAAATTTACATGCGGGGTTTGAACCTACAGACTGTCATGCAAAAAAAAACAAAAAAAAAAACTATCAACTTACAATAGAATTTTCATGGTCCGTTGTTCTATCATTGTTGCTAAGCCACAGCATGGAAAAAATGGCTTTACCAATGATAGATAAATTAAGATAACGGTTCCGATTGTCGCTAATTATCGGGGGTATTCTGAGACAAAATTTAACTAAGATCACTCCTAGACTTATACACTAAAGTTCTGTAAATTTTAAAGAAAATCTGTCAGCTGTTTTTGAGCCTATAAGGAACAAACTCACACACACACAGACAAAGTTGCATTTATATAATTGTACAGATATATATATATATATCTCACTGTCTCTGTAAATCAGGTAAATAACATTTTCTTATTGCTATTCATTATTTAAAGATGGCAGTAAAACTTGAGATATTTTTTAACAATTTTGTTTCAGGTTATCCTAATGGCTTATCTATTGATTATGTAATGAAACATCTTTATTGGGTTGATGCCCAATTGGATAAAATAGAAATGTCCGATTTGAACGGGAAAAATAGGATTGAAATAATCAGCAGTGTTCCACATCCTTTTGGTTTGTCTGTTGTAAGTATTTACAGTTTTTGCTCTTTTTTTTTTTTTTTTTTTTTTTTTTTAATTAAAATTACATGCATAATTAAATGTCAGGGGCATTCCCATAATGATGCAGAGTTACAGAGAGAAAAGATAATACGAAATTCCAAGGTCTTATGTATGGCATGAAAAGAAACTAGAATCTTAGGAAGATTTCCATCATTCCATTATAGGAGCTACTGGACTCATGAAAAAGAATTTCAAAAACTACCTAGCAAATATACTCAATGAACCAAGTGCAAGAGAGATTCAAACCATTACACTTAAGGGGACAGTCACCATCTTAAAAAGATCTTTTGGCTGGAATATTTGAATGTTTGGTATCCGATAGAATGCCCCACCCCCAGCTTTAACAAACTGAGAATTGAAAAAAAAAAATGTAAGATTATCCACAAAAAAATCAAATTTATATTTTCTGCTTGTAGAATATTCTTTTTTGTATACTGGGTAAGTTTTTCACATTTATTTGATATTTGTGGATTGTGAAATAATTAATTGACACACAGCAGTAAAGGATGACTGTTAGAAATGCTATCCATGGAACCATTGATAAAAGACACAATCCTTTCTGCAATCCCGCCATATTTGGTTAAAATAAACATTGCCTGATTGGTCCAACTTTTTCATGAATATGCAACAGTCTTTTATCCCCAATCAATGATGTGCTCCAAATGTGCACCTCTGCTTTGATTAATATTGAACACTACCTTGTGATCATTAACACATTTTGGGTAGACAACTTTACATGCTTTAAATGACATCTTGGAATGACTGTGGGAATATATTTGAGTCTGCTTTCTTCCAATATTTTTCAATATTGAATTCATATTTAAAAAAAAAAAAAAAAAAAAAAAAAAAATTTTTTTTTTTTTTTTTTTTTTTAAACTATCTCTAAATCGACCCAGTTTATTTTAAAAATATTCTCTATTAATATTTTTAACAACTTATCTGTGCCATTAAATTTTTTTTTTTAATTGTGCTTAATATAATCTTTGCTATTAAATTTTATTTCAAAAATGTTTTTCATAGTTTAATGAGTTCATCTACTGGACGGATTGGAGAACAAAATCGATACATCGTGCAAATAAAATGACAGGATTAAATCGAATTGTGATCCAAGACGACATGGAGGGTTTAATGGCTATTAGTGTTGTGTCTCCGTTAAGGCAAACAGGTAAGCCTATTTTGAATTCTGGATAATATATCTCATGAGTCTTTTTCTTCTCTTCTAAAAGATTGGTTATTGTAGAATCATTTTCATCAAACCAATCCCCATGTTTGGTTTTCTTAAAACCAAGAATTTCAGTTCCTTTGCTTTATTCTTGTAACTTGAATTGTTCCCAAATTCCATCAAATGAGATATTAATAAATTAGGTCCTAAGAGTTTCACACGCTTCCTTATTTTGTAACTTGGAGACATCGATACGTTTAAGCACTTTTACTCCATTGGCTCTGACCTTTTTCTTTATACACAACTTAAGATTAGCACGAACAAGATTTTGATCAGTGTCACAGTCTGCACCCTGCATAACTCTTGCAATACACATATCCTGAAGATCACTTTTGCGCATGATGACATAATCAAGAATATGACCATGTTTTGATCTAGGGTGTATCTAAGTTACCTTGTGAATAGGGTTTTGTTGGTAGAAGGTGTTGCGTACTGCAAGATTATGTTCAGTGCACAACTGCAATACTAATGATTACTACAATACTATCTCATTGATTACTGTACACACAATAACCCTTATCCCTGAGTGGCCTCCGGGCCTTGATAAGTGGTGACCCCCATATAAAGAAAAAAAAATTCCATTATTATTTGCCTTACCAAGGCCATATTTTCCTAAGACACCCCAGGTGTTGTGATCACTTCTGACCCATGCATTAAAGTCTCTGAGCAACAAAATCTTATCTGTTTTTGGTATCTCTTTGATACATTTCCCATTTTGACATCCTTCCTACTATCCAAAGTAGGGGCATCTATGGAGATAACTGACACGTAACGATCAAAAGATAAAGGTACCCTCAGTATATGATCACTAATTTTGAGATGTGATCTTTGTCCTGATAGCAAAACTAACTCTTTCCCTTTTTACTTCCTTCGGTTTGCCTTTCTAGAAAAACGTATACCCTGCACCTTTTTCAGTAAGTTGATCTTTAGCACTAAAACGTGTTTCAGATAACAATATTCACATTGTATCAAGCTAAATAAATAATTATTCTTCGCTCTGGATTAACCAACTCTTTTGTATCAAGAAGTGTTCTTATGTTCCAGATAGCAATATTCAATTTAGTTTTCTTTTTAGAATAAATCAGTTTTTTTTCTTTTGTTTCCCCTGCAGAAATGAACAACCATCAGCTGTAGGTAGCTGACCAGCTGAAAATAGGCACAGATGATTTCTAGGTCACCTTTTCTAGACCTCTCCCATGTTCTGGGTGAGCAGCGCTGTCCCTTAAGGGCTGCTCAGTCGCAAAAAGCCCTACCGAAACTAGTTTCTATCCCTCAAAACTAACAGTGATGTTAAGATAAGCTTTAAGCCGCCTGTGTGCAAACTTGTAACAACATATTTCCAACTTGTTAGGTCTATACACGTCGCCTCGCCCCATATCACCACAGAACTTGTAAAGAAGAGATATCTGTACAAAATGATTTCGATGATAAATCTTTGTACGACACGTATCACTCTGTGAGCATCCACACTTGGAATCCAATGGTAAGCAAGTGCAAGATAACTGTAACAGCTGTAGGTTTTCTTGAGTGCCCTTCTCACAAAAGCAGAGAGACTTTGAAGAGCAGCAACGTTGCCAAACAGAACCACAACCCCCATAAAGGAACCACCAATTTGACCCTGGCCGCTAAGCTAAGAGTTCTTGACAACTCGCACGATAATTTCCACACAGCAGTGTCATCATCTCCATCTTCTCAATAACCACTAGCAGCGCCATTAGTCATATTCCAAATATCACAAATAACTTCTATGTGGTTAAGCCCCACTTTAAATATCTTCACAAATGATAACTTCACATGGTCAATACTGCTCTAATATCTCGCATGATAATGTCTACGCAGACAATCTTACTCCAACTATAATCACTATTAACTTCCATGCGGTCAAGCCCTGCTTTACATATTATCACAAGGGAATTAAGCCTAGCTTTTCAATAACCCTCTCTTTGACAATCTTTCCTCACTAACAACACCATTCTTTTAAAGTTCAATAAATGATTGTAAAACAATCAATCAAACGGTTCATCCTGTTTTGTCTTTTTTTTTTTGTCTTTGCCACCAAATGCTTTATCCATTTCTATTATTTAATGTTATTATTCATTAAGATTATTATTCATTAAGATTATTATTATTACTTATTATTTATTATTACTTATTATTAAGATTATTATTATTTATAATTATCATTATTATAATTATCATCATTATTATTATTAGGTACGAATCAGTGTGCAATACGAAACGGTGGTTGCACGCATCTATGTTTGGCCCGTCCGAATGGATACAAGTGTGCTTGTCCCACATATCCAGATTCCCGCCCCTGCCTCGTTGGTAAGTGTTTTTTTTTTTTTTTCTTGTACTCCTTGTTACAATGTGGAGTAACTCCCCATCATATAGTCTTTCCTTTGCAATGGCTACTAAGAGAAGAGGAAGACATATAAGAATTAAGATTACGCGTTTCTCCCTTTTCCCTCACTTCTCTTCTTCCCTCTTTCTTGAGATGCACGACATGGATGTAGATTTACTTTTTTTTCCCACAAATTAAAAGGTTCGGATCCCCAAAATATGGATCTTATAAAACACTAAGTGGAAAGCATAAAGAAAACATAAGGGGCCATTATATGGATAATCCTAATACAAGAGCTAATACAAATGCGTTATTTTAAAAAATTTAGTAAAACAATTGAAGAAAAAATTTTGAAGTGTTTGACTTCTATGAAAAATTGGGGACAAGAGAAGAGGATAACCTTATTCTTTTAGATTTATTTCCCTTTATTTACGCTTATAAAACTGACCATACCTTTAGTTCATGTGGGAAACTAGTGTAAACCTTACATCCAGTAATCTGCTGTTTCTTATCCCGGTGAAGGATGAGAGAAGACAGAGGACTGAAAGAAAAGGAGAAGCACGCCATAGCTTCTGTTCATCTGCATATGATTTCCCCTTCACTTGGATCAAAGATTATACAATTTCAATCGTAACATCAGAGATGCAACTTCTATGCTTTTTTAGCAGACATGCATTTTTTTTCTACATCCAGAAAATGCTTTTTTCCGCTTAAATCACTAGAGCCCCTCAAAGTTGTGAGTTTCCAGTTTATTATTTAAATTCATTTATTTATTTTTAAATAAGAAAAAACATCTGATTTTTCCCTCTTTTGGCAGTTCTGTCTGAAAACGCTAATTTTGCTGTGAAGGCTAAGACTCCAAGAAATTCATGATGGAAATAAGGCAGTTAGATGACTTTTGGTTTCATCAAAGAATGACTTCCTGTCTCCTTCTCTCCCAAACATATATAATCAGTTTTTTTTTTTTTTTTTTTTTTTTTTACTCTTAATTTTGACCATGGTTAATGTTTCAGACAAAGTGGAGAGAATTGCTGTTTTCTTGATTGGTTAGTTTTTGACTTTGAAGTGGTATTATTTGTTTTATTTATTTTTTAGCTCTTTATATCAAGTGGATTCATGCCTTGTTTGAAGTGATTTTCATTAAATAAAAAAATAATTTGGACCATCTTTTATTTTGTTTGTTTGTTCTTTGTCTTTTATGTCAACTAACAGGATTTGTTCAAGTGTTTCTGAAATCAATCTCCTTTTAATGCTGAAACTAACAGAAGCGGTCATATTAAAAATGAAGCAATACTTTTCACTATTTGAGATTAAAAAAAAAAAAAAAAAAAAGATTGAGAAGTGTGACATAGTTTGGATTATAGGCAGATACCAAATCTCCATTATAAAATTATTTTTTTACTTTTTATATTTTTGAAAAATTTAGAAGTTCAATTGAAAATCTTTGTAAACATTGATTTGACTTCCTTTAAATTGTGATGGAAATAAAAAGAACACTTTTTTTTCTGTTTCTATTCTCAGTGCCACTTATTTCCGGTTCAGGTGACGACAATGATTTGTTTCCTAAAAAATCTGGCTCAAACCGAGGTTCTCACCAGTCGAAAAGGTAATAAAAAAAAAAAATGTTCATAAGATTTGATATTTTCAACATTTAAAAACTTTTTTTTTTTTTTTTTTTGCAAGAAACTATTTTTTTTATTTATTTTTTTATGTTCTTTAGCTGCGACACTAATTTTTATTTATTTATTTAATATTCATGAGGTATTTTTTTTTCCTTTTATCATAGTGATTTGATGATGTAATAAGGTTTCATTTAACTTTGAATTCTCATCTCTTACATATATTAATTTAGTCAATATTTAATGAGATTTCAAGAATACAGACATCAAATTATTAACTAATAAATATACCCCCCCATGCTGCTACCCAATAAAAAGAATAGAAAACCAAGCTTCTATCTTTACATTCTTGATGAACCATTCACTTAAGTGATTCATTTTACCAAATTTTCATTATTAACGATTACTACGATATTATCTCCTTGACTACTGTACACTCATTAACCCTTATCCTCCAGTGGCTTCTGGGTCTTGATAAGTGGTGACTCTTATGGAAAAAAAATTAAAAAAATAGCACACAAGTTTCACCAGATAATAATTAAGAGAAACTCTGAGGCAGCTACTTATATTTTAAAATATTTGTTTGAATATCATTTTAATTCTATCAACAATTTTTGGTGCTTTTTCACTTTGTGTACCGGATTTCCATGATGTTGGCTCAGGTTCGGCCAACAGCTGATGTAAACCACCAAAATATGCAAAGTGCTGATCAAATTTAAAAATGGGGAAAAATAGCAATATTTATTGGATACTAATTACAAAAATAAAAAATGGAAAAAACAATCAAACTAAATATAGCAACAACCTATCATAAGTTTGATAAATAATTTTTTTTGTTGATTTTTAAATAAATAGGAACTTTTTTTTTTTTCTTTTTTTTTTAAGTTAGGGTTTGACTGATTAAATTTATGCATGATTAAAAACTATATTTTTTTCCTCCAATTTGATAAAAGTCGTCTGCTTTGATTTTTATTGGCTAAGCGCCTTTGTTATTGCTTTTTCACATGGTCATCAACTTAATCAACGCTATGCATATTTGCTAGGCAAACCAGAGCAAACATTTACAGAAATCCGGTGCACAAAATACAAAAGTACCCCATATTTGTAAAACTGATATGGGAATTAAAGATTTAATTTTATTTTGTGATTTTTTTTTTTTTTTGTTTAAACAATTTTCTATGCCAATAATGTCTTGGGTTACTACATGCATCTTTTTCCTTTTTTCAAAAATAGAGATTTTATTTTTAATTGAAAAGGAAAAATCTAATATCTAAAAGAGTATATGTCTGTCTGTCTCCATATTTTCAAGCTCTATCTCTTCCGAAACTAAAAGTCACGGAGCAGTGCTAGGGGCCTCAAATGATTGGATTTATTACAGGCCATTCTTTTATTGGTCTTCAGTCAGTTAATAGTTTTTAAGGGGGTCAAAAATGAAAAAATCGTTACACATTTTGTACATTCATCTTAATTCATTTGTAATTTTCAGTTCATATGTGTATCATATTGGTAGAGTGGTAACGTCACCAGCTTTGAATGATACAGGTTTGCTTTCAGTTTCAATTTTAGCTGATGGCACCCAAATATTTGTTTTTTTTTTACTTTTGAAATCACAACTTTATTTATAACGATATATATGAAATCTGGACAAATTAAAATATCATATTTAAGCATATTTTACGACCGTGCAAAACCAAGCGCCCCGCCCTCCTGCTTGTAATTGTAGTATTTTTAATATTTTCTTTCAATTAAAATTCAATATTTGTTTTTCAGATGCAACAAAAGTCAAATAAAAGCTGGGTTATGCCAGCCAAAAGATGGCACTGTGGCAGGTAAGATTGTTTTTTAAATCTTTATGTAAATGATTGTCCTGTTGGCAGGACCGCATCACCCCTACATAAATGCACTTCCCTTTCTCTATAACATGTGGTGCCTTGACACCTGGTTCAGTGGTTGTGTAGTTCATAATTCTGAGGAATAAGTGTTCATATAAACTTTTTCTGAAGCAATATTCTTGTAAATTTATTTTTTTGGAAAAGTTTATCATAATAAATTGCAACACAGAAAAAGAAAAAAAAATATTTTTCATGATTTTTTGGGGAGTACAAAATTTCAATATTGTAATTACAAAGGGAAGATTTTTTTTCTTTTTTTTTTTTTTTTTTTTTTCACTTATGATCAAATTAAAGAAAAAAATATCAACTGTTTGAACCTTATTTCTCAAGAGCTGAATTTTATTTATGATTAAAAAGGAAAGAAACAAGTGAAACTATATACCTATTAATGGCTTCATAGAGAATTTATGTAAATTGGAAGCAAAATAGCATTTTTCAATCAATGAACTGATTTGCTTAGTGAATTTCTTACTGTCCCTAACCATGATAAATGAATATAAATAGGACATTTAGCCACTGTATTGACTTTTGTTTGGGAAAAATCAATTATTTTCCTTTCAATGCCTGACCTAATTGCATCAAGATGATATCCATTATTGGATAAAGTATTGGTAATCGTTCTCAGTTCTTCGTCCAATTTTATTTTTGTACAAATCCTAAGAGAATGATGTTAGTCCAAATTAAATGAACCTTTCATTTGTTAGAGTTAAATGAATCACAGCTTGTATACAGTCCCATAAACATGGGTTCATGGTAACTTGATGTAACTTGGTTCATGGTAACTTGATGTAACTTGGTTCATGGTAACTTGATGTAACTTGGTTCATGGTAACTTGATGTAACTTGGTTCATGGTAACTTGATGTAACTTGGTTCATGGTAACTTGATGTAACTTGGTTCATGGTAACTTGATGTAACTTGGTTCATGGTAACTTGATGTAAATTAGTTCATGGTAAATTGATGTAAATTGGTTCATGGTAACTTGATGTAAATTGGTTCATGGTAACTTGATGTAAATTGGTTCATGGTAACTTGATGTAAATTGGTTCATGGTAACTTGATGTAAATTGGTTCATGGTAACTTGATGTAAATTGGTTCATGGTAACTGATGTAAATTGGTTCATGGTAACTTGATGTAAATTGGTTCATGGTAACTTGATGTAAATTGGTTCATGGTAAATTGATGTAAATTGGTTCATGGTAAATTGATGTAAATTGGTTCATGGTAAATTGATGTAAATTGGTTCATGGTAAATTGATGTAAATTGGTTCATGGTAACTTGATGTAAATTGGTTCATGGTAACTTGATGTAAATTGGTTCATGGTAACTTGATGTAACTTGGTTCATGGTAACTTGATGTAAATTGGTTCATGGTAACTTGATGTAAATTGGTTCATGGTAACTTGATGTAAATTGGTTCATGGTAACTTGATGTAAATTGGTTCATGGTAACTTGATGTAAATTGGTTCATGGTAACTTGATGTAAATTGGTTCATGGTAACTTGATGTAAATTGGTTCATGGTAACTTGATGTAAATGGGTTCATGGTAACTTGATGTAAATTGGTTCATGGTAAATTGATGTAAATGGGTTCATGGTAACTTGATGTAAATGGGTTCATGGTAACTTGATGTAAATGGGTTCATGGTAACTTGATGTAAATGAGTTCATGGTAAATTGATGTAAATGAGTTCATGGTAACTTGATGTAAATGGGTTCATGGTAACTTGATGTAAATGGGTTCATGGTAACTTGATGTAAATGGGTTCATGGTAACTTGATGTAAATGGGTTCATGGTAACTTGATGTAAATGGGTTCATGGTAACTTGATGTAAATGGGTTCATGGTAACTTGATGTAAATGGGTTCATGGTAACTTGATGTAAATGGGTTCATGGTAACTTGATGTAAATGGGTTCATGGTAACTTGATGTAAATTGGTTCATGGTAAATTGATGTAAATGGGTTCATGGTAACTTGATGTAAATGGGTTCATGGTAACTTGATGTAAATGGGTTCATGGTAACTTGATGTAAATGGGTTCATGGTAACTTGATGTAAATGGGTTCATGGTAACTTGATGTAAATGGGTTCATGGTAACTTGATGCAAATGGGTTCATGGTAAATTGATTTAAGGTAACTCAATGAAGTTTTTGTTATCAGTACATCAAGGAAAGTTAAAGTAGATTTACACTCTTCTTCGTGCGTATATTTTAACACGGGGCACATTTTTTTTAAATAAAGAGAATTTATTTGCTTCTATTTGATCATTAAAGAGACAAAATGTGTCAGAACATTTGGAACAACATCTAGATTCCTAAAGGTTCTTAAAGATTTCTAAAGATTCCTAAAGATTCTTAAAGATTCAGTTTAACTTAAAATCAATTTCTTTTCTCTTTAAACTTTTTTTTTTTCTTTCTTTTTCAGAGTCCAGTCATTTTCCGACTTTTGTCATTCCTGGTGTACTCTTATCAGCCGTCATTATGGGCTTTATTTTCATCTTCTTTGTATGGAAACGGTAAATGAAAATTTTCTGAATTTTCTCCAAATACTTGTAAAAAAATAAAATAAAATAATCTCTATATTCCTGTAGCACTACAAGAGTTAATTGTTCGATCCCTACAGATTACCCAGATAGTGTCTCCTCATGTAAATAGTGCAAGTCTTGTTGCATAGATAACACATTGCAGTAGTTCTCTTTTTTGTTGTTGTTGTTACTATGACATAATACATGTTAATTATTAGCAAATAATGAAAGTACAAATTCATTTGGTGTTTAACAATGTTTCGAGGTTTTATTTTGTTTTTATTTTGCAGTACACATTATACATACATAATACCCCCCCCAATCCATCTCCCATAGATGAATTGGAGCAGCTATTCCAAAGCATGATCACTCTCTCTTGCAGTTGAGAAAAAGAGAAAGATTTCATCAGCTTATCTTCTGTTTCATTACCAACTTCCTGTTTGTGATGTAATATTCTAACCTGTAACTCTAACTTGATTTCCAATCAGATTTTTCACTACTCTAACCTATGTAGAAAAATACCATTTGTAACCTTATTTTTAAATGTAAGTTAATGGAGTGGTTTTATGCATGGGCAAAAGGATATGCACTAATCCCAAGTTTCAGTAGCAACACTTGACATTGTTTAGTACTGGACCCCTCAAAATGTAACTAGATACTCACTGGTCACTGAATTTACCATTCTAATGCCCTGAGTGCACAAAATGCACACCGACCCTAAGTCTATGTGGCCACACCTTTAACATGCTAGTTGATCTGTGATCCTATCAGATGGGTCTCTCGGCTATGTTGGTGTTGATTGATATGTCGTTTCTCTCTGCTGCAGCCTGAGTATTGGGTGTCAGGACAGGTCTGGAAAAAAACTGAGTCATTTTCAAACTTACAGGCAATGAATAATTAACAAAACACCGAAGATCATTTTCTTATCAAAAAAATTATTTGCATAAAATAATTCAATATATAATTTGTACAAAAAAAAAGATTAGATAAACCGGGAATTCTCTGGATTTAAATAAAAAAAAATTGTATTCTGGATGCAGGATTTTTAACTGAATTCAATTCTTTCAAATATCTTTCTTCCATTTAGCAATTTTCAATCTAATTCTCAAGATTATTTTTTGTTTGTTTGTTTTTTTTTGTTTTAAAAAATGCCTACAAGCAGAAATTTGTATCTTTCACCGAGCCAGTGGGAAAAGGCCCTAATTTTGCTGGGAGACCTGATTTTTATGAAGTTTGCTATCTGTCTTTGCATCTCTCTGAGATCACCATTTTCTTCTCGCTTCCTTTTTCCTTCCCTCCCCCTCTTTCTTCTGAAATCTCCTTTTTTATGTTCCCATCTCTGAGACCTTCTCCGTTTTTATCTTTTTTCTTTTTCTTTCCCCCTAAAAATTGGTTAATGGCTATTTTGTATTTTTACAATCTTTTTTGAGCGTCGTTTAAATTATTTCTGAACGGTCTCCTTGTACTGAGGCGTGGCTGTTACTTTTAAATGATGTTGCTACAGTTCAAACCTCTCTCTGACCCTCATGCTGTCTGGTACCATCGCAAAGGAACAAACAAGCAAAAATAAATAGAAAAGAAACACACATTCGACTGTGCACCATTTTTTTAAAGGGAGTGCATTTATTCATGGTTCTTCCAAAACAATGCATTTCATTATTTTTCCAAAGTCTCTTCACACACACACATGCTTTTCTTAAAAAATCTGTCGCCACCACCCTATGCCGGCGGCAGCCAGCGCTTTCTCGCCCTCAACTTTCATACGTCCATCTTGCCCGGCATACACTTTACTTCTCTGCTGACTATAGGGAGTATTTTTCTCCTTTTTTTTGTGATGCAAGCTCACACACACTTGTTAATTTGCATACATGCTTTAACAGCTGCTGCTGTTAATATTTTTGCTAGCCAGCTATCCTTTGGCTGCTATTGATATTTTAACATACACTCATCTGTGCTCTGTTACATCCTATTAATATCTGATCACAATTTTCTTATCAACATTTAGAAAAGTAAATCTTTTTTTGATTTTTCTTTTCCCTAAATCCATTTTTTTTTTTTTTTTTTTTTTTTTTTTTTTTTACTTGTTTCTGTTGTTCAATGCTTCATTAGCAACAAAAACTTTAACTTTGCAAATACAAAAAGCAGATGGTTGACAGTTGACAACTCCTCTCGTGGATACCAGTTAGATTTGTTTAAACAACTGTCATTTTTTATCATTCGAGATATTCATTTTTCTAATCTCTCCAGAAAGAAAATCTCTCATCATGAGTGTTAAAATGTTTTTGACTCCTGATGGTGGGTATGACTGCAATGATTTTGACGATCGTTTTTATAACCACAGTTATAATAACCAACCAATCAGAAGCTTCAAAAGTTATTATAAAAAATGTCGAATTTTGGATTCAATCAGTTCGCTGTTGTCTCCGTAATGCGATTATTCGCCGCCATCTTTGTTACTAGGAATTACTTAACACTCAAGCTTGGGACTGCATGGATTCTTCGTTGATTTGATTTACTGCTGCTAGCTTTGTTCAACATAATGTCTCAACGCTTGGCAATGGGATTTTTGACAAAGTGTCAACCCATAACATGATCATACTTAACTCACAGAGTTTGCTTAGCACGGCAATCCAGCGTCACTTGGTACTAGAAATAGTAATTCATACACACCTATATCCAAATGTTAGTACATTTATTGACATCATCGTAGTTGACATGTGACCTGGTCTCCCCTCTTTTATTAAATGTATAAATAATGAATCTCATATAGCAGGTGCATATCTGAGCTTCAATCTATGACCCCCCCCCCCCGCCCTTCTCTGTAAAACATTTGCAACAAAAACTTGATTTGCTGTGAATAATTTTCTCCCTCTCTCTACCTAAAACTAAACAAAACTACCATGAGCCAAATTTTTTTTTTTTTCCAAGAACTACTCATCTTTGGAGCAAAATACTACTTCCCAGCTAACTACAATGTGGTCATTTTCAAGTTCAGTTGCTGAGTCAGCCTCTTAAATAATCAGATTCTGACAAACATCCACCAATCATCAGTGTTGCCTCACTGTCATTAACCCTTATCCTCGAGTGGCCCTTGAGCCTTGATAAGTGAGGACTTGAAAAAAAAAAGAAATAGACGTATTAAAAAGATATGATTAGAATAATTTACAAAAAAAATGTTTAAATGTTGACTCTTTTATTCAATGAAATACCTTAGTGTCGGGTTCGGGTTTGCTTGTCAGCGAATAACGTGAAATGTTTTTTATTTTCAGACAACGGCGCCGATCTACCCCCGAATTCATTACACTTACATTTACCAATCCTTCCTATCAAAGAACCAGCACAGAAACCATTGATAATGAGCGACAATCCCATGGGAGCAGTTCATGGCGATTGTTTCGCTTTGATCGGGCAGAGGTAAGTTTTGGTTTTAAATAAAAGGATCAATTGGATTTCAGGGACCCCAAAGCAAACATGAAAGGAACAGATTTAAGTTGAGACTGGTTGGTTTCACTTCCGACTACTTATGCACATTGAATTTGTAAACAGATGGAGTGTCCTTGATGATAGTGGGGTTAATGGAACTAAGAGGGAAAAGATAGCAAGGTTTTATGTATGACATGAAAAGAAACTGGAATCTTAGGAAGATCTCCATCATTACAGGCTCATGAAAAATTTCCAAAACTACCTAGCAAATATACCCAGTGGATCAAGTGCAAGGGAGATACATACAATTACTCTTAAAGGAACAGTTAGAATCTTAAAAAGATCTTTTTGTTGGAATGTATGAGATATGGGTGGATGTCTGGTATCTGGTAGGATGCCCCATCCTTGGCTAGAACAAAGTGATAAGAAACTTAGAAAGAAAAATGGATAATACTCAATTTTTTTTTTTTTGCATTTATTCCTAGAAAAAGGGCTGGGGGTATATTTTAAAGAAAAAAAAGATTTTTTCTGTAAGGAAAATGTATAAACCCTTTTTTTTCTAATGGGGGGGGGGGGGTATGAGATAAATAAATTCACCAATCATTTTTATAACCACCGGCTGTGCTAAACAACCAATGAAAACCTTCCAAAGTTAGTATAATAATATATACTACACTTTGATCTTGGCCAAAAGTGCCAAGAAAGGTTTTCTTATATCTAGAGACTTCTACTGCGTAGGGGTGGTTTTCGGGGGTATTTATGTCGAGGAGGTACAAGGGCTTGTAGTTCATCAGAGCATTTACCATTAAAGTATTTGTAAAACAGGCAGAGGGATGCAACATCGATGGGACAGTGGTTGAAGCCTAAGTGATAGTGCGGGACCTATTAGGTTGGCAACTCTTTTTTTGAATCTGTCTAAGAGTAGATGCACTAGTTCAACTGTGGCAACAATACTCTATACATGGGCAAATGGTGGCTTCGTAAAGGTACAGGATACTCTTAGGTGTAAGTAGCTGTCTAGAATGGTAGAGAGAGCCCACCTGCTTGAGCCCATTTGCTTGTTTTAAAGTGTCTGAAATCTAACTGATCCAAAAACAACTAAAAAAAAAAAAAAAAATCTTAAAACATCAGTTGTTTCCAGAGGTTTCATAATTTAACATTACATTTGATGAAACTGATTAGTAGCAATAGTTTCATTTATAAAACTTACTGTTTGTCTTTCTCCATATCTTCAAACCACTAACCAACAATCACGAGGTTCTTTGCTCAGCAACCGAGAAGGCTAACAGGTTTGCCTCAAACTCCACACTGGACCCTCTAAACCACCCCCTACCTCAATTTCCTATGCGGACAGACGCCACGCTAGACGATCCATCCTGGGCCCAACTCTTTTCCTGATCTACATTAATGATCTTCCAAATCATATCCTTACATCATTTGTAGACATTTATGCTGACGACACTACCATTTATGGTACCACATCTAAGACAGTAAACGAGCAAGTTCTCTCCAATTCTCTCTCCTCTGATCTTGAGCACGTAGTACAATGGGGAAAGGAGTGGCTGGTTACTTTTAATGCATCTAAAACCAAGCTTCTCTCTTTACATCATCAACATTCTAATCCACATTTGTCATCAATTGAAATGAATGGCTCTCGTCTTCAGGAGGCCTCAAGTTTTGACAAGCTTCTGGGCTTGACCATTACTCCTGATCTTAAATGGAACACGTATATCAAATCTGTTGCCAAGGCCGCTGGAAAAATGGTGGGATCTTTCTATCGATCCAGTAGATATCTCACTGCTGATGCTATTCTCTATCTATATAAGAGCCAGGTACGTCCAAGGATGGAATACTGTTGCCACATCTGGGCAGGAGCTGCTAGAAAGAACTTGTCCTGCCTTGATAGAGTTCAAAATAGACTTCGTAGCCTCGTAGGAGATGTCCTTTTCTCCTCCTTGCAACCTCTATCTCACAGAAGAGATGTTGCGAGTTTGTCTCTGATGTATCGTTATTTTCATGGAAAGTGTTCAACTGAGCTTCAATCTATGGTCCCCCCTCGCCAAACTTTCACAAGAAACACTCGTCTAGCTGTAAACACTATCAATAATTTCCCCCACTCTTTATCTGTGCCTAAACCTAAACGTAGATTCCATGAACAAAGCTTCTTTCTTAGAACTGCACGCCTGTGGAATTGTCTTCCGTTTTCCTGCTTTCCGGCTGACTACAATATGGTTTTGTTCAAGTCTAAAGTAAATAAGTTCTTGATGAGCCGTTCCATATAAGTTATTAAATTTACCAAATTTTCATTACTAATGATTACTATATTGACCAACTTCTACTGTACACTCTTTAACCCTTATCCTTGAGTGGCCTCTGGGCCTTGATAATGTGGTGATGCCTTTGTAAAAAAAAAAAAAAAAAAAAAAAAAAAAAAAATCACCCCTGCTCAGGTGCATGCTATCATAAAAAACCTTGACACTTCCAAAGCATGTGGACCCGACCTCATCCCAGCTGTGCTATTAAAAAAGTGCTCAACCGAAGTAGCTCCAGTTCTCTCCAAACTCTACAACAAATGCCTTAATGAAGCTTGCTTTCCGGGCTGTTGGAAAACTGCTTCTGTAGTACCAGTATTCAAGAATTCTGGCGAAAGAACTGACCCATTAAATTATCGCCCTATTAGCCTCCTCCCACTTTTTGCCAAAATATTTGAGACCTTAATTAACCATGCTCTAGTCCAGCACCTTACAGATGCTAAACTTCTGACCGACCATCAATATGGATTTAGACAAGCCCGTTCCACGGCAGACATCCTCACTGTAATCTCTGAACGCATATACCATTCACTGGACAAAGCGGGAGAGGGCAGAGCGGTAGCTCTAGATATATCTAAGGCTTTTGACAGGGTATGGCATGAGGGTCTCCTCAGGAAGATTAGATCTTACGGTATCACTGGTAGAATACTTAACATAATTAAATCCTTCTTAGATAAGAGAAAAATCCAGGTTGTCCTCGACGGTCGTACATCTAAACAATATGATATAAATGCGGGAGTGCCCCAAGGATCTATCCTTGGACCTCTGCTGTTCCTGATATTCATAAATGACCTCCCCGACAAGATTGCCTCTGAGATGGGTATATATGCTGATGACACCACACTCGATAGCAGGCACGACAGGAAAACAAACGAACATATATCTAAAGTAATGGCAGAAACACTAGAGGATGACCTCCAATCAGTAGTGGAATGGGGACAAAAATGGATGGTAACGTTCAATGCGATCAAGACAAAACTGGTTTCATTCAATAATTACAAGAAACCTTCTCTACCACCTATAGCAATGGCCAACGACTCTTTATCTGAGAGTACGTCTCTCAAGCTCCTTGGCCTAACGTTCACAGGAAACATGAGTTGGAACAATTACATCGAGGGCATTGCCAGGGCCGCTGCAAGGAAGGTGGGCTCTCTCTACCGTGCTAGAAAACTTTTAACACCCGAAAGTATCCTGTACCTCTATAAGGCCACTATTCGCCCATGTATGGAGTATTGCTGTCATATTTGGGCTGGTGCATCGGCTACTAGTCTCTCGCTCCTTGACAGGGTTCAAAAGAGAGTCGCAAATCTGATAGGCCCTAAACTGGCATCTAAACTTCAGCCTCTGTCCCATCGTCGAAACGTTGCATCCCTCTGCCTGTTCTACAAGTATTATAATGGTGAATGCTCTGAAGAACTGCAAGCACTTGTGCCCCCACGACATGAACGTCCTCGACAGACCCGACAAGCTGCAAAATCCCACCCCCACACTGTAGAGATCCCTAGATGTAAAAGATCTTTCTACTCCAGTAGTTTCTTCCCCAGAACTGCTAGACTTTGGAATTCCATTCCAGGTCACTGCTTCCCCAACTGTACTGACATGCATAAGTTCAAATGCAACGTGAACCAACATCTCGCTGCCCTAATCCCTACATAGTACCCTAGTAGATGTTTCCCCTGATAGTAGCCCCCTACACCAAAGTGGCAATGTGCCTTGTTTGGGGTGAAAATGTAATAAAAAAAAAAATTTAAAAAAAAAAAAAAACTCTATCTCTTCTGAAACTAAAAGTCGCAGAGTGGTGCTAGGGGCCTCAAACTATTGGATTTTTTATGGACCATTCTTTTATGTGTTAGCCAGTTAAAATAGTTTTTAAGGGGTCAAAATTGAAAAAAAAAATCGTTACACATTTTGTACATTCTTCGGCACTTCTGCATGTCAGTAACGTGAGGTGAATGTGTGTATTTTAGTTTCAAGAACCACCAACAGATGTCGCTTGTCAGGCAAGGAATAGGGGTCGATAACTCTTCCTCATGAGGATGAGACCATTTTGAAAATACGAAAAATGGTTAGTTCTATCCTATGCTGTGTGATCAAGAACGTGTTCATTTTACGTTTTATGTTAAATTTTATGTACAAAAAGCATTTCAAAAAGAATGCCTCCTATTTTTTCCACCTTAATGGATCAAAGGTATTGCAAATTGTATTATGACAAAACAAATACATTCATGACTTGAAAGGTTCATTTCTCTGTTGCAGATATTGACTAAAAAGGCAACCTCTGTAATGAACATGCATCAGAAGTAGAGATGCATCATTGAATTCCTGGCAAAAAATACATTGAGAATGGTGGTAACCATGTAGCAAAAAGAAATTCTGGAGCACAAAAGGTTGCTCGTTTTAATGGTACTGCTCCCGTCTTCGTAGCTCTTTGATTTTTTTTTTTTTTTTTTTTTTTTTTTTAGTTTAAAAAAATAGTCTTTACTTTTGGAACATCCGCAGTAAAGAGAATCTCCATCTCACATCAATATCTGAGGAAAAATATTTATCGCACGCATATAAAAAAAAAAAAAAAAAATGGTTGCTTATTCTGTTGTGATCAACATTTTCTAGTTAGGAAAATGTTGATCATTTAACGTTATATATTTTTTTTATTTCTAAAATGGATGCCATTTATTTATTTATTTATTTATTTATTTATTTTGTATGTATTAGATTTTTTTAACTTGTATTTTCAGCACATCCCACCCACATCTATTTTATTTATTTTTTTGTGCAGTAAAATACATGGTCCAAAGTTATAGCCTCTTACATCCAAGTGGTAATATATCTTGTTTGGATTAAAACTAAGGAAAGAAACCAAGTATGATATGTATCTATTTTGTTGCCATGAAACCATCTTCCCAGGCATTATCTCCTTTATTTTTCATAGTAGTGATAATAGTGTCTGTTCTGGGATCATGAGATCATTATCCCAGGGATTATTATTAGCTTACTTTTTTTTAAGGGGGGGGTAGTGTTTTCTTATTATGAAACCATCCTCCTAAGCATTATCTCCCCCTTTACTTTTAATAGTAGCAATAATGTAGTGTCTGTGCTGAGATTATCATAAGTTTACATTTTAGGGTTGGAGTGGGGGGGTAGTTTAGTGTAGTATAGTGTCCATTTTGGTTCATAAGACCTTCCTTCTAAGCATTATCTCCCCCGCCCCCATAGTAGTGCCTGTTCTGGAATCATGAGATCATCCTCACAGGGATTTCCTTCAGCTTTTTTTTTTTTTTTTTTTTCTTTATTTGGCAAAAAATAGATAAGGTAAAAAACATTTTTTTTTTTTTCTTTTTAATCAACTTTATTTGGAAAAATGAATAAAAATTACCCTTTCTCTTTTTTTTTTTTATCTAAACTTAACCTGATTCTTTTTGATTGCTTCCAGGAGCAGCTACTGATGTTGCCGCAAACGGACGAGAAATTAAACAATTTGGACCAAGTTCAGTGCGATCGTTCAGACATGCCGGAAAACAATGCGCACAGTGCTTTAAAATCGGAAAAACAATGCCGGAAAGTTCTGCTGACGTTACCAAAGAAAATCACAAACAACACAAAAACAAATTTTGATTTTGACGCTTCATGATGTGACGTCCGTTCAACAACACGCGCGATCGAAATGTGTATATCATCGGTGATATTGAATTGGCACACGCGTGTCATGAGTTTGCATTCGACAACAAAAAAATGAAGACAAAAATTTGGGTGCTTGTTTAAAAAAAAAAAAAAAATACAGAAAACTCTGTATGATGTATGTACTTGTTATGAAATGAAGATGACATATTCCAAAAATCAAATAAACTAATCAAGTAGGTTTTTTTTTGGAGGGGGGGGTTAATTAAGAAGATCAAATACTAAGATTTTTAACGATTACTTTTAATTAGTTTTAATTACTTTAAATACAAAGAAAATCTCTGTAGTCGGATTGAGTTGCCACCCTCGAATTTTAACACATTCTAAAAAATATGGTGGCTCCTTGTTTTGCTTCCTCGTAAAATTTGATTTTGTTAGCTAAAATAACTACTTGATCAATTTACGTGATTTTTGGAACATGTCATCTTTGTTCCGTAACGAGTACATACCTTATACAGATTTTTCTGTATTTTTTTTTTTTAAGTGTAATTCTAAATAAGCACCAAATTTTGATTTTTAAGATACCTCAGCCCCTCCACCCATTCCATTGACCAGTGTCATTTTTAAATATCACTTTTTAATGTTTTGAAAGTTTCTCTTTGTATGAAATTTTAAGTTTTAATTCCCTGTTCCCTGCCATTTGTATATAAATCATGTCAAAATTGACTCCCCGATGAGACTTGAGGAACGTTATAATTAATGCTGCCAGTGTTTGTTTTTTTTTTCAAACGAAATGTTCTTAAAATTTAAATTTGTAAAAATTTAATTCATATTTTCCACTCTCACTTCACTCGCCGAAATATATAACACCCAGGATTTGTCCAAAAAAATTAATTTTTTTTTTTTTTTATGTGAAAAAGGAAATGTTTTGTAAATTAAAATTTTTATAGTAGATTCACACCCAAACAATCCCTTAAAAAAAACTGCTGAAATATTAACATTTATTTCGAACATGATTTTTTTTTTTATTTCGTTTTTTGTTTTTCATTTTTATTTGTTTTTTTTTTTTTGTTTTTTTTTTTTTTTACATTTTTTCATATTTATTTCTTTTTCTTTTTCTTTTTTTTTTTCATTTATTTCGGGGGGGGGGGTCCAATTTTGTTTCATTTTTCCATTTTTATTTTACTTTTATTTTATTTTTTTTGCCACTTTTTGTTTATTGTTCCTCATTTTGTTATTATTTAATCATTTATTTCATGTATGATAGTACCACCAGCGTTTATTTTGAAAGAAATTATGAGAAAAATAAATTAAAATAAAAATCTAAATTTGATTTTTTTTTTTTTTTTTTTTTTTTTTGCACATGTTTATTTGGTGTTTCTTGAGATTGCAAACAAATTCAAATTTTAGTTATTCTTACACAAAATCGTCTTCATTGTTTTTATTTTTTGTGCCTGTTTACATTGGTGATTTTTTTTTTTTTTAACCTACACATTTCAGGTGAAAACATTATGTACTTACATGTTATGTTGAAATTAGTATATTTATTAAAAAATTATGAAAAATGATCCAGTAGAAAAATAATTACAAGGAAAAATAGAACTTATTGAATTATTGAGTTGTATCGCATGTTTTGAAGTATTTAAGATGTGCAACCAATTCAGTATGACAAACAAGAGAAATAACCCTTAACTTAAATTGACTTAAATCAAGAGTCAGCCACAGTGTTAATTGTAACTGATTTTTGTTAAAAATACATTTAGCACATCTTTTATTGAATCATTTTTTGTAATTTAAAAAATTATTACTAATTTTAACATGTAAGTACATAATGTTTTCACCTGAAATGCGTTGGTTTAAAATATCATCAATCTAAACAAGCACTAAATTTTGCAACAAAATTTAAGAGAAAGAATTTGGAGGGAAAAAACTAATTTCATTTTCTTCAAAACTGAGTTTAAAGTTTTTTTTTAATGTTTTTGCTTTTTTACAAATTAATTTTTTAAAAATGTCATACTAACTGGAGACAATTAAATATGGATACTTATTGTCATTTTTACATGTTTTTCAAACATTCCCACATATCCATTAAACTGAGTGATGCATTATGGTTATAAAAGAATTTTTCTTTTTTTTTCTTTTTTAACAAATATACAGAAAAATAGACTTACAAATTTTTGAAGATTTTGTTTTCCTCCAAATTTATTTGAACAAAAAAATACTCCTTTTAAGACCATAAAGCCTCATTTGATTAAATGGCAATATTGAAATATTTGAAAACTGTAAAAACAAGTTTAAAAGAATAAGCAACCACATTAAATCTTTTCTGATCAGAGATCATTTTTTAATAAATTAAACTTTTTTTTCTTAAATTTTAAATAAGAACTTTTTAGTCTTGTATAAAACTATTAAATTCAATGTTTTTTTTTAATTTAAAAAAAAAAAAAAAAAAGTAAGTTTTATTCTAAATAAGAAATGAATAAGGTGTTTTGAAATAGTACCGATTGGCATATTTTAAGATTCCATTTAAGTTAAATAATAACCAATAATTATTCCGAGTTTGAGAGAAAACAAGCTAGTTGTTTGTTTAAGCTGTTTTATCTTCTCTTGCTTGTAAAACTGTCTGCAGTCTCAAAAGTTGAAAATGTTAAATATAATTTAACATTTTCAACTTTTGAGACTGCAGACAGTTTTACAAGCAAGAGAAGATAAAACAAAGTACAATTAAATTTATCCAGAATTACCCTAAGGACATTTTAAAATCCAATGCATGAACACACAATGAAATAAAATAATTTAAAGTTGACTGATTGTAGAATTGAAACTTTTTTTTTGTTGTTTATTTTGTTTGTTTTTTTGTTGTTTATTCCAAAATCAGGAAAATAACTCTGAATACAACTAATTTTAAAAAATTGTTCAAACTTTAATAATTGCCAACACAAGTTTGCATAACACGTTAGAATTTTTAATTGTATTAGCAGTAATTGCAAATTCAGGAAGCACTTTTTTGTTGTTTCTTTTTTTTCCCCCCCTTTTTTACTTTTTTTTTCACATTTTTTCTTTTTAGTCTTTTTACTTTTTTATTATTGGCTTGTTTCCTTCTTTTGTCATTTTTTTACCTTTTTATTGGGGGATATCTTTTTTGCCCTTCCCCCTTTTTATTTTTTTTAATTTTTTTGAGTGGGTGGGGGTTCTTTTTCTCCCTATTTTGTTTCCTTTTTCTCTTTCTCTTATTACATATAAAATAAATCTGATGGTCAGATCTCCATTTTAAAAAAATATGAAACCTTTTCCTTTTATATAATTTTTTTTACCTTTTTTCTTGTTCTTTTTAGTCTGCATATTTTATTGGGTTTTCTTTTTTTCTTTTCCAGCTTTCAAATTTTTTTTTGGGGGGGGGGTATCTTTTTATTTTTTTACTTAAAAAATAAATCTGATGGTGATATTTTCGTTTTAAATGAAAAAAAAAAAAAAAAACAGACCTCTTTTCTCCCAATATTCTGAAATAATGATTTTAATTTAGACAAAAAAAAAAAAAATTGATATACTTTTGTTTAGTTATGAAAAACGGTAAAAATGGCACCAATTAAGAGGAAATGTTTCTCTTGTGTAAGTTTGGAAAATTGCGCGTGAAGTGATTTTGGATTGCCATCCTCAATACGTGAATAAATAGTTGAAATTTTTAACATCTTATTAAGACTTAAAAGAAAAATGGTGGAAAATGTCACGCGTCATTCATGATGTAGAGTACGAGACGACTTTTAAAACTGTGACTTTTTGTTTCATAAGTCTTCAATATTTCTTTCAAAATATGAATGGAACTTCGAAACAATTTTTATTCTTGTGTCTTTTTTTTTTTTTTGTAATTGTTATTTAATTATATTAAAAAAAAATGACTTCACTTTACTTTTTTGTCTTCATCAGTTGACATTTGATCATTTAAGAATAAGATCTTATTTTTCCAACTTTTTTTTTTTTTTTTAATCACTTTTAGAATTTTAGGTAAATACAAATTGTCGAGTCAAAAATGTAGCACCATCACAACCGTCAGCATCAGTTTAATGTTCGTTTTACAACTGGTTCTACTAGACCAGGCTGTCTAAAGATACTGGCCTCCTGCACAAGGTGAAAATAACAGTAAAAATGATTAAGTGTTCGACAAGAAAAGCTAACTCTGTATTTGACTATTTATAAATAAGGTAATACTACAAACTAGGACCCGTGAATTTATACTTTTAACATTGAATTTCATGGCAAAGCAATGGTCTCTACTTAATTTTCATGTTACAGTAATGAATATATCCAAAAAATTATGAAAAACGTTTAGGTAGAAAAAATTTACTAAAAACATTTTTGGGGTGAGAATTAGCGAAAATAAAATGTTTAGCAAAAACATAAAAATAAAGAACACTGGAGAGTTCCAAGAGGAGGTAACTATTGCCAATTTTTTGACAAATGTGCATTAACAATCATACATATGAGCTAATTGTCTTGTTTTAAGTATAACTGAGTTACTTCCCTTGTTATTATATCGCATGTTACCCCCCCCCCCCCAAAAAAATGGTGAGGGTTTTTTTACGATAAAGATAAAAAATTTGTGTGTGTGTTTTTTTTTTAATAATGCAGTAATATTTACGTATCAATTATGCAAAACGATTAGATAGAAAAAATTTACTAAAAACATTTTTGGGGTGAGAATTAGCGAAAATTAAATGTTTAGCAAAAAAAATAAATAAAGAACACTGGAGAATTCCAAGGGCAAGTAAATAGCGTGTAATTATTGCCAACTTTTTTCATAAATTATGTGGTAACAATCGTTGTCATATGTTCCCAAAGAAATATGGTAACGGTTTTTAATGATAAAAATCCAAACCCATGTTTTTAAAATAATGCAGTAATATTTAAGTAGTTCTGACATGCCAACTAAGTAGAAAACATTGATTTTAGTTGAAATTGACACAAAAAGTCAGCATGTTTTTTTTTTGGGGGGGGGGTCCAAATTTTGCTATTTTATAGTAAACTTGCACTGTTTTGTTTTTTTGTTTTTTTACTTTCCCTTCTAAAACTCATTCATGTTCTGCAAAGTAAAAAAACAAACAATTTTCCTCTACAAAGCAACCAAACCAAACAAAACACCATGAATATCTTTTGATTTGACGTTACCAATATGACACGCATATGAACTGATTAAAAATTAAAAAATAAACTAAAATGAATGTAAAAAATATATAACAATTCTTTTCAATTTTGATCCTTAAAAACTATCTTAACCGGTTAAAGACCCATAAAAAAATCCAACCATTTGAGGCCCCCTAGCGCCGCTTGGTGACTTTTAGTTTCAGAAAAGATAGTTTGAAAATATGGAGACACTATATATTAGACTGGGGGGGGGGCTTTGCTCAGTCATAAAATACGCTTAAATATGATATTTTAATTTGTCCAGATTTCATATATATTATAGTCGTGATTTCAAAAGAAAAAAAGTATTTGGGTGCCATCAGCTAGAATCGAAACTGAAACCGAAACTGTAGCATTCAAAGCTGGTGACGTTACCACTGTACCAACATGACATGCATGTGAACTAAATAAAAAATAAACTAAGATGACTGTACAAAATGTTTAACGACTTTTTTCAATTTTGACCCCTTAAAAACTATTTTAACCGACTAAAAACTCATAAAAGAAAAATCCATGACAAATCCAATCATTTGAGGCCTCTAGCGCTGCTCTGTGGCTTTTAGTTTCAGAGGAGATAGAGTTTGAAAATATGGAGACACAGACATATAGTCTTTTATATACAAGTTAGAAAAGCATTTCATCCAAGGCATGAAAATTGTTAAAATGTTTTTACTATAGGCTTTAAAAATAAAGGTACACGATTCAATTTGAAATTTATTTATCTTCAAAATGAACGTTTATAAATTTTACAAAGTAAAGTATAAAAATTTAATACCTTACTTTGTAAAATGTATAAGCGTACACTTTGAAGATAAATAAATTTCAAATTGAATCGTGTACCTTTATTTTTGAAGCCTATAGTAAAAACATTTGAACAATTTTCATGCCTTGGATGAAATGCTTTTCTAACTTGTATCGTATCTTTTTAAGATTATATTTTATTTAATTTATTAATTTGGATTTAAAAAAAAAAAAGAAAAGATGAATGTGGTTTTGTATGTATTTATAAAAACTCTCCTACTCTCTATTTCAGATTGTATTTCTCCTCACACCACAACTCATTTTTGCAACCCCCTCTTTGTATTATTACAGGTCTAAATATTCTCTCTGTTTCAGTTTGTAATTCTCCTCATACCACAACTCTTTTTTGCAACTCCCTCTTTGTCATACATGTCTGAATAATGAGAAAATCTGAATTTTTTAACAAAAACTTTAAAATAACTTTTTTAGATTAAATTTTTTAAACTTCTTTCAGATTAGAAAATCTTTACAATTTAATAAGGAACATATTTCATGTAGGTTTCATTAAAAATATTCAGTAGATAACGAGGAAAATAGAGACGAAAATTTCAAAAGGACTGTATAACTGGTTACGCTCAATAGTAGTCCTCGCTAGCAAAAGACTGGTATTCTATCATTATTATTATTTAAAACATTTTGTGTCCTGCGCTTTTGCGCGAGGACTAATTAGACAAAACTTTTATTATATTAACAAAACTTGCTATAACTTAGTAGAAAAAAAAAAATGTCAGCGGTAAAAACATGGATACTGTAAAAAAAAAAAAAAAAAAAAAAAAAAACCTATTTGAGGGCAATATTTAAACCACTCTTTATTTGCTAACCACTGTAGCAATATTAGGTATGAGATACATCTGTCAGGGGTTAGAGGTAGCTTTATCGTCAGAGAGTGCATTCTGGAAGGGTCACTCTAAATGTATGTTAAAGTGCCAACCAGTCACTGCATATACAAGGATGCATATACAGCAATTGTTATTTTCTAAAATTTTTAGAAAATATATTTCAGGTAGGCATCAACAATAGCCGTAACAAACATAACCCAACTCATGGGTTCTATTTTGTAGTATTATTTATAAATAGTTAAGTGCAGAGTTATCTTTTCTTGTTGAATAAACATCAAAATAGCGTTTTTCATGAACATTAAAAACATTGAAAAATCTGTTATATAAATCTCAAACGTCTGTTTGTGTATTTGGGTCTTCATATGTTTGCTAAAAACTATTGTCAGCCGCACCAGACCAGGTCGAAACTGGTACCATCTGAAAGAGTTATACCTTGAATGCACAATATGTGAAAATTTAAAAAAAAAAAAGGGAGTAAATTCTGTGGTGGTCAACTGGACCATTTCTTGCAAGGGGGAGGGTCACTTTTGATGTCACGATTTTTGCAAATCACACACTCGTATCACACTGAACTTATGTTTAAAAACGTTATTTTGCAGGGTCATGACGTCATAAGTCGCTGTGATCCGATGGGCAAAAGCGTTTGCCAGTAACTTTTCCTTTCTTTCGCGTTTCAGGTTCAAGCCCGCCTACCGTGGCTAATTTTTTTTTTTTTTTTTTTATGCAGTTGCACTGGCACTCGCTCCTATTTTGATTGAAAGAAAGTTGTTTAATTCATTTTTTTTTTCTTTTTATAAGGAGGGGGGAGGTCCAGCACACGGGCAACAAAAAGTGTCACCTATTTCTTTATTTTTTGGGGGCAATTCGTTCTTTTGTGGGGATTGCTCAATATTCTTAATATAACAGCTCTGTCCAAACTGAACTTCATGTCCACCCAGGCAATGCCAGCTATCCATGCTAGTTTCTATTATGAGTCTCAGTTGTTTATGTGTTAATGTATTTGTGTGTTTGTACTGTTAGAAAGAACGATCTCTCAAACACATAATATCGAAAAATTAGAAAAAAATCGTAAATTATTTCATGTAGAAATGTCGTTTTGTTTGAAGTGGGCGTAAAAATCTTGGTTTTAACACTTAATCGCGCATGTGAGAATGGTCGATTCATTTTAAAGAGCTAAATTTCTAACGTGATAACATTAGTGACGTCTTGGTCAAATCTATAGCGCGTTCGCTTACGAACTTAACTTTTGCAAATTCGCACGTAGCATTTTTTTTTCTTTTAAGAACGTTTTCTTAAAATTCTCAACTTATGTGCGCCCATCATGTGTCATTTTTTGTTTTCTTTAAATAACTTTCTTTTTTCTTTTTTTTATTGACTCTATTAAAATATCATATTTGACCATATTTTATGACTGGGCAACGTTGGACGCCCCCCCCCTCTCCCTGCCTAGTCTACATATATATAAATGGCAAAAGTGGCACGCATGTTTTTGTATGTCCGCAAAAGGCTGGGGAGGGGGGGGTCTCGAGAGGGTTACTTTTTTTTTTTTTTTTTTTTTTATACTCCCTGGATTATAATATCTATCATTTGTGAACGGACGTTGTCTCTGCATTTATTTTGATCGACTTTTATAAAATTCACGCTATTCCATCCTTTCACGTGTTTGTTTGTCTTTTTTGTATAAATAAAGCGAAGCAAATCGACTCACCTGACCTTTGTGGCAGAGATGTCTTGAAGGCAATCAACTTCGATCAATGTCAGAGAAACCCTTCATATCAAACAATTGCTATACATTTGAAGAGCTCCCACTTCTTGGGGAGAGCTGGTTTTCCCTAACATCGTGGGGAAGCAGAAATTGGCTTGCAGCCAACCTCCGTTTCTGTGCTTGCGTGATTCTTAACTTATTCACTTCAAGTCAACTTTTTAATCGTTATTTTGAACGCTTTTCACTTCCTCTCGCGTCTTAGCGTAGCGGTAAGATCTCAGCTTTTCTTTCACTTTCTTTTCTGCCTTTGCGTCACAGGTTCGAGCTTACCTGCCAACTAACACTTTTTTTCCAAATACCCAGGCAACGCTGGACACCCTCGCTAGTCTATTATATAAATCTCGGTCGTCTGGGTGTGTTTGTATGTCCACTAAAAACTTTTATCATCCACATCACACAGGCACGAACGTGGTATCATTAGAAAGGGCAATTTCTCGGACACATAATATTGGAAAAAAATCGTCAATTATTTCGTGTAGAAATGTCGTTTTGTTTCACGAGAAGGTCCGATAAAAACCTTGCTTTCAACAGTTTGCAAACAGTGCATCTGCGAACCATCGTTACATTTTTTTGTTTTAAGTAGCTAAATTTGCAACATTATAACATGTGTCCCTGTGGGCCCCATCGATAATGTGTTTGCTTACAAATTTAAGTTATGCCAGTCACACTCACCATACGTCATATTTTTTTTTTTTTTTACAAAATTTTGCTTTCAGTTTCATTTCTGGCTGATGGCACCCAAGTCCCAAACTTTTTTTTTTCTTTTACACCTCCAAACACTCGGGTAACGTTTTTTATTTAAACAGGATTATTACTTTAGTTTACTACCCCACCTACACATACACCTCCAAATATGCGTTCGTCAGCGTTGTTATCTTAAGATTGCAAGTTCGATCCGAGGTATCAGATAAATTTTTTTTTTCCATTTGGAAACAGCGTTATTTATGCCATTTTTTTTCTGCTTTTTGCTGTTACCCCCTCCCAAATTTTTTTTACATTCGTTTTTTACACTGGGTTATTACTTCACTTATTTACCCCCCCCCCCCACATACACCTCCAAACACCCGGGTAACGCCGGGTACTCCCGCTAGTCTATATATAGAAAAGGCAAAATGTGTGTATGTATGTACCCTTTTTGTGTATATCTGCAAAAGGCTTTTTTCTGAGAGCTGCTCGCTCGGCTCCCTCATTCTTAAACCTTTTACATCACGTCTAAATCATAATATTTACAAGTTAACAATGGGGGGGAGGGTCATCTGTCTATTTAATTTGCCCGACTTTGAAACGTTAAATATTCCATATTTTTGGATTGCCACGTGTTGCTTTCGTTTTTCGGTATAAAAAAAGTGAAACTCTATTTGAATATCCAGCTCCCTGGCCCATGGTCTCCAGAAAGCGATGTAATGTTTGTCGGCTTTTCACCGTCATATCAGACAGTTTCTTTCATTTCGAAACACTCCTCCAATAAACGAGGGAGCTGCTTTCTGTTCCCCAAAGTTCGGTAAAAGCTGTCCTGCACAAAATCTTAACTGCTGAACAGCCATTGCTTATGTCATGTTTCAAGGTCAAACATCACGCGTTTTAACTTCCTCGCACCTGTCAATTTCAATTTATAAATGTTAACTTAACACGCTTACCAATTCCTCTCCCCTCGTGGTCAAGATGGTTAGGTGTCTGGCTCTTTTTCCCTTCCGTTTCCCGCTAGTCTATATATATAAAAGCGAAAATGTGTGTGTATGTATGTGTGTTTGTATGTCCACCAAAAACTTTCGACAGACACAACCAAACTTGACAAATTTGGTATCATATTAAAGCTCCGGACGAAAAATATCGAAATTTTGGCCCAAACGGTCAACTCTAAGTTGTTCATCTAGCCATTTTTCTGTAGGGGGGGGTCCCCCCAAAAAGCGACATTTTTTTCGTTTTTCCTATGTATTTAAGTAGTAATGAAGTTATAATCTAATGATATTTATACGTAATTGAAAAAACGCTTAGTCATGTCACGTGATGTGACGTCAGCATGCTGTAATGGCGATGTCTGTATACAAAACAATGCATATAATAAGAGATTCTTATCGGTAAGATGTGAGTATCATACAAATTAAGATATTAACTTACACATTATGAAAACCAACGTTATTATCGGGTTAAAAATAGTAAAATACGAGAGTTAAACGAAAAATGACAAAAAAAGTACAAAAAAAAAAGTTTAAAAATATTTAGCGATGAGAGGAACGATCGCTATGTTTACAAAAAACAAAAACAAACGGCCATTTTCTTTTTAGTATTAGTAACAATATGATCTCCTAACTCTGTTTACCGGGAGGAGAGGGGGGATGGGACCGCTTGAATTCTAAGAACAGATACTAGCCAAAAGACCAAGTAACCATATTATATAGTGTAATTTCCTACCAAATATTCTCTTCTATTAAAAAAAGATGCATATAATATATTTATCATGTACTGAATTGAGACAGGATGTCATATTCCAAAAATCATATCGCTAAACTGCGGATTCAAAATTCTGAAATAAAAACATTTAGAAAGCCATTCTTAGTATTGGGAGGGGATGTTTATTATATCTCTATTTACACTTAACAATTTCTTAATTCTTAATATAAATAAGAAATTTAATGTAAAAATGGGGATAGTATTTTACTGTTATGGAATACAGACCGTGATGAAATAAAAACATTTAGAAAGCCATTCTTAGTATTGGGAGGGGTGTTTTTTTTATATTTTTTATATTACACCTAACAATTTATTAATTCTTAATATAAGGGGATAGTACTTTACTATTATAGAATACGGACCATGTTGAAATAACATTTAGAAAGCCATTCTTAGTATTGGGAGGGGATGTTTTTTATATGTCTTGTACCTAAATCTAACAATTCTTAATATAAGGCAATTTAGTAATTCTTAATATATAAAGGGCGATAGTATTTTACTATCATGGAATACGGACTACTGAAATAGAACAATTATTTAGAAAGCCTTGGTATTGGGAGGGGATTTTTTTTTTATATATCTTCTCTATTTACACCTAACAATTTCTTAATTCTTAATATAAGGCGATTTAATAATTTAATTAATATAAAATTGGGGATAGTATTTTACTTTTAGAGAATACGGACCGTGCTAAAATAAAAACATTATTTAGAAAGCCATTCTTACTATTGGGAGGGATTTTTTTTAATATATCTTCTCTATTACACAAACCGTTTACAAGTAAACATTACTATGTTCCATGTATACCTTTAAGAGTGGGGAGAAGGTTATGAAGTCGGTTCCGGAAATGGCAGAAACTGCTTATGAGTTAACATTACCATATTTCATGTATATTTTTAGAGTTGGATAGGGGATATATTATCAGTCCCGGAAATGGCAGAAACTGTTTATGATTCATGTATAGTTTAAAGAGTTTGGTGAGGGATATCAAGTCAGTCTCAGATATGGCACCAAGCATTTACGAGTAAACATTACTATGTTCATATGTATATTTTTAAGAGTCGGGTGAAGGTTATGAAGTCGGTCTCGGAAATGGTAGAAACCGTTTACGAATGAACATTACTATATTTCATGTATATTTTTACAGTAGGTGGTGGATAGAAAGTGTTTATCAGTAAACCTTATTATATTTCATGTATATTTTTACCCCTGCGGTGGGGGATATAAGGTAAGTCCCAGAAATAGCAGAAACCGTTTACGAGTGAACATTACTATAAAATATGAGGTTTTTTTTTTTTATTGGTGTGTTTTTTAATTTAAGTAATTTTATTTTTGTGTTTGTAATGAAATAAAAAGCCCAGACAATGTATCAAAGTTATTATTTTAGTAAAAGGGGGGCTATTATGTGGGTTAAATCATGAAAAATGATTATTGAAATGGGTAACGTATCCAAGAATTATGAAAAATGATCAATTGTAAGTTATATTTATACTGTTTTTGTAATGAAGTAACCAGCCCAGATAATGTCTCAAAGTTATTTTTTTTTTAGTAAGAGAGGGGTGGGGGGATAATGTGGGTTAACACATGAAACATGATTGTCAAAATTATTAACATATCCAAAAATTATGACAAATGATGAAATGTGAGTTATTTGTTTGGTGTATTCATAATGAAGTAGACAATGTATGAAAGTTATTATTTTAGTAAAAGGGGGACTATAACGTGGGTTAAATCATGAAAAATGATTGTCGAAATTAGTAACATATCCAAGAATTATGAAAAGGATGAAACCTGAGTTATTATTAAAACAGTTTCTGCCATTTCCGTGTTTGTCTGGACTGGTTATTTTATTACAATGTCTCAAAGTTATTATTTTAGTTAGAGGGGGACGATGATTTGGGTTACTTGATTAAAAAATAATTGTTGAAATAAGTAACATATCCAAGAATTATGAAAAATGGTGAAATGTGAGTTACTTGATTGGTGTGTTTGTCTGGGCTGGTTATTTTATTACAATGTCTCAGTTATGATTTTAGTGATGGGGATAATGTGGATTAACTCATGAAAAATGATGGCCGAAATTAGTAACATATCCAAGAATTATGAAAAATGAAATGTTAGTTATTTGATTGGTGTATTTGTAATGAAATATACACCCTAGCCGATGTATCAAAGTTTTTATTTTAGTAAGGGGGGGGGGATAATGTAAATTAAATCATGAAAAATGGTTGTCGAAATTAGTAACATATCCAAGAATTATCAAAAATGATGAAATGTGAGTTATTTGGATGGTGTGTTTGTAATGAAATAACCAGCCAAAACAATGTCTCAAAGTTTATTATTTTGGACAGGTGAGCGATAATGTGGGTTAAATCATGAAAAATTATTATCGAAATAAGTAACATATCCAAGCATTATAAAAATGATGCAATGTGAGTTACTTGATTGTTGTGTTTGTGATAAAATAAACAGCCCTAACAATGTATTAAAGTTATTATTTTAGTGATAGGGGAGGGGGGGATAATGTCGTTGAATCGAAAAAAAAATGATTCTCAAAATTAGCAACATATCCAAGAATTATGAAAAATGATGAAATGTGAGTTATTTTATTGGTGTGTTTGTCTGGGCTGTTTACTTTATTACAATGTATCAAAGTTATTACTTTAGTAAGAGAGGGGGGCGATAATGTGGGTTCAATTGTAAAAATAATTGTCGAAATTAATAACTTATCCAAGAATTATGAAAAATGATGAAATGTGAAATGTACCAAAGTTATTATTTTAGTAAGTAGGGAAAGATAATGTGGGTTGAATTATGAAAAATAGTGTTGAAATTAGTAACATATCCAAGAATTATGGGATTCAACGAGATACGTCCACATATATACTAGCAGATTACCCGGAGTCACCCGGGATTGAATGAGATGCATGCAAATGTATGCTAGCAGAACACACGGGCGCCTGACATCCAATGAGATACATACAAATATATACTAGCAGAATACCTGGTGTTGCCTTGGATCGAATTAGATTGATTGAAATATATGCTAGCAGAACACCCGGCGTTGCCCGAGATTGAATGAAATAGGTGAGAATATATATTAGCAAAATAGCTGGCGTTGCTTGGGATTGGATGAGATAGATAGAAATATATATTAGCAGAATACCCTGCATCACCCCGTATTGAAGGAGATAGGTGGAAATATATAGGATTTAATAATGCAGGAGAATAAATACTAACAGAATACCTGGGATTAAATGATATGGGTACAAATACAGAATAGACGAATACCTGGCGTTACTCAAGCTTGAATGAAATACATGTGAGAATTTATTTTCAATATCTCCGTGTCGTATATTACCCGTCCTTGCAAAGGTAAAATTATTTCATGTATACAATTATTTCATACATGTAATACCCATCCTGGTTGAGAATGTCAGAATATTGGTTGAGATCTGAAATTTGGCTTTGCTTTATTCTACAGAAATGGTTGTCAATAAATACTCTGAACAATACGTCAACACAAATATAATGGCCTTTATTTAGTCTTGAGAGACGGTGGATAACCCCCTGTAAGGTTGGCTGCACATATAATTGCGAAGCAAGGATTGCACAATCTCCAACCACACATCTTCTAAATCAGTACTGATTAAATCCAATGACAAGAATGGCAGATAACTAAACTTTTTAGTCCATTAAAATTAGGGATGAAGTTATAGTCCAGTGACTTGGACTGAGTGCTTTTGGCCAAATTGATGGTTAAATATGATTAAATTTGTGCTTATTTTCGTATTAATACTAATCCCTATTAATTTCTCCATTTTTTTATCAAATAGATACCATAATACTTAGTTCGTAACACCTTATCATAACAAAGGTCCATACAAAATTTCAGTAAGATCGGGCCAGTAGTTCGAGAAAAAGTGGAACAGACAGACTAAGGGAAATATAAGATAGAAAATTGCTGATTTGGTAACACCTAGCACTGTTTCTATATCGGATATTTGGATCCAATAGCCAGATCCTCTGATCAGGTCATGAAAGGTCAAAGGAAACTAAAGGTCAGAATAGATGAATTGTCTAGAGACAGCTAGAAAGGCTTTAAACAACCTCTTTCCCTAAAAATAAGAGGTCGTTCTCGTTATCATTTAAAGGACATAACATGAAAAACAACATTCATCCTAGGTGAGTTGAACTGACTTCCTCCAAAGGAGGAAGTGTCAAGGGAATATTAAATTCACAAGCGGTTCCTAGTCGCATGCTTATCCCGGTCAAGGAAGATGATGATGTTAGGCTTTTGCAGGTAGGTGTCAACGTCTGCCTACATACAGCGCCTGGTATTCCCAAATGGTCACCCATCTGGTACTGCCCAGGCTCAATGTTGCTTAACTTCGGTGATCTAACGAGAACCGATGTGTGAACATGATTAATGATTGATTCCAGATTCCTTCTTGCTGATTATTAAAACAACTTAATTGGTGTTTGTTTGGGTTTTTAGTTTAAAACAGGAATTTGTATTTAAATCGCTCTAGTCAGCCAGCAGCATTCACCCTAGACGGGTTGAACCAACTTCCTCCAAAAGAGGAGGAGGTGTCAAGGGAATACTAAATTCACAAACGATTTCCATGTATATCCGAGTCAAGGAAGGTGACGATGTTGGGTTTTTGCAGTATATACAATGTCTGATATTCTCAAATAGTCCCCCATCTGGTACTGACCAGGCTTAACGTTGCTTAACTTTGATCTAGTGAGAACCAGTTTGTGAATGTGATTATGTCGTATAACTCACTGTCACAAAAGTCACAAAGCTTAGAAATGTGTCGGTCAATATGTTCATAGTGTTAATATATGTGTGTATTGGCAGCGTGGCATTGTGTGCGTGTGTGTGTGTGCATTAGTTTACCTTGTTGTTGTGAGTGCGTGTATAGATATGCGCGACTTCTTTTCTTTTTGCCTAAAAGGTCACGAGGGTGCTGTTAAGCATCATTAAGGAGAGATGCGAGAACTCTATAAAAAAAAAAAATTACTAATTCAATGTCAAAAATTTGCCAATGATAATTTTTTTTTTTTTTACACAGGCATCATCACATTATCAAGGCCAAGGTCACTCGAGGATAAGGGTTAAAGAGTGTACAGTAGAAATTGGACAATATAGTAATCATTAGTAATGAAAATTCGGTAAATTTGTTAACTTATATGGAACGGCTCATCAAGAACTTATTTACGTTAGACTTGAAGGCAACCATATTGTAGTCAGCCGGAAAGCAGGAAAATGGAAAACAATTCCACAGGCGTGCAGTTCTAAGAAAGAAGCTTTGTTTATGGAATCTACGTTTAGGTTTAGGCACAGATAAAGAGTGGGGGGAATTATTGATAGTGTTTAGAGCTAGACGAGTGTTTCTTGTGAAAGTTTGGCGAGGGGGGACCATAGATTGAAGCTCAGTCAAACACTTTCCATGAAAATAACGATACATCAGAGACAAACTCGCAACATCTCTTCTGTGAGATAGAGGTTGCAAGGAAGAGAAAAGGACATCTCCTACAAGGCTACGAAGTCTATTTTGAACTCTATCAAGGCAGGCCAAGTCCTTTCTAGCAGCTCCTGCCCAGATGTGGCAACAGTATTCCATCCTTGGACGTACCTGGCTCTTATATAGATAGAGAATAGCATCAGCAGTGAGATATCTACCAGATCGATAGAAAGATCCCACCATTTTTCCAGCGGCCTTGGCAACAGATTTGATGTACGTGTTCCATTTAAGATCAGGAGTAATGGTCCAGCCCAGAAGCTTGTCAAAACTTGAGGCCTCCTGAAGACGAGAGCCATTCATTTCAGTTGATGCCAGACGTGGATCAGAATGTTGATGATGTAAAGAGAGAAGCTTGGTTTTAGATGCATTAAAAGTAACCAGCCACTCCTTTCCCCATTGTACTACATGCTCAAGATCAGAGGAGAGAGAATTGGAGAGAACTTGGTCGTTTACTGTCTTAGATGTGCTGCCATAAATGGTAGTGTTGTCAGCATAAATGTCTACAAATGATGTAAGGATGTGATTTGGAAGATCATTAATATAGATCAGGAAAAGAGTTGGGCCCAGGATGGACCCTTGAGGGACACCGGCATTAATACTGTGAGCTTCTGATTTTTGCCCCTCAACTACTACTCTTATGAACCTATCAGAAAGAAATGATTTAATAATTGAGAAGACATTTCCAGCAATACCATAGCTAGAGATCTTATGAAGTAAACCTTTATGCCATACCCTATCAAAGGCCTTAGATATGTCAAGAGCAATTGCCCTAGAAAGGTTACCTCCGTCGAGAGATTTGCTAATCCTATGAGATATAACTGTATGTTATTAAACAGAAAACATAAGAACGCAGATCATATGAATAAAGGTTTGACGAAAGAGAAGAAGAAGTGAATTTCCAAATCCTCATATACACTAGCAGGGAGACCCAACGTTGCTCGAGATTATCAGCGAATGATCAGCAAATGTTTCACATTCTCATATTTTTTTATTGTCATCAAAATTGGTGAAATCGACCATTTTTCGATCAAATCGATTCATTGCCTGCTCTAATTGTGGGCCCACAACGATGCACCGGGAGCTTAGTCCACAATATATTGTAGTCTACATTGCACCGTAGAGAACCTATTGTCGATTTAAAAAATATATTTTTTTAATATATATAATATATATAATAGCTTAAAGTTTAAAATGCAAAAGTCAATTATCATAGTTCAATTGTGCTCTAAATAGAAACATTTATTTTGCACGCACCCCTGTAATATCAAATAATCTACTGTTGATTTTGTATGCCTGGCCTTACTGCTGTTGTGGTGAGAATGTCTTGAATTCAATTTTAAAATGAAAAAGTCAAGGATCATCATGCAATTGTGCTCTAAACAGAAACATTCATTTCAAACATCCCTGTCATATCAAAGAACCTACTGTTGATTTTTTTATGTCGGGCCTTTCGGCTTGTGTGGTAATAAAACTTCAAGTCACTTGTGATTTTAAGCTGTGTTTTCCTTTCATCGGACCTTTTTGATTATTGATTATCAATAATTATCAAAAGACATTTTGATACAAAACTTATCTAAGAACACTGCCAGGCACATAAAGTACTTTCGTGTGAAATTTCATAAAAATCGGCCCAGCCGTTTTCGAGTCCATAGGGAACGAACGCGCACATATAAAGATTTTTTTTTTATGATAGTAGAGATAGAGATTCCTAATTTAGTTAGTATTTTTTTTTTTTTTTTTTTAAATTTTTATTCACCCCAAACAGGGCACAATGTCACTTTGACATAAGGGACTTCTAGTTGGAAGCAAATTTACAGGGATACTATGTAGGGAGTTGAGCAGCAAGATGTATGTTCACATTACACTTGAACTTCTGCATGTCAGTACAGTCAGGGAAGCAGGAGGATATTCGAAAAGTCTAATAGTTTGAGGAAACAAATTATTAGAATAGAAGGTAACATATAACAATCTCTACAGTGTAAGAGTGGAATAATGCTGCTGGTTAGTCGGGAGGGGGTTACATCGAGTAAGTACACGTGCTTTGAGTTCAAAGTCCAAATACTTAAAAAAAAAAAAAAAAAATTCACAAAATTTGACTTTAAAAAGGCTAATCTGGCCACCCTGTATAAGATTATGAGAGTAATCTCTCTTTGATGTACGCTCATTTCGAATGTCAGTATAATAATATATCATCATTATTGTAAAGGTGCAAAGAAAGAAGTCAGCAAAACATTACATAAAAAAAGGGGACATTTGAAAGAAACAGGAGAAAAAATGGTCTGCCAAGAGATGCTGGACTGAAAGAGCAAATTAAAGATTGTCTCTCACAATGTGGTTTTATTATTTTGTATTGAACTATGTAGCACAATATTACTTTCTGAGTATTTATTAGTATTTGTTAATTTGTCTCATTTTGGTCAGTTCTATATTTAAAATACAATGGACACTAATTTTCATAGAAATGTTAAATAAACTTATATTTGCTGTGTTATTAGTTTTTCTGTTCAAAAAACTTTTTTTTTTTTTTTTGCACTATCCAGAAAAATATCAATTTTATCAAATATATTTGTTGATTAAATATATTTCTCATTCCATGGAATTTCCTTGGGTCCTGTTAGTCTTTACAATTAAGAAACGTCTGCATATGGGGTCAGTGTCTAATTTGGTTTCATCATATGAATGTGGCACTATCATTCGCTGAGGAGTGTTACTTCGTGTGTCCGTACTGTGGGGACGTTTCTGGAACGACTTTCACATCCTGGGCACAGCAACCAGCTCCCTGGGTAGCAAACACGATGAAACAATTTTTTGATGGAGATGTTGAAATGTCGTTGACTAAATCTGCTGGTGGATCTTCTAGAGTTTTCTGTCGCCAGGACCATTGTGCTGAAATTGCTGCATAAAATTACCAATCAAAGACATTTTCTTACAAAAATAAACATTATTTTATCATTTACGGAGCAGTTTAACTCAAAACCAGTTCTCAACAAAGTCGAAATACCAACCTTTTACGCCTGCCACAGATGAAGACCAAGATTCAGCTGTTACGTCTGTCACCAACTGCGGTCAGATCCTAAACTTCAGCTTTTAAGCCCATCATCAATTGCGGTCAGATTTCAAACTTCAGCTTTTACGTCCATCGTCAACTGCAGTTGGATTCTAACTGCTACGCCATTCTCCATTGAAAGAGAGAGAGACAGTGATAGACATAAATTAAAAATAAAGAGACTGAAATGTTGTTTGTAAAAACCTGGTTGCACCTGTGTACTGTGATTAGGTTGAGATTTTATAAACATCTGTCAATCTCCAGGTTGGATGAGCAATGATATTTTTAATTTAATTTTTTTTTTACAAAGGAGTCGCCACTTGTCAGGGCCTGGAGGCCACATGAGGATAAGAGTTAATGAGTGTACGGTAGTCAATGGGAAAATATTGTAGTAATCGTTAGTGGTGGAAATTTGGTAAATTAGATTACTTAAGAGGATGGCTCATCAAGAATTTGTTTATGTTGGACTTGAAGTCGACTATATTGTGGTCAGTTGGAAAGCAGGAAAATGGAACAGAGTTCCACAGGCATGCAGTTCTAAGAAAGAAGCTTTGTTCGTGGAATCTACGTTTAGAGTTAGGCACAGATAAAGATATATTTCGAGATGATAACAGCATAGACTTGATTTTACGTGTGTGTTCCCCGCCGCCTCCACCCGAGGATATGAAATCATGGGCAGAAAGCTTGCGAATGTGGGGAATTCAAGAGCTCTCTCAGAAAGGGCTCATTGAATCACATGACACTAGGCAACTGTTTGGGTTACTAGGCAGCAGTGCAATAGAATCGAAATATAATTTTTGTCCATGAAAAATAAAATACAATTAGAAATAAAAGACACGTAAAAATGAATTCAAGCAAAAGGCTATGCAAATATTCCAACAAATTGTTAAAAAAAAAATTGAAAGAATTTATAAAAAGGCAGATGACAAAAAAATGATATATTAACAAAATATAGAAAACATTGTTTTTAATATTTTTATTTCAATTTTTACATTTAAAAAAAAAAAAATTTAAAAAAATTCTGTATTTTGTGTGGGCCACAAGTTTACCAGGATTTTTTAAAAAATAAAATAAAGTCATAAAAATTTTTTTTTTAATAATAAAATAAAGTGATAAAAAAAATTTCTGATATTTAGAAAAAAAAAAAAAAAATGCAGCTAAAAGTAAAAAAAAACAAACATAAAACAAAAAAAAACATTGATAGTTTTGTATTTTGTTTTAGAAAAAACGTGTTTCAAAAAAGCCAAAAATAAACATTTTTCAATGCAAAAATAAGTAAAAAAAAAAAAATAAATAAGTAAAAAAAAATAAAAATAAAAATTTTTCAATGCAAAAATAAATAAGTAAAAAAAAATAAATAAAAATCAATAAATAAAATAACCAGCAATTTTTTGCGTGGATGTTTCTGCTTGCGGAAAGAGAAGACGGAGAGAGAAAGAGCACAAGATGATAGTTTGAATTAGAATTCTTGTAAGGGGTAGGAGAATTATTTCTTCAAAGTTCAGAGAGTTCCTTGGATTCCCAACATACGTGCACTCACTTGGAGAGGAATTTGTAACCACATGATGTTGAGATTATTGCAAAACCTTAAACTCCATTGAAAAAAAAAAAAAAAATGAAATAAAATATTTGGAATACAAGTAAATCTCAACACCATACGGTTCGAAAATGGAAGGAGATCGAGGTAGGACTGCAAAAATTTATTTTTACATTCATATCTTTATCTATATAAATATATACCGATCATATTGAAGCGGCAATCACCCTAAGCGGGTTGAACTGGCTTCCTCCAAGGGAGGAAGTTTTATGGGAGTATGAAATTCACAAATGGTCCCAAGTCGCATGCATATCCCCTGTCAGGAAAGATGACGACGTTAGGCTTTTGCAGTTCTTGCGGAGAGGTGTCGACGACCTTCTACATTCAGTGCCTGGTATTACCCAAATGGTCACCCATCTGGTAGTGACCAGGTTCAATGTGGCATAACTTTGGTGATCTAACGAGATTGTATATTTTACACATGATTAAAACCATCTACAAAATGTAACTGGTCTTATTTTCATGCTGCTCTTTTTAGAATAGTGAGCACTTTTTGCTAGATAAGTGTTTGGCATATCATTTCTGGTGCTTATGCACTTATGTTACCGTGCGATTTTTTGAATAGTAATTTCAAGTTTCGCAATATCTTTGTTTTTTTTTGTTTTTGTTTTTGTTTTTTTAATCAAATTGTTAGGTGGAAGTACAGAATAGTTACAAAACACCCTCCCTTCCCTATGTTAAGAATGGCTTTCAAAATAACATTATTTCAGCACAGTAACATAAGTAACTCATTGCTTAGTATTGTCTTGTATTAGGTATATTTTTTTTAGCATTTAGCATTTTTTTAGCAAAAAAAAAAAAAAAAAAAGCGTTAAATATTTAAAACAGAGTGAAATGATGAATTACAAATAAATGTCATAGATTATGTTGGTGTCTTAGGGAAATACATTTTTCTTTCTTATTTTAGCAAATAATGAATTCTGTTTAGAAGATTGCATAAATGAAATGTACATCGGACAACATTTTGTTATTGAAATGTTGCAGCATCAGGGAATAACACACACACACACAGTAAATGAAAATAAACTCCGTGGTTTCTTGATATTACAAATCCGATTGGTATTATCAAATCTATAAAATCTTTGATGTATGGCATTTTTTTTTTTTTTAAATATTTTTTGTGATTTGCAAATTTTACCATTTTTGCAAACTTTGATTTTAAATGCGTTTTTAATGCAGATATTTCACCTGAAATGCATTGGTGTAAAAAAATCAATGTATGCAAGCACCAAAATTACGGAATACAAAATTCAAACTTAGGTTGGACTTTCACAATGAAACATATCTGCATTAAAAACACATTTAAAATCAAAGTTTGCAAAAATGTTAACATTTGCAAATCAAAAAAAAATATTAAAGAAAATGATGCAAACAATTCATGCTGCTGCTTGGAAATTTTGCCGTTTTTTAAAAACTTGATTTTAAATGCATTTTTAATTCATTTTATTTACACACACACACATATACATGTGTGTGTGTGTGTGTGTAATGATGACATGCAATTTGTTGAGTATTACCATTGGTGTGAAACTTAACAGCCTACACGTTTATACGCAAGGGTTACATAAAATGAACACCTCTTCATAATGCAGCAGCTATGTATTTTTCACAAGCAATTCTAGAATAGAAGTCTTCGTTAAATATGCTTGCCTCTTTAAGATGACGGCCAGTTACTGTGTCATTAAAAAGACGTCAAGCTCTTGAAGCTTTCAAGCAATACGTGTACATCTTGCTTTGGTAAAGGAGGAAAAGCCTTGCACAGGACCAATCCACTTTCTATGTGACACCCTAAAAAAGAAGAGAAAGTCTAAATTATTGGAAGCAACAGTTGCCATGTTAAACCAGAATTTCTTCTTTGCAAAGGTCGAAGGGGACATACTTGATAGTTTTATTACATCCTTGGGCATTAACTTAAGCATTTCGATGTCCCGACACACACACACAAACACACACCATTATGCAAATATACACAGTAGATATCCGTAGACATTGTTCATTGAAATCAGAAAACATCCTTCACCATCCATCCAGTGCAGCTGCAGCCGAGATTGAACTCACTACACGAATTTGTAGTGCAATTCAAATCTTGTCCGTAGTCGAATACTTGATGCTTTGCCAGGGCAATTAAGGGTATTTTTTGTTGTGGCGCCATCACTAGACAGGGTGCGTAACCACGGCTTAAGAGAGTCCCATCTACCCTCAAGAGAAGGATAGACTGCACCAGTTTCTCAACCTGGTATTTTACCTCGCGGTATATAAAGTGCCTCGCCTTCCCAAATGGTCACCCATCTGGTACTGGCCAGGCTCATCGTTGCTTAAGTTCGGTGATCTGGCAAGAACTGGTGTGTCAACGTGATTGTGCTGTATTACTAACACCCTTCACCCACTCAAATGGAAATAGGTTGCATTTACATAATCATCCTGTTTCAAAGCCATTCGTTATGTAGACATTCCATCTTCATATTATAAAGATTTAAAAAAAAATGCGTTGAACACTGTTGAATTAAATGAATCTAAATACCAACTTTATTTAAAAAAAAAAAAATCCTGATTTTTGAAACATTAATAATATTGTTGCTCTAAACAAAACTTATTATAGAATTATGCAAATTTAATTTTGGATTTAGTTTTATTTATATACACACAAAGGCATACAAATGTTAAAAGCATGTATAAAAAAAAAACAAAAAAAAAAACATGATTATTAAAGTATTATAAACAATCTCTTCAATTTCTTTCAACATTTATAAAAAAAAAATTATTTTATATCAATATTTTAAGAATCATTTTTTTTTTTTTAAATAAATTAAAAAATATTTGATGCCTTAATTATAATTCACCAACGAAATACTTTAAAATGTTTTTTTTTTTTGTGGCCAATGAATAATTTTAGTATGAATTGCAAAAAATGGAATTATCACAAAAAAAAAAAGAAAAAAAAAAAAGAAAAATTTTTTTTTTTTTTTTGATTCATCAGAAAAAAAGTTACTTATTTTATTTGGGGAATGAAATATTCAATTAATCAATTAATAATAATTAAAATACAGAAAAATAAAAAACTTCCCAGCTTTCAATATGGTCAAGTGGGAAAAGCAATAAAACCTTGTTCTAATGACACCACTGTCTCATCCCCCCCCCTACTCACTCACCTAAACTTAATATTTTACAGAGGATTCATTGTTCACTTTTATATATTAATTCTCAACCTAGCATATCTTGCCTTAATATTACATCGGAATTCCCCGTGACACATTTTACTCATGGTAGAAATAAGGGCGGCGCAGCTGAATGTACCAAATAACTTATAATACTTTTTCTTTTAAAAGTTACTTGATAAAAATGACGATTTTGACAGAATTTCAGGTCATTTTTTTTTTTTTTACGTTTTCACTTCCAAGTTGTTGTAAAGTGCTTTGAATGAGGACTAATCATATAGGATTGAATTTTTGTTGTATCAGCAAAATTATGGTGCTTTTCTTGAAACCTATGATAAGCTCACAATCATATATATATATATATGTGTCATCCACGTACAGTACTGTTTCACAGCTCATCAGTGCGGCTAGACAGGCAACTACCTCAAGCCAGGATTGAAGCCTGACCGCCTGCACGGCAGTCAAGGCTCCTAACCATTACGCTAATCGGCGGCTGCTATGCGAGTCGTGAATTAACGATGTTTTGACATCATCCGAAATACCTAAGCTCGATTTGTTTACATAAAGAGCATTGCTTTCTACGCTAATGGTAATTCGTGTATCACTTCTCAATATGCTTAACTCAAGATGAGGAGCATTATATATATATATATATATATATTCACACACACACACGTGTGTGTGTGTGTGTGAAGTTTGTGAGAGAGAACTCCAGCAAAGTACTCGATTATAAAGAAATCATCAAAATAAAAGCATAATATTTATTTATATTTGTTTTACAGAAGATCAGAAAAAACATTGATACCGTCGGTTTCACATTTAAACAAAAGGGATCAATACCTGGTTTTCTAAGTCAAACTCAATTCTGCCTAGACATAAACAGAGGCCGAAGAAAATCAGACATAAGCAACCAAATATTGGTCCTTTGAAACTGATGGTACCAATTTTGTTCTGATCTTTTGTAACACGCACACACATATATATATATATATATATATATATATATATATATATATATCATGCAAGTACTTAAGCCCTCTGTGTGCATTTCTCTAAAAGAAAATGCTTGTATATCTCGATAAGAAAAATCAAATTTTCAGAATTGGGACAGATCCAATTCAAAATAGCAGACCTTACACTCACAAAAGGTTTGATGTCTTTTAAGATAGAGTTATATAACAAAGTGGTACTAGACAGGCCACTTCTTCAAGCTGAAATTGTTTTTTCAACAGTCATTATATATATATATATATATATATACACACACACACATACATACATACACAAAACAATAATAAATGTGGCTTAACACTTTACTGCAGTTGCACGGTTCATCCAATCTTTGGAAACATATTTATGAATTCTTCAACATTTTTATATGTCTGAATACAAGTTTGAATTTCTATTCAAGTGTAAAAAGAATGTTCCACAAAGATGTTTCCACAGATAGGATGAACTATGAAACTGCAGCAAAATGTTAAGATGAACCGCATTTATTATTGTTTTAAGGCTCTATCTGAGAAGATGTTGAGCTCTTTATGTGTACAAAGTTTGCTCTATTGTTTTTGGTTCCAATCTTGAGATTTGTTGCTGATGCTCATCGATGCTGACGCAAAAAAAGTACTGCAATCATCTGTGCAATGAAGAAGCCCCCTTTTCAAATATCGTTTTCAAATATCGTTTTCATTCCACTGAAAAATTTACTTGCTCCCCCCCCCAAAACAAGAGTATTAGTTAAAGAACAGCTCCCAGAAAAAAATACCCATACTCAATTAAGCAATTTAATAATTTGCAAGTAATAGGCGAGTCTTGAAACACGGTAGGAAATGAAATCCAAAAGAACTGTTCTGATAGTACACTTTGGTACCTATGGCGGCAATTAAAATACAGAAAAGCCTGTATGATGTACATACCAGTCAAGGAACGAATATGAAATATTCCAAAAATCATGTAATTTGATGAAGTAGTTTTAAAAAAATTTTTTTTTTATTCAAGCAAATCAAATTTTACGACTAAATGAGTCATTTTCATTAGCTATGATTAAATCTGATGAAATAAATAAGGGAAGACAACTCAAATCTAAGTTGAGGTGAAAAATCAGCCTTATGTTCAATACAGTTTAGTAGTAAAATCACTAAAAATTGTAAAATTTGATTTTCTTAGTTTTAAATAAAACTACCTTATTGATTTATGATTTTCGGAATATGACGTCTTCATTCTGTAACGATTACGTGCGTCATATAGACTTTTCTGTACTTTCTTTAATTTTAATTGCTGCCAATTTAATTTGCTGGAATTTATACTAATTTTGACAGGACACACAAGTATGTAAAAATGTTTTCACCTGAAATGCGTTGGTTTAAAAAATCATGAATGTAAACAAAGCACTGAACGTTCAACATCGTAATTTGTGATTAAACATACCCAAAATTTACACCCGATAAACTTATCTTTTCAGCATTCGCTCAGTCTCGCTGGCGCTGGCCAACACCATGATTAGCGATTCAACGGTTGAAAATAATAATTTCCTTGCGTTTTTCCATTTGCTTCTGGAAGTTGAGTCCGGCCCTTGTTAACCAAACGTAGACCCGACTCAGCCTCCTCTTCTTTCTCTTATGACTTTCTTTAAAGTTTTTAGTTGGACATAAGAAATGAAACAAATGGCTGAAAAACAAGAACTTCATAACAAAAGTTACAGATACATGTATAAACGCAAGAAATTTAATACCAAGAAATGGAATCCGGCAATAGTTCCATTCATATTTTTACATGTCAGAGTATCTCTATGAAAGATTTTGAGAAGAAATTCTATTTGTCCGTTGGTCTGTCAGAATTTAGTTTCAGATAACACTTTCATTACAAAAGGTGCAGATCATGTACAACATGAAAAGAAACTGGAATCTTAGGAAGATCTCCATCATTCTAGTAATTATCAGAGCAACCAGACTCATGAGAAAGAATTTCAAAAACTACCTGGCAAATATACTTGGTGAACCAAGTGCAAGAGAGATACAAACAATTGCACTTAAAGGTTAGAATCTTAAAAAAAGATCTCTTGGCTGGAATATGTGAGATAGCGGGTGAATGTCTGACATCCAGTAGGATGCCCCATCTTCAGCTAGAGCAAAATAAGAAGAAAAAAAAAATTCTGGACATTTTTGGGGATGGAAAAGCCACTGAAAACATTTTAAACAATTCTTTGGTGATTAAAAAAAACTTAAGAGATTAAATTCTAAACAAATTTCTATAAAAGTGAAAGTTTCTTCTTACACAACCGGAAATAACGAAATTCTTCACTGGATACCAAGAGAAATTGAAATTTGAACAAGACAAGAATTCTTTCAGGAATCTTAAAAGATGAAACCAAATTTAGGAAACTTTGGTATTTTTTTTTTTTTTTGGAAGAGTTTTTATGATTTTTGCAGTCAACTACCTTTCAAATCTTGTAAAGAATAGGACATGTATTGGAAGATCAAACTATGTTGCAACTTAATTCTAGAGCAATCTTAGGATGGATTATATACATATGACATTGGTGCTTGTATAGATTGGTGATCTTTTAAACTAACGCATTTCAGGTGAAAACATTACATACCTAGGTGTTTATTAGTATGAATTCCAAAAATTATGAAAAATGATCCTGTATAAAAATAGAATTTATTGAATTATCGAGTTTTATTGTATGCTTTAATGTGGAAAGGTTGTACGACCAATTCTGCATGACAAACTGACTTATCTTCCTTGACTTAAATAAAGGGTCTACTATTTTTAAACAAAATCTCAGAACATAATTGTGGATGATTTCTAGCTAAAAATACATCATAACTACTGGATCATTTTTCGTAATTTTTGTAACTCAATTTCGACAATGTTTTCACCTGAAGTGCATTAGTTTACAAGATCATCAATATTCACACACACCATGACATCTTATGTAGAAGAGTCCGGTCTAGGAAAAATAAATTACTGGAATGATTTTTTTTTTTTTAGCTTTCTTAAGATCAAAATTTTAGAAAAAGTTGTTGTTACAATTATATCAAGTAAAATTATTCGTGTCTTTCTGACTGGTATGAAAATACGCCATCTTTTGTTTAATTTCAAATGCAAACGTGTAGAGGCATTTTGGGAAGTCAGTGTCTTTTTAACATTGGATTTCTTGAAAACAGGACACCCTTTCTAAAATTATGCGTTTTAGACCTGATAAATTTTTGTGAGCAAAAGAAGGTTTTTTGGGGAAAAATAAGTGATAAACAAAAAGATATTCAAACGAAAAAAAAAAAAAAAAAATTTTTTTTGTTCAATCATAATTTGTTCAATTAATTTGTTATTAAGAAATGAACAATAAAAAATTAAAAAAAAAAAATGAACTTCAAATAGAAAAGTTAAAAAAAAAAAAAAAAAAAAAAAAAAAAAACGGCTCTAATAAAATGGCACCTAAGAAAACCTTTTCCTTACACAGGAGGCAGGGACTTTGGGAAATTTTTGCAAACCAATTTTAGAGAAGAAATAAAAAAAAAAAAATTAAAAAAAACTGATGATGATGCTTAATAAGTTAAAAAGAAAAAAAAAAAAAAATACGTTTTTTTTTTTTTTTTTTTTTAAACTCACTATGATTATGAACATCCACTCTCAACAGGATCACCTTTCTATTCTAGAAAACACTAAATCGCAAGCTATTTAATAAGCATGTCTTTTTCAAGTTGAGAACACCATTGCAAAGAATAGTGCTTTACTTATTAGAGAAGGAATCATCAACAACCCAAAAGAACTATTTACAAGCATAAAAAAGCAAGATGACACCATTGTTTCATAGACAGATCCAAAAGTCAAGTAATATCTCTACATGGATTCATCATTTTGGATCAATGCTATCGATTTGCAAATCAGGAACAATTAGTGAGCTTACAATAAATAAAGTCAAATACAAGACAATTCCAGAACCTTTTTTTTTTTTTTAAATCACTGTTTTAAAACACTTTTTCTGGTATTAAAAAAAAAAAAAAAAAAAAATGTACATATTTACACTATCACAAAAATCTTTTCTTTTTTTTTTTTTTTTTAGTGCTCAGAATTGAAAACTAAAATATTCACACCCTGAGTTAGATATACAATGCTATATCATAATTATTAATCATAATAATAATAATGATGATATACAGATACCTCATCATGATCTGATTAGCTCTTAACTTAAAAAAAAAAAAAAAAAAAAAGTTAATTCAAGGGAAATAACTCCTGAGATTTATATCCGGGTCATAATTATTTCAGTATCTGTTTATTTGATCAACTGCATCAGCTGTATTGCCATCAGATTATTATAAAAAAAAAAAAAAAATCAATCTATCCATTTTGTGATAATTTCTTCTGAGACAGATTTTGAAATTTTAACAGGATGTTAACACTTAATAAGTTTCTTACAGCTGGTCAGGCGTGACTTGTTTATAATTTGAAATAAGTTATAGAAAAAAAGGCAACTAAATTTATTGCAACAAAATCATGAAATGAACCCTAGTGAAATATATAATATATACATCGATGCCTCCGTTCAATCTCAAAAGACAAAGGATACCCCCTGTAGGGGCAGCTGTGCGTGTAATTATGTGGCAAGGGTTGCGTAATCTCCAACCACACCCCTCTCCTGAATCGCCACTGCTTGAGTCCAGTGGCAAGGAAAAGTCCAGGATGACTGGAAACAATGGCGAGATAAGCGGAGAGTACATACAGCACCTGGAAGTTCCAAATGGTCACCGATCAGGTACTGGCCAGGCTCATTGTTGCTTAACTTCGGTGATCTGACGGGAACCGGTGTGTCAAACGTGATTATGCTGTATATACGTAATATATACATGAATTTATATATATATATATTATATATATATACGCATACACAAATCCTACAAATTGAGTACTCTAACAATCTAGAATATAACATAGAACTCCCAGAATCACGAACTTGTTTCCCCTATCTATCGCACTGTATGATTCTGGGGGCTTCATATCCACATGTCAATTTTTTTACATTAATTATATATATATATATATATATATATATATAAGCTCTCCTATTAAATCAAACATGACTTTAACATCATAACACATGATGCAATCATAGATTTCCGTGATCATGTTCAATTCTGTTTATTTTCTTTTTTAAAGTTAAAAAGTTACTATTTTTCTGACGAGTCAGTGCAAAAAAATATTAAAAATTGACATGATTGTTTCTGCACTACGAAACAGGCTCTGTAAAAAAAAAAAAAGAAAAAAAAAAAAAAAAAAAAGAAAAAGTGGACGTTTTGACATGTAGAAATAAATAAATGATAAAATGAATAACATTTTTGAATTTGGAATATAGGTGTTTTGGCATATATTCATATATGCCATGTTTTTAACTATTTAACATAGATCTAGCTTCAAAGAAAGGGTGAAATATAATTGGAAAAGAATATTTTCTCATCATATATATATATATATATATATATATAATTTGACATTTGGATACAGGGCTAATATAAATCTAATGTTAAATGGCACTTTCTTCATCTCCATGCAAGCATCAGATGATGATGATGATGATGATGATATATAAAAAAAAAAGTAGTGAAACTTTTATCATCTAAATTTGATTCAAGATGGAGGATTTCTACATTTTACGTCTGCGCAAAAAAACTAATGAAGAATTGTGTTAATATAAACTGAAGACCAATACAACGTCTATCCTTTAGGAGTTTATTGGTAGTGAGTGATAGAAAGCATGTTAGGATAAAGAATTTCTGAACTTCATACATGAAGAAGCTGAAGAATTGGTCGGCATCTGGCACTGAAACGATTTGGTAGAAAAAAAAAAAAAAAAAAAACGCAAGCAGAAAATTAAAAAAAAATTTAAATGCTTTAATAAAAAACTTTTTTTTCATTCATTATTCAATTTCTTTTCTGTATTTTTTAATTGAAATTTTTAACATAGGGGGGGGGGGCGGTTAATGTTTCAATTTGTGTAAATTAAGGCAATACCCATAAGAGGCCTGGCAGGACAGCTATTCATACACTATCACAGGGAAATAAAAAATTTGCAAAGATTATGAAAATTAGTTGCTCTGAAATTCATTATTTTCAGACTTTGTTGATGGAAAAGTTTCTCAAATGATAAAGTTTCCTATTGATTCTAAAATTCTGATGAGTTTTAATCAATTCAACAGTATAAACATATTCAGTATCATTTCTGCAACTTATTAGAAAAAAATGTTCACAATTTGGGAAGTTGGTTATTGCATTATAAAGAATGTTATTTTTATTCTTTATAGATTTACATTTGTGAAAATAATTTATAATTATATACAGCACTTCCCAATAACTAATCACTCGATATTGCTAATAAATTCCTTGCTAATTGTGATTTTTCAGTAATTTAGATTTCCAAGTGTCTGTCCCCAGCTGCGGACCATAGCTTCATATTTGCCAGCCCTGTTGTAGGTATCACCATGATATAAATAGATGTTAGAAAAGGACATGATTTTTCTTGCTTATTTATTTTTTTTTATATTGCAGAAAATAATTATAGATCCGAAACTGATTACAGCCAACTAAAGTACCCCAACATTTTCTGCGAGCCTATTTCCAGAAGCAATGGAGACTCAAAATAGTCCCTTTTGGTCGTTTTTTTTAATTATTGAAAAGGTTTTCCATCATGAAATAATGTTAAGAGTATTTGTACTGTGAAGCGATTTATTGAAAATTATAAAAATAAAATTAGTCTGTGTTTTGACTTTTATATGTTTATGAAACAAGTTTTTTTTTTTTTTTTTTTTAATCTTATTTTCAAAAACATTTTTATCATAAAAGTGAAAATAAAGACTAATTTTGTTATTTTTATAATTTTCAATAATTTGCATTGTTTTTTTTTTTTAATTTCAATAAATCACTTCAAAATACAAATATTCTTAACATTATTTCTAACAAAATAAAAAATAAAACAGAAAGAACTATTCTGAGTCCTCACAATTGCCAGAAACAGGCTTGCAGAAAACATTAAGAGACTTTACTTAAGTTTAACCACAAATTTATATGAAGAAATATTCTTTGTTTAAAAATAATTCTTATATAAGATTTCGTAACGTTGCTCCTAAAAAAATTTTTTTTTCGTTAATTTTTTGTTTGTCAACTGATGTTTTACTATTATCTAAAATGTGTACATTTTTTTTTTTGCTTAACGAGTATTTAATTTGATTAATCGTTAAAATACTTTTTCCTTCTTTGTAAAATGGTACATTTTAAATATTGGGCCAAGTTTTTCTAGGTGGAAACAAAAAGCAATAACCATAAAAGTCAAACATTCTTATTTTAAAGCTGTGTGGACATATTACAAGGATATGTGTTCTGTTGGATTTTTTTGAATTTTATTGATCATAAATTAAGCGAATGCCTTCCACACCCGTGAAAGAATCAGGAAAAAAAACAAAAAAAACATCCGTATTTCTACATACAATGGCCATTTTTTTTTCATCCTCTTTTTCATTTTTCAAAAATAAAATACAAAAATTATCAATTGTTAAAAACGGTAAAAAAAAAATAAATAAAATAAAAAAACTATTACAATTTTCTTTTTATTTATTATAATGTCCGATTTTGCGTTGCTTTGGGGATTTCATAAAGAAGCATCACAACCACAAAAAAAGATCAACATGCTCAGCCAGGCATTTTTTTTTTTTTTTATCTGGTAGCAATGTTCGATTTTGACAGCAAGAAAGAATTTTGTATTAAAAACAAAATTTTCTTTTCTTTTTTTTTTTTCAAGCAGGTTTGTTTACTTGTTATCAAAATGGCGAACAGGCGTGTGCAAGGGAGATAACTCTTTAAGAACAACAGTTTATTATACCTTGTTTTCCTGGGGGTGGATGGAGGGGGGGGGGTCAACCTTAATAGTTGATATTTTATATAATCTGGTTTTTGTGTCCTTCACACATATTTTTTTTTTGTGTGTGTTGTTAAAAAATGTGACAACATTGCATTAGAAAATAAAGTTGGATCATACAGACTACTATCCTCTCACACCTTGGTCGTTATATCACGTTTCACAGCCTATGTAACTTTCGACCATCATCGTATTTAGTTTAACGTCTGTGTTTACATGCTGGACTTCAGGTACATCGTTTTGAACTTGGGAATCTGGACTTTGACCAAAACGCTTAATAACCAAGACGAGTATAATTAAGATAATCAATCCTCATCTTTCTTAAAAAAAAAAAATTCCGGAAAATAAACTTGCTCACATTTTTGGAGGCAAAGTCGGTGATTTCACTACTAATCATCTCAGCAACAGCTGTTCTTAAAAACTTTTTTTTCTTATGCGTCAATGTTTTTTTTTTGTTTTTTTTTGTTGACACATCCTAGAAATGTCTGTGGTACAATATGTGCACATATTGTCAATGGAAACCCAAAAAGTTTCACACACACACACACACATATATATATATATATATATACATACTATGCATTATTTTTTTTATTTTTTTATTTTTGGAATCCTTTGAGATGAGGCTTCATAATTTATGCATCCACTTTTTTTTTTGCAAACTCTTATCCTCATCTTCATAGTTATTACTGTTTCATCATGTTTCGGTCAACTCATTCTCTTGCCTTCTTCAGGTGATTAATCATGACAAGATAAGAATGCCGAGTCTTGTAACTTGGGATCTGTGACATAGTACAAACGTTGAATCTCTACCGTTCCAGATGAATATTGTCTGAAAAAAGCGGTTTCAATCCTACTCAAAAGCAGGACAGAGGATTAGTTGGCCAAAACCGTGAGACAACGACAACTATGGAAGGCAGTATTTACTGGGGATACGGTTACAAGACTCTGCATTCTTATCCCGTTGTGGTTAATCACCTGAAGAAGGCCAAAGGATGAGTTGACCGAAATGTGGTAAAACAACAACTGTGAAGATAAGGATAACAATCTTCGAAAAGAATGAATGCGTACTATTTATTGTTAGCCATTTTGATTTTAAACAGTGTCTCTACTTTTCAGTTTTGCTTTTTGTTTTCTAAAATATTCAATTCTTGCTTACATCTCCATAAACATAAATGGCTTAAAAAAAAAAAAAAAAAAAAAAAATTGCTTGTTCAAATTTTTCTCTTTCATTTAGCCAATAATCTTAATTTGTACAAAAGCTAATGTATTTGTCAAGTGTTGGATCTTGTCACATAGCTTTTACAAAAAAACAGTTTGAACATGTAGGAAGGGAGGGGGCAGTCAAAGAAGCTGATTTTGAGTTTGCAATAACACTTTTCAAAAAAAATTTTTTTTTTTTTCGTCTAAATCCCTCTTAAAAATATATATATATATGTTTAAAATGAAAGCTGGAAAAATCTAAGAGCAAAATAGCCGAGCTGGAATTGGTATTTGAAAAAGAAAATTAAAAAAAAAAAAGGGGAGGAAATTTGGTTTTATATAATTCTTTTCTAATGACATTTAAAAAAAAAAAAAAAAGTTTAATTAAAATTACTTTTTTTTTTTTTTTTTACAATTTTTTTTAAAATTCAATTAAAAATGAAAAAAAATAAAAAATCAGAATAAATTAAAGATATAACGTTTGTTAAAAATGATAAACCTTTGAAGTTTTGAGTCGAATGAAAAGGTAAAAACGTGTAATAAACAAGAATGAGGAGTTTTGAGAAAAAGACAAAAAAAAAAGGAAGGAATGAAAAAAAAGGAAGGAATGAAAAAAAAGGAAGGAATGAAAAAAAAAAGTAAGGAATGAAAAAAAAAAGTAAGGAATGAAAAAAAAAAAGTAAGGAATGAAAAACAAAAAAAAAAGGAAGGAATGAGAAAAAAAAGGAATGAGAAAAAAAAAATGGAAATGTGAGGGGAGGGAATTTTAAAAATAGATGGCTTGATTAAGTTTTATAATTGGCATGTGCTGGGGATGGGTCACTGTGTTGATGGGGGAGAGGGGTCAAAAACCACATGAGCTTTTTATGTTCACTGGGATTTGTTTTGTTTTCCGGATGGCTTAATAGAGGCGGATTCAAATATGAAAACTAGTAGCAATTAATTTTCTTTAAAAATAAAATGTGGCAGAAATGTTCAATGGTTGATTTCCAATAAGGACGGGTTCTTCTCCAAAATCTTCAAGATTATCTTGTCGACGTATTTCTTCAGACGATCGTTAACATCTTGCTGTTCTTTCAATGCTTCCATTAGCTGAGAAAAAACATAAGAGAATTTTAGATTTAGAAATTGGTCATTCTTAAAAACTGTAACAGACTTCAAAATATTCCTAATCATTTAGTACAAACACAAAATTTTTTTTTAAATTTATCTTTATATAAATACAAAAGATGCACCCAGCATTGCCTGGTAGTAAACGTAACATGAAATTCCCTTACAAAAAATGAAGTAAAAAAAAAAAAAAAAGTAACCGAGACACTTGCATACAAGTATTATATTTTTTCTAAACAGTTCACTTCTTGTAAGTAAAAAAAAAAAAAAAAATACTCAGATCAAAACTAAAACCTAAAAACAGTGAGTCAAGTATGATAACCATTAGACCAGCTTGACACAAATCAATGAAGCCCTATCTCAAAGGATTCTAAACGAATCAAAAATAAATAAAAATAATATACAAAGATCATTTCATACCAGTTTTTTATACTAGGAAGTTACTACTTAACAAGGCCCAAGAACAAGATAAGGGTCAATGAATGTTATTTAGACTGTTTTTTCCTGCTTATAGTAAAGTTGAAAGGTTTTGTGGAAAATATCAACGGAGTTGCTGAAATTTGCATATTCTTTTAAACATTCATTTTAATTAATTCCCTATTAGTTTTTTTTGGTTTTCTAATCGGATGATCATCTTTAGTTAACTATTACGTGTAATTATATTCATGCAGATATTCTACATGATTTATAATTATGTAATATTTGCGTAAAAAAGTTATAGTAAACACAAACCTCTTTCTACATATATTTATGTATGCGTGGGTGTATATATATATATATATATATATGTTTTAAAAATTTTGCCTACCAAACTCCTGTCAGTTTTTGGTCTACATTACTGGTTCAAGGATCACTTAATTTAACGTAAAATGAGCACCCTTATGGCCACCTTGGCTATAAAGTGGATGGTCATTTTATGTTAAATTAATATTAAAAAAGTGATCCCCCACTTTATAATTTCTTATCTTGAAACTACTCGTTTTCTGGGATTTTTACTGTTATTTTCGTTTTCAGCACCCTCGAAAACCTTTAATAGTGGTATTTTTAAAGGATTTTTTGTGGGTGGAAAGATACTACACCTTTACCAATACTTTAATCATAGTCATTTATTTTCCTAGTTTTGCATATGAATTACAAAATATCTGATATTTCCCCCGAAACATCTGGCGTTGATGAAGGGGAGACTAAAAATTTCTGCTATAGTTTCAAATGATCTGAAATAACAGCCAGGGGAGACGATTCCAAATATTTCTAATGTTATATCTCCACTCTTTGATTTTCGTACATAAAGTAAATTTCACAGTGCATAAGGCTTATTTGATACTGGAGATATTCATAATCGTATCCTATTTCCAAAAGAGGGGAGATATAACATATGAGAAATATTTGGAATCAAGTCTCCCCTTGCTGTTATTTCAGATCATTTGAAACCATAGCAGCAAGTTTTAGTCTCCACTCCATCAAGGCCAGAGGTTTTGGGGAAATATATATATCTATAATATAAAGCTAAATGTGTGTGTGTGTGTGTCTGGTCATGAATAGGCTCCTATATGGTTGACTATTTTAAAAAGTTATGTATCGAGACACAGGAATGAGTAGGTTTGATCTGGCAGAACAGTGGTTCATTAAAATTGTGGGGTTTGTGTTCTCGTCTGGTCCACAAAGTATGGAAATAAAAAATTTAATAATTAAAAAAAACATTTACAAGTGTTTTTGATATAGATGTACATAAGAATACTTTGATAAGTATGTTTTAACTTTAATAGGGATACTATAATAAAATTGTGGGGTCTGCATTCGCGCCTAGCCTCCATAGAATGGAAATAGGCACAAACTTTAATAAAGACTTTTCATATCTATCTGTGTAAGTATACTTTGATAATTATGGTTCAGTTTGAAGAAATATGGTATAATAAAATTATGGGGTGTTTGTTCACGCCTGACCTCCATAGAATGGAAATATGTCACAAAGTTTAACAAGGTTTTTTTAATATAGATCCACAGAATATTGTGATAAGTGTTTCAGTGTGATAAATTATGGGGTTTATCTATTTTATTTTTACTTTCATCATATTTTGCTTTGGTTTTGCTACCCCCAAATTCGAAGCTATCTCTTTACAACCCTTCCTTTTCATAACCTATCATACTTTCATAAATCAGAGTCCATTTTCTGTAGACTGTTTTTGAACCCAGTCAACGACGGGCACTTTTGCTAGTATATATATATTTGTTGACAAATGACAAAAGAAATAAAAGTTCCCACTGATATGGCATCGAGAAGCCTACCCAGAAACTACTGCATGATCCAAACTCCATTCACTAAATGGCAATACACCAGTTGTGGGAGTTACAACAAGGTTCGAGTCCCTGACTATAAGGTTGATAATATCGGCCCAGATAAAATATTTACCTCCAATAACCTGATTAGTGACATGGCAGCAGGAGAAGAGATTAAAAAAAAAAAAAAATTGCTCAGAAGGTTCGGTTATTACTCTCACAAAACTGCCAACTGAGTAGACACTTTTTCTTCTCCCTTTATCAGAAACATGGTAGAGGACTGAGGAACAACAAAAAAAGGGGAAATGAGAATTACAAGGCTAATGCATTTTCTACTTTTAGTTCAACATAGGAAATTTGCTGGGTGTGTGTGTATATATATATATATATATATATATATATATATATATATATAGCAACCTTGTCTGTTGTATGAGGAACAGTTTCTATCAACTTTCTGTCAATTTTTGTGCTACAGATTTGAAACTATATACATAGGGAATTTGGACCTGTGGAACAAATTCGATTCGGTCTTCAGCTGGTAAAAATAGCTGCTAAGGAAAATAAAATGGCAACTTAGCAGGTGTAAGTCAACTTAAAATCCTCTTCTACGCATGCATAAATATACATTTATAGGTAAAACAACTTTTTTTTTTTTTTTACTTTTTATATGTATATAGCCGTTGCTTAGGGGATAACGAATAAGGCCGGAGAGCTACAGGTTTCGATTTTGATTCTAGCTGATAGCACCCAAGTCATTTTTTTTTTAAATCACTACTATATATTGGAGACAATATAATAATAGATAAGGAATTGACTATAATAATAAATACGAAACCTGTATAAATTAAAATATCATATTTAAGTGTATTTTACAACCAGGCAACGCTGGGCAGCCTGTATATATAGGGTAGGGCCTCGAAACACGCGTGTACATAGATTACTGTTTTTTAAAAAATAATAAATAAATACGTCCAAATAAAAAGAGGGCGACTTTCTAAGAAAACACCGGATCTCCAAGGTGGAGACGATAACCTTAATATCGTTTAAAAAATCAACAACAAAACTATGTGAATATAGAAAAGATAAAAACTAAGCAGTAAATTGTCTATGGCATCATAGCGTGATGGATGAAGATGCCGGACTGAAATACATAAGGTCTGGGGTTCGAGTCCTAACAACAGTCAAGCTACGTTGAAGAGGGGTAGGGCCCCGAAAACCCCATGTACGTAGATTACTGTTTTTAAAAAATAAATAAATAAATAAATATGCCCAAATAAAAAGAGGGCGACTTTCTAAGAAAACACCGGATCTCCAAGGTGGAGACAATAACCTTAATATTGTTTAAAAAGTCAACAACAAAACTACATACATACATTATATATATATATATATATAAAAAATCTGTGTTTGTGTATTTTTTTTTTTTTTTTTTTTTTTTTTTTTTTTACTCATGTGCACCCTCTAACAAGGCCTTTTGCCACTTGAACGTAAGGGGGTTATTATTTGGGTATCATGCATAGGAAAGATTAACAATGTTTTACGTTACATTTAAACTTCTGCATATCAGTATGCAGGTAGCAGGAAGGGAATTCCAAAATCTAGCTGTTCGAGGGAAGAAACTATTAGACTAGAAAGCTTTCTGGCATTTAGGGACCTCAGTGAAGGGGTGTGATTTTGTTGCTAAGCAGGTTTGTCGAAGATATGCATGTCAAGGGGGTACAAGTGCAACATTGCAGTGATGGGACAGGGGTTAGAGATTAGTTGACAAAGTGGGACGTATTAGATTAAGAATGTATTAGATATAAATAATCAATATGTAATTAAATTCTACTATAAAAGATGGTGACGGTTGTCTTTCTTACCTCCTCCTTTGTGAGATGGTCAATCTCATCGGCCAAAGAAATGGCACCATTGTATTTCAGCAAGCGTCGGCCCTCTTCCATGCAGCGGCTCAGCAGCTGGACGTTCAAGTCATCATTGGAATCGCGCAAAGTACGGTTTTCCTGAAATTAAAAATGATGCGATGCAAGAGGAAAAATGAAGAGTAAAAAAAAAAAATAATTTATCTTTAATTTATTGGTAATAATAAAAAAAAAGTTCTCATCCTGAATTCAACCTAATTAAAAGAAAAAAAAAAATACAGAAAAATCATGTAAACTAGCAGAACCCATGGAAATTCCACAGTAGTTGAAAATTTTTGAAACAAGTTATGAATAAAAAATAAAATAAAACAAATAACGACGATTTAAAACAAACTTTTAGCAAATTCTTTTTTAACCATTTAAAGCTAAAATAAATTGATTTAAAAAAGAAACAAATTTAGATTTTTTTTTTCCAATGAAAATTTAAAACTTTTTTTTTCTGAGTATTTTTTTATTTAAATTATTAAAGGCGCAGATGTCAATTCACTTGCACATTTTTCTTAAATTAAAAAAAAAAACTATAATTAAAAAAAAACTATAATTAAAAAAAAAACTATAATTAAAAAAAAACTATAATTAAAAAAAACAAAACAAAAAAAAACTTACTGTCTCCTCTTAACATGACTTTTTTTATAGGGAGGAAATTTGTTTACATTAATATTTGCGATGTTTTTTGTGACACTGGACATATGGACAAGTAAATTAATATTTAGATTGATCAAGATCAAATTTTTTTTTTTAACTAAGAAAAACAAATTTTATGATTTTTAGTGAATGATAATATTTTGCAGCCATTATGAGACTGACTAAACTAAAGAAAAAAAATTATTTCTAAAACATGGCAGAGCCATCTCACTTCCTCAAAAAATTTGATTCTGTTAAGTTAAAATAATTACTTTATTAATTTATGTGATTTTTGGAATATGACATTTTCGTTCCGTGACAGGTACAAACATTATAAAGATTTTTTTTGTGTGCTTTTGTTTGTTTTAAATTAGGTTGACTTCTGGAAAAGCCTAAAAACGTTTTAAGCAAGATTAATTGGAAACAAAAAAGCGAAATCGTTTTCACTTTTGTTTGTAAAACGATTCTCTTTGAACACAAATCAAGTCAGCATTATTGCCAACATTGGCAGAACATGCAAGAATTGGAAGTGCAACATGCGGCAAAATCAAATAAGAAAAATATTTTTTTTACTAGCTGGACACCCACCATTGCCCGGTCATACAATACACTTAAACAATATTTTAATTTATGCAGATTATGTATTATAGAATCAATACTCTACTGCATTACATGGAATAATTTGCAAAAATAATATAAAAAAAATAATGACAATGTCGTTCATCAAATTCCGTCTGTGTTTGTTTAAAATATCACGTCAGCTGATATTTGGACTTGACGATCTTAAAAATAGTTTTTATTTACAGATAAAAAATAATTTTTACAGGGGAATATTTTATGTTCTACCAGAATACTATTATTATTAATGCGCTTTACTCGCCTACTTATATTTTACTAAGTTCAGGCTACTTATTTGATCCCCAAATCTATGTGTATGCGTATGTATGTATGTATGTATGATATATATATATATATATATTTTATTTTTTTTATTTTTATTTTTTTTTTATTACATTTTCACCCCAAACAAGGCACATTGCCACTTTGGTGTAGGGGGCTACTATCAGGGGAAACATCTACTGGGGCACTATGTAGGGATTAGGGCAGCGAGATGTTGGTTCACGTTGCACTTGAACTTATGCATGTCAGTACAGTTGGGGAAGCAGTGACCTGGAATGGAATTCCAAAGTCTAGCAGTTCTGGGGAAGAAACTACTGGAGTAGAAAGATCTTTTACATCTAGGGATCTCTACAGTGTGGGGGTGGGATTTTGCAGCTTGTCGGGTCTGTCGAGGGTGTTCACGTCGTGGGGGCACAAGTGCTTGCAGTTCTTCAGAGCATTCACCATTATAATACTTGTAGAACAGGCAGAGGGATGCAACGTTTCGACGATGGGACAGAGGCTGAAGTTTAGATGCCAGTTTAGGGCCTATCAGATTTGCGACTCTCTTTTGAACCCTGTCAAGGAGAGAGAGACTAGTAGCCGATGCACCGGCCCAAATATGACAGCAATACTCCATACATGGGCGAATAGTGGCCTTATAGAGGTACAGGATACTTTCGGGTGTTAGAAGTTTTCTAGCACGGTAGAGAGAGCCCACCTTCCTCGCAGCGGCCCTGGCAATGCCCTTGATGTAATTGTTCCAGCTCATGTTTCCTGTGAACGTTAGGCCAAGGAGCTTGAAAGACGTACTCTCAGCTAAAGAGTTGTTGGCCATTGCTATAGGTGGTAGAGAAGGTTTCTTGTAATTATTGAATGAAACCAGTTTTGTCTTGGTGGCATTGAACGTTACCATCCATTTTTGTCCCCATTCCACTACTGATTTGAGGTCATCCTCTAGTGTTTCTGCCATTACTTTAGATATATGTTCATTTGTTTTCCTGTCGTGCCTGCTATAGAGTGTGGTGTCATCAGCATATATACCCATCTCAGAGGCAATTTTGTCGGGGAGGTCATTTATGAATATCAGGAACAGCATAGGTCCAAGGATAGATCCCTGGGGCACTCCCGCATTTATATCATATTGTTTAGATTTACGACTGCCGAGGACAACCTGGATTTTTCTCTTATCTAAGAAGGATTTAATTATGTTAAGTATTCTACCAGTGATACCGTAAGATCTAATCTTCCTGAGGAGACCCTCATGCCATACCCTGTCAAAAGCCTTAGATATATCTAGAGCTACCGCTCTGCCCTCTCCCGCTTTGTCCAGTGAATGGTATATGCGTTCAGAGATTACAGTGAGGATGTCTGCCGTGGAACGGGCTTGTCTAAATCCATATTGATGGTCGGTCAGAAGTTTAGCATCTGTAAGGTGCTGGACTAGAGCATGGTTAATTAAGGTCTCAAATATTTTGGCAAAAAGTGGGAGGAGGCTAATAGGGCGATAATTTAATGGGTCAGTTCTTTCGCCAGAATTCTTGAATACTGGTACCACAGAAGCAGTTTTCCAACAGCTCGGAAAGCATGATTCATTAAGGCATTTGTTGTAGAGTTTGGAGAGAACTGGAGCTACTTCGGCTGAGCACTTTTTTAATAGCACAGCTGGGATGAGGTCGGGTCCACATACTTTGGAAGTGTCAAGGTTTTTTATGATAGCATGCACCTGAGCAGGGGTGATTTCCAGATCGTCTAGCTTGGCGTCTGTCCGCATAGGAAAGTCAGGTAGGGGGTGGTTTAGAGGGTCCAGTGTAGAGTTTGAGGCAAACCGACTGGCAAGCATGTTAGCCTTCTCGGTTGCTGAGCAAAGAACCTCGTGATTGTTGGTTAGTGGGGGAATTGTTGATTGCCCATTATTTACTACACTGTTGTAGATTTTCCAGAAGTCACGAGTTCCTAATTTTTGTGCTTCGATGCGTTTTTTAGTGGTTTCCGTAAATTCCCTCTTAGCTGTCGCTATTTCTTTCTTAACGTTACTTCTAGCTTCTATGTACTTTTGTCTGTTTGAACTGGACTTATGTCGGTTAAACCTGCGGAATGCATGCTGCCTTTGAGCAATGGCAGTTGCGCAAGTCGAAGTAAACCATTGGGGAGAGTGGGGCTTGCTATAGAATTTCCGCATGGGAACATGCGCTTCGATTGTAGTTTTGAACCATTCAGTGGTCTCAGTTGCACACTGTTCAGCAGGAAGAGAAAAAATATTTCCCCATGGGGTGTCTCTGATAAGATCTCTGATAGCTTCCCAGTCAGCCTTTTTATAATATCTCGTTGTTTTGAGCACTGGCTCTTCAGTTTTGGGTCTAGAGTTTAGGGCGATTTCAACCATTATTACCGCATGATCAGCGTTCCCAAGTGGGCTGTCGGCTTTCGTTACACAATCATCAGGAATTGTGGTCAAAAACAGATCTAATAGTGATGCGTGTTGTTCTTCCTGATCAGGGAAGCGGGTTGGAAAAGTAACAATTTGCGATAGGGAGTGAGATACAGAGAAGCTATGAGTTGCGCTGCCTGCTGCATCTGTATAAGTAGAGAATCCAAGCCAGTTTTTGTGATGGACATTAAAGTCACCAAATACATGTACTTGGGTGCTAGTGTCGAAGGAGAGTGCTGTGTCTATGCTGTCAGATACTTTTTTTTTATTATGGTGCAGTCTTGGGTCGAGGGAGAGCGGTAGAGAAAGTAAAAGTAGCTAATGTTGTGTTGCATGATTAGTCTAAAGCACATAAAGGCTTGATCATCCGTTTCTAGGTTTGTTTCTCTAGTTAGGGGAAGGGTATTACGAATGTAAACTCCAAGTCCGTGCATATGTCTGTCAGAGTCCTTACGGCAGAGTGGGAGATATCCAGGCATGTTAAAGTAGTTAGAGGGGATGGAGGAGTGTAGGTTAGTCTCACTTAGTGCTAAGATATCCGGGGTATTTGTTAGGAGAAATGCTTCAACATCAGCTAAATTAGTTCTAAGCCCACGGATATTTGTGAATGCAAGCCTCAAGGGAGGAGGCAAGTTGGATTTGTTTGACCCTAAGCCTGGTTTAAGCTTATTTTTAGATTGTACTGTCATCATGTTTTTTAACGAGTTTCAGTTGAGTTAGGGGAAGCCGATATAATATATATATATATATATATATATATATATGTATGTATGTACGTATATATATATTTGGGGTGGAAAGGGCTCCCGTAAGCTGTGGTGAAGGCAACCTTTCTGGGAGAACCGAGAGAGAGACTTAGCGGTCGTACAAAGCTAAGACTCTGTAACATCATATTTGTATAGATACTCCCTAAGACATTTGGGCTCATGGATTTTAAACGTCTGAGGGAGTGGCACTCGTCTGACAAGACGTTGCAATCATCATTTATATATATATATATATGTATGTTTATGTATATATGTGGGTATATATATATGTGTGTGTGTATGTATGTTTATGTATGTATATATATATATGTGTGTGTGTGGGTGTGTGTACATTTATATGTATGGATGTTTGCGTGCATCTTTATGTATGCAAGTATGTGTGCATGCATGTGTTTATTTCCATGTGTATGTGGGGTGGAGAGGGCTCCCGTAAGCCGTGGTGAAGGCAACCTTTCTAGGAGAAGAAAATCTCTAATTTAAAAAGCCATAAAGTGGGAGACTAGTACCCACATTAAGCTGGTCTGCAGTTTGACTTGTTGCTGGCTATCTTGCTCTTGCTTGTTGCTGGATCTCAAAATTTTGAACAGAGAGAGAGATATAGCTGTCGTACAAAGCTAAAACTTTGTAGCATCATCTTTGCAATAATTATGTATGGATGCATGTATGCATAGGACACGTATATGTATGTATGTATATCCCTGTGTAGGTGTGTGTGTGTATATATATGTGTGTGTGTGTGTGCGTGTGTGTGTATATGCTTGTTTGTGTATATGTAGGTGCATGCGTGTGTATGTATGTATGTATGCATATATATATATATATGCATATATGTATATGTATGAGTGTATATGTATTACATTTGCCACTAAACTCGCCTAGTTAATTATACTTTCTTATATATCCAACTTTTATTTTATTTATTTATTTTTTTTTTTAGCAAATATTATTCAATTTCCTTTACTATCATTATTACTATTATTTGGTTTGGTTAACGGCATATCAACCCTTTTCAGGTTATTTAATGCCAAACCCAGAATTAAAGAAAAAAAAAAATTATACGTATTCAAAGTACTTTATGTCTTCAAGTATCTATCTTACTATTATTTTATCTCTATTATTATTATTATTATTATTATTATTATTATTATTAATTATTATCTGTATCCCCCTACATGCATATTTTTGTGATTTTATATCTATTCAATCCATGCCTGGCAATTCTTAATTTACTTAATTTCTTAGAGACCTTTTATAGCCAATGCATTTAAATAGGTAAATGCCTTTAAGGTGGATGTAACTAAGCTTACTTTGAGAGGACACATCTTAGTTACTGTGAACAACACTCCCACCCCCATTCGCATAAATCCTTAACGTGTCAAACTCCATATGACACCTCCCCCCGATAACAAATCGCAACAGTTTGACAGCCCACTAGTGAGCGCAATCCCCTTAACTGCCTGTATTTCCTTTTCCTCTTTTCCACCTTCGTCCTCTCTCCCTCCCTCTCTTCCTATCCGTGTCTGGTTGAATATTTTAAACTCCACCTCACCCCTTTTAAATGTTTATTTAATTATTAAATCTTAAATGTTATCAAATCAGAAGTGATCCTCCCCCCTTCTTTCCCTTCTAATATCGTTTTTCCAATTATAATAACCATTTCTGTTATAGTCTGATGGAAGTTACTGGATTGTTGATACGATTTGGTAACCGAAACATGTGTAACTAAGCAGATAAAACGGTAATAAAAAAATATATATTTGCTCTGCAATTCTATTGAGCACTTTCTTTAGGTTTTTACTAATTACCATTTTATATATATATAAATAAAATAATATTTCAACATATTTTGAGGATATTTTGCAGTATTTATTTTCAATCAATCTCAATATATGAATGCTATATGAATGTGATTATGTTTCAATCTCATCAGGTCATTGTGGTCGTTGCAAAATCTAAGATTAAAATGGGATTTCATTTATGTAGCCATACCTTTTTTGTGTTAGGTGTAAACAATAGCTGAACAATTTATTGTTATGAAACTAACCAAATATTAAGCTTTTTCTTTTTCGGCTTGCTTCAGCAATTCATACCTTGACCACCAGTTCTACCTGGCATTGACTGGGACAAAAGTATAACACTTCTATTAAACCTAATATTTCTTCTCTTTCCCTTTTTTTCCCTCTCCCTCCCCATCTTTCTTCTCTGCCTAGCCCCTTCCTCTCCTTGGATATACCCACACAGATAGACAACTCGTTTTTATAGATTCCTTGAGAAATGAGTTGACATAAGGAAATTAACTCCTTGATTAAAAATGTGTGTTACTTCCCTTTAGTTTGTACATAATCGGTTTGGAAAACTGATCCCCCATCTTGATGAAATCTGCACTAGTTTCGGGTCAAAGAATGAATATTTTTTTCTAAATTTTAGATATTATTCAGCCAGGTCAACGCAGATCAAGAAAATACTAATCTTGTGGGCATTTATCTATGTATTCGTTTTTTCTTTTTTTACCTTTAGCCGCCCATACAAACATACACACAAACAACTGTTTTTTTATAGTATAGGTGACTGTTTCTAAGGAGTTGATTTTGATGTTATACGAGATGTAGCTAACCAGCATTGATCTTTCTCAAAAATATATTTTTGAAAGATCATTTGATTAAATTTATTGAACCAAATCATTAAAAAACTATTATTATAGTTTGTGATAGTTTCAATATCATATATTTCATTTTTTGTACAAAATATCTAATTGAAGAATATGTCAGTTAGACAAAATTTAGATTTAATAACCACAAACTTGCTATTAGACAAAACATATACTCGCAAATAGCAAAAAATTTCAACCAAACAGATCATACACACAAAAACATCAAATGTGTTTTAATAGTCACCAAATTCCCATCCAAATATGCATAAGAAAAAACATGTATTTTAAAACTAAACACGTAAAACAAAACTGAACTAAATGATGTGAAAGTCTTGAATATAATTATTTTACAAATTGAGAAGAATTTCTGATTGTTGTCCAGAATTCAATCTAAACAATATAGAAAATTCTTTATAATGTATATACTCGTCACAGAATGAAAATATCACATTCCAAAAATCATGTAAATTGATTAAATAGTTTTATATACATATATATTTCTTTAGCAATTGTAATAGTAAATTGTATCCATTACAATGTTGATTTTCATAGCGGTAGTTAGAGTTGTCTCCCTTTATTTAAAACAACATGGCAGATAAAAACAAACTCTTGCTTACTCATAAAATTTGATTTTTTTTAAGTAAAAAAAAATTTAAAAAATACTTGATCAATTTATGTGATTTTTAGAACATGACATTTTCGTTCCATGATGGATACATACATTAAAGCCTTTTCTGTATTTTTTATTTTTAATCAGGTTGCATTCTGGGCAAGCACCAAATTTTTGTTTTTGTATCAACTTTTTATCTCAAGGAATCAATTGCTCTTAACAATATAAAATGAGATGTATACCCATATGTTTATTTAAAAAAAAAAGACAAGTTTTATTTTTTTGTCCTTCGGTAAAAAGACTTTGCGTGGATTGACTTGCATATTAAGACAAACAATGAACCTGTTACGTTAAAAAAACAAAACAAAAAAAAATGCAACAAAGTCATTTGAGAAATAAAAAATATTTAGAAAATAAAACAAAGAAAAAAAAAGAAAATGGTTGAGTTACTGAAAGATTAAATAAAAATATGTGATCTCCAACTTTTCTTTATTGAAGAAATGTGAGAAAATTTAAGGATTTTGATTGATTGTAAGAAATAACGTTTAAATTAAATTTTAAGGAGGGGAAATTGGAAGTTTTTTGTTAGGACGTCTTCATAAAATGAATATAAATCTAGATTTTAAGTTCAATATTAAATATTTTCACATTACTTTTTTAAGGTCTATATATTATTGTAAAAACAAAACAAAAATCAACAAGTTTATAAGCCATAAAAATAACAAAGTCATCAAGGACGTTATGGCATAACAGTTGACGAATTCGACCATAGTACATATGGTCTGAGGTTCAAATCCTAGAATAGTCAAGCTACACAGCCAATCGGTATAACCATGAAAAGTGTTCATAGATTGCTATTTTATAAGTAAAAATAAATTTGTTTATTTACGTCCAAAAAAATATGGGTGATCTGCTAAGGAAAAATATTTTCCTAGATCTCCAAGGTTAGAGACACTAATAACTGTATCATTATCATTATATAAAGAAAAAATTTTTTTTTTATATATATATATATATCTCCCCACTACAACAGAAATTCCAAAACACAAGTATCAAATTACAAACATCCAGTCACTTGACCATTCAGTTTTCATATAACCAGAAAGTTCTGTTTTTGGTGTGTATACCTCTAATGTCAAAGATTAGATCATTTTGATACAATATGTGGCTGCAAAAATGAGCAAGCAACTTTTAAAAAGTAAAAAAAAAAAAGAAAAAAGAAAAGTCCTTTATGTTTGGAAATATTTTATGTGTGAAATGAAGATAAGTTTGTGTGATCTGTTGCTAAGGCAACTTGTTTTGCTTATGTGACTGCAGTATTGCTAAGGTAAATGGAATGAACCTAATTGCTAAGGCAACTGCTGTTGTCAGGGAAATTTGCACAAAGCAGTAAAAAAACAAAAACGGTGAAGAAGATTGAGATAACAGAAGGAAAAGCAGAATAAAAAAAAAAGCCAGGGGCGGAGGACAAAAGAAAAAGTGGATTTTGTTGAAAATCGTGCACAAAAACAAAAAGGCAAAATGGTTATTGTGTTATTAGGGTGGTTACATGCAGAACAAAAATTAAGAAATAAGATTAGAAAAATGACAAACAAAAAATCACAACAAAAACAAACTCAAACCACAAGCAAAAATTAAGGGTGAGTGTTGAGAATTAATTTTTATAGAGTGAAAAAAAAAATTCCTACAAATATCAATGATTGTTATTTTATTTTAAATTTAAAATATTTAGGAGAGAAAGAGATTTTAAAAAAGTCTATGCTAATATTAGAGTCTTACATCGCATTTTTATGTGTACATTACAAGAAATTTTAATGAAATTAAAAAAAAAGCGAGGGTCATATTATACACAAGTACAGATTTTCTAGAAACTTTTACTTGGCTTAAAAACAAAAAAAAAATTTGAGTTAGACATTTTTCTCACGTGATGTATTTTAATTTGTTTGTCACAACCTTTTACCTCCCCAAAATTTCGCTTGGAAATTAAAATTAAAAAAAGGCTAAAATGTCAAGCAGACAAAGTTTTAAAAAATATTTGCCTTAAAGTTGAATTTCATAACTTATAAATTTATAAAATAAAATGTTGGGGGACAAGGGGTGAGATCTAACACAAATTCAAGGAATAGATTTGGAAGAGATAAACAAAGGGCCATTTGTGGGGGAGGATATAAAAACATGGAGGATGTAAGGTGGTGGGTGATATAAATTAGGGAAAGAGGTTGGAAGGAGGAGGGAATAAAATGAAGATTCATCATGGAAATCACCTCCCCATTAAAAAAAAAATATAAAAATAAAAAAAAGCGAATGCCACTGATAGACTGGGGATAAAATTGGCAGATGAATTCGTCAGATTGAACAAGGAACAAATGTTAGAAAGCAGAAAGAGAAAAGAAGAAAACTAAAAAGCTGAAAGTTGGAAAAAAAAAAAAGAAAGATAAAAAATATTATCACCATCATCGCATACATGCATTTTGAAGACAACAAAAAAACTGAAACAGAGACATGTTTTTGTTTCTATCTATTTTTTTAAATTTTTTTGCTATCTATTTAAGTGTCTATGTTTTTAAGATTTTGAATCTAATCAGCATTTTACAGATTTCAAATAAAAAGGACGTTCTATATTATTTTTCAAACAGTTTATTTTTCAAACCGTTTATTTAAAAAAAAAAGTCTTTATAGATATATTTCTTTTATATTATTTTGGATTATTTGATCAATTATTCTCAACTGTTATTTTCACCTTTCAGTCGATGTAATCTCTGATCTTCAGGTGCATATTTGCAAACTTGGAAATCTTTGTTGAACTTTGGAACATTTATGGAATTTCGAAAGAAATCCACAGGGTGGGTGGGGATAGATGGTTCTCATTTTGTCAACCATGACTGAATAGAAAGTGTTAATTTGTATTATTCTTAGGTATTATCACTTGTACTAAGGACTGATCCTTCAACCTCTAGGAGATGGCTACTTTAGAACTGATTGTTAACCAACATTCTTAACCATTATGCCACAGGTCCAAATGCAATCATGGCATGAGCAACAATTTTGAAGAGGCTAATCCTTATTATGGGTGATAATAACTAAAAATAAAATATACTTCCTCTTCAGCAGGTGTGATTTTGAGAAGCCAGATAACTAATAACGTTTTAGATGGTTATGGGTGACAGAATGAGAGCAAACTACATTGATTAAATAACGGGTCCAGTTGTAAATTGTTTGACAAAGATTTCAGAGTTCGACTAGAAGTATTTGGAGGTTAGAGGTTACATTGGATGAAAATAAATTAAATGAGAATTGTAGCCCAAATCAATGTTCATTTCAAGAATTTCCAAAATTCTTTTTAATTTTTATAAATTGTTCATTGTAAAACTTTAGATTTTTTCTTTTCATATTGTTTCTGAGAAACTCAAAATCATTGTGTTGTTAATCTGAAAATTCTTTAGTTCTATTTTTAAAGCCTTTTAAATGTTCTTTTAACAAAACCTTGAATACATAGAACATTTTCATAATGAAATTTTATCCTATATTTCTGATGCTGTTATCTGTCAACCTAGTGGTGCATTTAAAAACAAAACATCTTTTTTTTTTTCTTGAATAAAATGTTACAAATAATCCAATGGTTCAGTTAATTTTGAAGGATGACATTTTACAATCTTCAGGGATTTGGATACTCAAACAGCAAAGACATTTTTAATTATTTAAGCTTGAAAAATCACAAACATTAAAAGAATAAAAACAGTATTATGGGATTCAGGGTTGGCAGCAGGAGTACACAGGGATCCACATTCTTTATCTAGCAATGGTGAAAATGTTAGCTATGAATTAATAAAATTTATTCTTTTACTTATCTATTTAAAAAAAACCCAAAAACTCCCAAACCCATAGATAATTAGCATAAAATGACCCAAAATCCAACAAAAATAATTTGATTTTGAAGCATTAAAATCTAAATGCAACTTATGAATTAGGATATTAAATTGTTTTTTGATTTTTTTTTAATTCTAAAAGAAAAGCCTCATTTTTAAATTTTGTACTAAAAATTTTTTTTAAATAAGGTGTTTAATTTTGGAATTACAGAATATAGAATATTAGCAAGACCCGTATCTTGGTGTTAGACAAGTGAAATATGTAAAGAATGATTTAACTATATAAAAAATATCTATGAAAAAAAAAAAAAAAAAAAAAAGAACACACATATATATATATATATATATATATATATTTTTACAATAAAATGAAATGCAAAAACCATATTTAATGTTTTAGGATACATTATTTTGCTACCTCCCTCCTACCTCCATTGCGAACTTAAAAAAAAAAAAAAAAAAAAAAAGTTTGGTTCGTAATGTGTAGATTGTTTGGTGAAGTTCATCATCATCGTCATCACATACTTAGCCAAACATAAGTATTTTCCATTATGGTCAAATTTGTGTATGAATGAAGTGATTGCTATTTTTCTATACCAACCCCCACCAAAAAAGTCTACATAAAAAGAAAATAAAAGCGAGAATTTTACCCCCTGGCCCACAAAGCCGAAAAAATAATTTTAATGTTTGTAAAAAAAAAAAAAAAAAAAAAAAGCCCCTATCCCAATTTTCCTACCCCAAAATTGAGAAACCATTCGTCTATCCATGTTGACTCATCGCTAACTGGGCAGAAAGTGAGTGCTCATTTTTTCATTAATTTTTTATAAGAAAAATGATTTTCCAGCTTAAAATATTCCTCCCCCACTTATTTACTTGTTTGCTGATTTATGCATGCAACCTTAAATCTTATGCATGCAACCCAAGAAAATCTTAACAAAAAAATGAGTATCCACTTTTGCAAATGAATAATGATGCATAATAGCTTTCAAAATGAAATAATGCACAGATATTGTTCTTGATTAATCATAGATATAAAATAGTGAACGAATGTTTAAAGTAAAGATCAGATTTTCAATTAAGGAGAGAATAATTAGTAAATTTAAATGTGTAAAATATTTAAGTAAAAATAAAAAAAGTTATAAACGGTGGCTTAAAATTATTTACACCGACTAAGTTACATGGTGATATGAGTGGAGTTAAAGGACATAATTAATAGCGAATAAAACTGTTTGCTACTTCTTTGTGGGACTTCATATTTGAGAGAAGTAGTTTGTCTAAAGTAAATGTAATTATTGTAAACAGTATGAAATGTAAATGGTAAGCATGAAAGATTTGTTCAGGGACTGTTTCCTTATTTTACTATTAAAACTGTAAATGCCGGAGAAAATTGACTTTATTTTATCATATATATATATATATATATATATAAAAACTCATTTTAATCATGGAAGTGAATTATCTCCCTTGGATCGATAATGAACAAGTGATTGGAAAAAATAACATCTCAATGTTAAAAATGGTTAATGAAAACTAATCAAATGGAAATAGCAAAAATCTGTTTAACCGTAGAAATATACTCAATTAAAATATTCATACATGGAATAACGGTTATTAATATATACAAATCAATAAATTTGACAATTAGTTTCATATAAAAATATACACAAGTACATACATTATAGATTTGACTTATCAAGATTATCTAAGTAAATAAATATCAACTAATAAATAATATATATAAGTGAATGTGTCTGTGTGTGTACATTTCCCTATGCAATAACTCAGTCAATTTTAAGTCTACAGACTCGAAATTTGATATACACACACATATATATATATATATATGTATATATTTGTTAAGGGGTCATAATAGGAGTCAAAGTTAAAAAAAATTGACCACTTTTTTTTTTTTTGCTCAACATATACCTCCAAACACCCGGGCAACACCTTGCTGAAATGCTAGTAACTCTATATAAAAGTAAAAGTGTGTGTGTGTGTGTGTGTGTGTGTGCGTCTGTGTACATTTCCCTACACAATATTCCTGTCACTTTTCAGTATACTGACACGAAATTTGATATACAGGGTACTGAGATTTGGGAAAATCTTTGTAATCGGTTTCCAGCCAGAAATTTGGCTGTTAAGGGATCAAAGTTCAACGATTTAACCTGTCAAACTCCCCTGACAATTTTGGGTCTAAACACTTGAAATTTTAGCTATAGGTTCCTTGGACATGGATTTAACTTAACATTATTTGAGCTCAAAACAATAAATGCTAAGGGGTCATAATAGGGGTCAAAGTTAAAAGACATTTGACCTCTGCGGTCTCTACCAAATTACTCAGACAATTTCTGGTCTAAATATTTGAAATTTGACATAACGGGTATTCAGAGATAGGGCAAGCTTTTTCATCGGTTTGGGTCAAAAATTTTTAGTTACCAATATATAAATGTATGTATGTTTGCATGTCTGTCTAAAACTTTCGAAAGAGGCAACGGATTTTTACAAGATCAGTATCATTTTGAAGTTTGACCTTTTAGACGACAAATATCGAAAAATTAGCTGAAAAAATTAATATTTTCACCTTCAACTTCGCACTTTTCTACAGGGTGGGGTTGCTTTTTTTGCAGATATTTTTAAAAGTCATCCTCTCCTTTCGATTGTCTAGCCTTAATTTAAACCTATGTCACTTCCGGTTTGGTGGTGGTCATAACAGCAAAGATGTCAGTCCCCCCCCTCGTTCTTTTCCTCTTTCGCGGTATGGGTTCGAGCCTGCCTTCCTACTACCACTTTTTTTTTTTTTTTGCTGCTTAGCATACACATCCAAACACCCGGGCAACGACGGGCTGAAATGCTAGTTAATAAAATATTGAATAAAATATTTTTATATTAATGTATGACAATGCAAATACAATTTATTAATATGTGAATTTAATGTTGATGACTCAACATTAAAATTTAAAGATGGCATAACAAATTGTAAAATGATTGCAACTTCTCTTCCAGTTTTCAGATTTTGTAATCATGCCCATATTCCTTTATTTTCTTTTAAAGTTGTTGAGTTCCTTTTCTTCTGATGAGTTAAGGGCAGAATAAATTAAAAAATTTACATAAAAATTACATGAATGATTCTGCGCTATAAAACAGGTGCTGTCAAAAATTGTGCATTTCAATGTACTTAAAGAAATAAACAGTAAGATGGTCAACATCTTGAAATTTGGAATATAGACTTTTTGTTATTTATTTGTATATGCTCTGTAGTTACACTGAGCTTCATAAAGGATTGGTATATATAAAAGGTGAAATATAATTAAACATATTTCCCCATAAACATGAATATATATATATATATGTGTGTGTGTGTAGAAACAAAAAAAAAATTCTCCACTTTCAAGTATTTTGTTGTTTGGAAATAAAAGTAATTAGCACCAAAATCAAAGAAGAGCTTCTACAAGAGAAAACGGAAAATGGTTTTTAAAATTAGAAAAGGTCAGCAACTTGGATGAGCCAAAAAGGAAAGATGGCAGTGAGGAAAAAGAGAGAGAGAAAAAAACAAAAGAAAGAAATGTCCTTCCGGCAATTGATGGAAATATGAGGGGAAAAAGGAGAAGGAGGAGGAGGAGGAACCAACAATCGAGGGTGCCCGAAAATCCAAGATGCAGTTCTAAGGTGCCATTGAAATAAATCGTGAAGTACTAACCTGGCGCAAAACCTTTTTTGAAGCAAAGCAAAGAAAGAATTCAAATTAGGAAACAAAAAACAAAAAAAAAAAAATGCCGGCAAATTTCGAAAAAGAAAATTGGCCAACAAACAATTCTTAAAATTAATTTTAAAATACAATTTTTATATTAATACAGAAAAATATGCATGAGAAATTATGTATTTTTTTTTTTTTGCCTTTTCAGAAACATTAAAAATTTCTTATCAAAAAATAAAAATCTATTTCAGTTAAAATTTTTATATTGTCAGAAATTAAAATTTATTTATACTCTTGTGTTTAGCTTCACTAGGATCCATGATCCGACAAAATAGCTGTCTAGATGACATCAACATATCTATTAAGCCGTTTTTGTTTGGTTTATTTTTTATTAATGCTAATGTTTTCCGTAGATAATATCACTAAAACTATTTATTCAATCTGCAGGCTAAAAATAAAATTAAAAAAAAAAATAAAAAAGTCCCATAAAGTGAAGAATTAGATTAGCACAAAAAGGACCACCTAACGGGGGGATGTCATCTTGGATTGTTTGATTAATGAGTCAGTACACCTACAGAAAGATGAAATTGTATAAGATTGCTTAGTGATATTACCCCCCACCCCACCCCCACTGCAAACACACACGCAAAAAGCCAACTTAATACATAAAAAATTCAAACATTAAAAATGTACATCTATTTATCTTGGTTTAACTCAAATGATATCTGCATATAAAAAGATAATTTTAAGAGTGTTTTGAAAAAAAAAAAAAAAAATTTAAAAAGAAGGTTCTATATTTGGGGGTAGATCTGGTTGCACTCTCCTTGAAAAAAGAAATGGTTACCCTGTAAATGAGCAGCAGTGTTTATTAGTAAAGCCGAGTGGATTGTGTAACCTAATGGTGATTTGTTAGATTAATTAATCCTTAAATATTTGAACAGAAATTCGTCTTAGCTAAAACGGAACCAATCATTTAATGCCAACTTCAGATTATTATGGCATGAAATGTGGCAGTTTTTATTGGTTGACAAGAGCTTAAAGGGAAGTAACTCAGAGGAAAAAAAAGAAAAACAAAAAAAATACATCAAAGGAAAGATAAGCACTAAAAAAAAAATAAAAAATAAAAAAATAATAAATAAAAAAAACATTTACAATTATTGGATTGATTTCTTTGTCTTAGCTGTTTTGGCCAAAAGATAAACGGTCTTCTTTAAGTGCCTTGAACCGAGGAATTCAGTCCAAAAATTGTCAATAATAAATTTTCTTCACCCCCAAAATACAAATTAAAATAAAAAAAGCATTAAAAATTAACAAACCTGATTTTATGAAAATTATAAAAGATTAAATTGTAAAATAATTTTAAAATTTGCCTTGAATCATCTTCATATCTTTTCTTATAAAGCTTGGTCATTTTGTGTTCTTACGATAAGATTTTTTATTTATTTTTTAATTTCAATGATCGCTTTTGTTTTAATAGAACATATAATTCTAACTGAGTTTTTTTTTTTTTTTTTTTAAACGTGGATACAAGCTGAATATTTTGTGAAAACAACCTTTACAATCAATTTACATCTGGATGGACTCAATCTGACTTTGAAAGAAATTGTAATCTCGTTATAAATTGTAATTTAAATCGAAGCCTACTCCTCCTTCTCCTCCTTCCTGGGTTCTGCTAGTAAAAGCAAGTAAGCAAATATCTAATTATTTTATTTTAAAAAATACAATTGTTTGAATTTTTTTTTTTGTGGGAGTTGAAGTGGGAAGATTCTTTAAACTTGTTTAAATGGTGGAAATAATTTTGAACTTGTAGGAAAAATTATTTCTTGTTTTTAATACTTTGTAAAAGTCAAAGTTTATCATTATTTTATTTTACTCTGCATGTGGGTAGAAAAATATTAAGTATTGACTTGTTTTTGTTAGTTAGAAGGCCTACTTTCATAAGAAATTGCTTGACTAAACTAGTTTTAACTTTACATAGACTATCTGCATACCAAGTTTGGTTGAAATCTAATACATAATTCATGAGTTTATAAAGGATACACAGTCAGACATTTTATTTTTTGGGTACTTGTACAGTTTTACCAAGACATTAAAAAATGAAAATATCGACAAAAGGATATATTTGTACATATAGTTTTTGAAAACGACACGGGGGAGATAATTCAGTTTAAAGCACTGACACTCCCTCCCCATACTAGCTTTTCTTCCTAAAATCGAACCTTTTGCTCAGTATCATAAATTGTTTTTTGTTTTTTTTTTGCTGTAAAAAAAAAACAAAAAAAAAAAAAAAACTACTTGATGAAATTAAGTGAATTTTTTACTTTTTTTTTTTGGGGGGGGACTTCATTCCAACAGATACATACACTATAACCCTTTTCCGATATTTTCATTTTTTTAATGTTTTGATTAAACTGTACAAGTACCATTTTTTTTAAAGAGATTTTCATAATTTTTTTTTGTTCATGACAAACCGAAATGAAGATGATTTCAGAATTATTTTAAAAAACAAGGAAAACCTCAAAAAGCGAAAACTCACCTCTCGTAATTTTTGAACCTCATCTTCCAATTCTCGACATTTGTCTGGCAATTCTGTTGCATTTTTCTGTTGTGTTTTTCGAATGTGTTCCGTTTCGATTTTATATTTCCGAAGATCTTCTAATTCTTTTCCTAATTCATCTAAAAGCTGAAAAAAAAAAATTTTTTTTTTAAATCCTCATTCATTAATTTAAAAATAATTTCAACCTTAAAATTAAATTACTAATTCATAGTCATTAAATGTTTCTAAACAACTTATTTGTACTAATAGAAAAAAAAAAAAAAAGGCAAAAGAAACGGATGTTAAAATTCAAAATATGTAATACGTCTATGAAGTGACATGAATGTTTTTGTTTTCTTTAATATTTTTTATTTTTTTAAAAAAATATTTTGTTTTTCATCACATCAATAAAAATAAAATTCTATTTCGTAGACACATTTTGAATTTTAAAATCTATTTTTTGGGGAAGAAAATGTACATAAAAATCATTTTAAAATCATAGATACCCCACATATATCAAGTTTTCTTTACATCATTCATCTTGAGAAAGTCTAAGAACAATAAAGACGAAACATCATTGAACATATAAACAATGTTTTGTCTTCCTTTTCCATATATTAAAACACATTCAATGTGATTGTCAGTTAAAAATTGTTTTCACGTTTGACAAATCTAAATTCATGGAAAACATAAAAGTATGTAAAATTACCTGAGCAGTTGCTTGTCTTTCTTGTTCAAAATCTTGACCTTGTGTCAGCATTTGATTTTGTTGCTTTTCATGGTCGTCCAATAACGTTGCATAAGAATATTGCGTTTCAGATAATTTATCATGCAACTCTAGCTTTTCCTACAAAATTCACAGAAAAAAAATACATTTATGAAATAATTAAATTATTCTTAAAAAAAAAAAACGTTGAAATCATTAATAAAAAAAGGGTTAATTTTTAGTGAATTTTCTCTTTAGATCTAATAACAATCAGAAGAGTAATGTTATTAAAAATATTAAAAATACACCATTAAATACATCAAAATATATTAAAATATTAAAAAAAACCTTATTAAAAATGTTATTAAAAAATACACCATTAAATACATAAAAGATATACCATTAAAAATGTTATTAAACATACACTATCAAAAATGTTATTAAAAAATATTAAATACGTTATAAATATGTCATTAAAAGATACATCATTAAAAAAATGAGCGTGCTTCTTGATTTGCTAGATTCTGCTGACAAACATTGTTGTGAAAATTTGTTTTCCTGAATATTTTATGAAAATTACAAGGATTTCATTAAATGTACGATATTACTATAGGGCTCAACTTCTCATAAAACAACATTTTTCCTGCGATCAACGTCGGTCTCTAATAATTTTGATTATTTACTAAAATCAATTAGCAATTTTTTAATTTTGTGTTGAATCAATCCACATTTGTTTCAAATAAAATGAAGAAAAAAAAAAAGATTTAATTCAAGTCTAAAAATAAATATAAAATGGAATGATAAAATTGTCACCCTAGAAAAGATGACATGATTCCATTTCTATTTGCTGAAAACCGGTTTTCTTTTATTGTTGCAGACCATCCACTAGTTGGCCAGTTGTGTACAAATCCCAAGAGTGATAGGAGCCTTCTATCATGTCTGAAAATGACACACTGTTCGAGTGAGATCGGAGATGTGACGCTGTACAACCCATGCTCTCTACCAATCTAAGAGATAACAGGACCATTTCCAGCACCCTCAAAATGCATTGTGCTGAATTGCCATGAATAACAGGGACGTGCCCAGGATAATGAAAACAAAGTTTCCATCCATGCTTATGGTCTTTGTGGTGTGGTTTCAAGTGAGGGCCACATCATGCCATCTCATATCTATGAAGTCTGCTTAAAAGTCAACACCCAAATATACCTGGATATGCTGAAGAGTGTGATTATCCCTGATGCAATCAGGTCGCTGCTGGCAGACTCTAGGTGTGGCAGCAGGACTCGGCGCTGGTCCACAAGTCCAAAGAGACCCAGGCTTGGCACTTCAGAAGGAGTGCTACGACTTTGTACCCTTCTCTCACTGGTCCCCATCCCCCCACCTCAACCCGCTGGACTACTTTGTTTAAGCATGTGTCGAGAACATCACTAACATGACCTCCCACAACATGAAAGCCAGCCTGATTGCTGCCATCTGCTGAGTATTCGCTGAGTGCCCGCCAGCGCTTGTGTAAAAAGCATGCTCCTAGTTCTGAACCCGCATTGAGGCGGTGATAGAGGCTGAAGGCAGCTACATTGAATAGATGTCAGCACTACTACATAATCAAGTTTTATTGATTTTTTTCAATAAAAGTTTTAAAATAAAGCTTTAGTATTGTTTTCTTTAGGGTGACAACTTTATCGTTCTACTCTGTATACGTACGGCTTTTAATTTTTCAATTTCGGTTTTGAGCCGAATGCCTTCTTCCTTGGTGGCCTCGTAATGTCGATCCACATCTTGAAGTCTGCAAGAACAAAATGAGAAAATCATAGAATTATATAAAATCATAAAGACATGTTTATTCAATCTGTACACTTAGCAATAACAATCTTTTTAAGAATGACAGACTTTAATAGCATAAAAGAAAATGAAATTTGTAAAATCTTAAAAACAATAAAATTAACCATAATATAAAATATAAACAAAAAATGTTTTCATCCAGGAAAAAGGCTGGATCAATACAGCTAGTTTAAATGAACACTAAAGTCAAAACGTTTTATTTAAAGTTAATTCAATTTCACACAAGAGATGTACCATCTTTTTTATATGCTGTTTAAGTATAGGTGATATCAATCTCCAAGTTAATTTGCATACTGGTTTTAAAAAACACATTTTATTAATTATTTTTTTTATTTATTTATCTATATTTTTTACAAAGATCGGTTTGATTTTAATACAACAAATCATTTTGTTTTGCAATATTGTATTTCCTGGACAAATATTTAACATTCGTGTTCAAATGTTCCTTTCTTTAGAGGGAATAACTTGATTTCCAACATTGCAATCTATTTCTAAATAGCAAGTGAAAAAGCAAATTTTTTCTTGATTTTTTTAAAAATGTGATAGACAAAAGTTACAATGTTTTTTTGTTTTTTTTAATAAATGAGGAAGGTTTTGTTGTATATTTACAACAAAATTATGAAGTCATTTTCTTATTTGAAGAAAGATTTGGTGCTTATGATAGCTAATAATATTGAAATATATAAGAAAAAAACAAATGGTACATATGTAATTGGCATGCCACAAATAGTTACATAGCCAAAATTTACGATCAAAGAGAAGATAGAAAAATAATCATCCATGAAGACCAGTTCTGATAAGAGTTGAAAAGTTCAATAAGATACCTGCTGGGCTGGACATATTGGGTCACATGACCTAAACAAAAGGGGAAGTAACTCAGTTGAAAGAATTTATCCAGGAAACAAAAATAAGCATAACATATATACATAATTTTTTAATTTAAAAAAAAAAAAAAAAATTTTTTTAACTGTTTGAATTTTCCAATTTTATTTTAGAAAAAAAAAAAAAATAAAATAAAATAACTCATTGAACTTGTGGGAAACTGAAAGATTAATTACCTCCCCCTGTTAATTCTCCAATTCGGTAGATTTGGAAACCAAATCGCTAAGATTTTACAAATATCCTTTCTCATTAATAATTAATTTTCTACCTTAGCATTTCCTGTAATTTTTGGATATGTTACTATTTGCGACATGACAATTATGTAGGTACCATTTGTTTCACTTGACATTCAATATTTTTTTCATTATTATAATATAGAAACACTCAAGATTTTTATAGGCTGGATGGTGTCTTCATATTAGGAGGGAAAATCTTTAACATACTTAAAGACACATAATAGAAATGAATAAAAAATGAATTTTATTACTAAAATTCTACTTGAGAATTTTCCATAATTTTTGGTGTACACAAATAATTTTGTCTGATACGTAAGTATATCAAATAGATTGTTATTTTATTTTTAACTGCCAGGTTTCATTTGTACATTAATAAAAAAAAAAATAAATAAATAAAAAATGTATTTTTTGTTTTTATTCATTAAATAAACTGGGGATGGGGTCCATATCCTGAACATACCTGTGACTTAAATAAATCAGTTGCTCCGCCTTATCTCGGTCTTGTCGACTCTGAAAGAAAATTTAAGTCAAAAGTTAAACTCAAAACTGGGTGAAAAAGTAAACTAGGAAATGACGTTTTCTTTTAAGAATGAATAAATTTAATAAAATACCCTCTTCATCCCCATCATCAACTTCCTCATAAAAAAAAAATCTTTAAAATTTTAATTAAGAAAGAAAATGAAAACTTAAATCTTAAAAAATATTCTTTTCACATTTTGAAATTGTAAAATTGTACTTCAAAAGCGAATTTCCTTCATTAAATTTAAAAATTAATTACAAGTGAATTTTTGTTTTTCAATAAAAAATGTGTTCATTCAAATCAAAACTAAAAACATGAATTTAACAAACGCAAAAATTCAACTACATTCATCTTAGTGAGAAAAAGTACAAATATACTGCATCAATCTTGACATTCAGGGTTTTAACAACCTAAGAATTTCAAAATACCTGTTAGTTTAACCACCTAGAGAACATTAATGCACTTTTTTTCAGATCCAGCTTTCTGAGACTACTGAAATGGCAGTTTTCAAGCATTCTCAATTTGATTCCTTCCATTTCTTGCAAAATGTTCAGAAAATTAATTTGTGAGTAAAAAAAAAAAAATTCACACACAAAAAAAATAAATAAAGCATTCACCCTTAAAATAACAGATTAACTAATACAAATCAAAGTGTCTGTGTTCAGGCAGAAGAGGAGAAATCCTTCCAGACTAAGTGTTCAAAAATCTAGAGTACTGTCTTTAAAAAAATTTTTTTTTAAAGAGAGCTATCCCACCTCACACTAAAAAACTTCACAAATAAGGAGTTCCATATACAAACAAACCATTGTATTTATATAGACGTACTATGTTTATATACAGCATAATCACACACCGGTTCCTATGAGATTGTCGAAGTTAAACAACGTTTAGCCTGTACCGTCGTTAGCTCAATACTAAAATGGGCGAACATTTGAGAATTTCAGGTGCTGTATGTGCTCTCCGTTTATCTCAGTCAGTCTTAGGCTTCTCCTTGCAGTCAGTCTTAGGATTCTCCTTGCCACTGGACCCAAACAGTGCTGATTCAGGAGAGGTGTGATTAGGGATTGCACAACCCTTGTCTCCAAATCACATGCACAGTTATCCTTACAGGGTGTATCCATTGTCTCTTGGGACTGGAGGCATCGACTGTTTATACAGATGATGACAACCAAATCATTTGGTATTTTATTTTTTAGGCGAGTAATTTATATATTTATTGTCTGAAGATAATAGTTTCAATCCTACCCAAAGCAGGCCATAGGATTAGTTGGCCAAAACTTCTTTGAGCGCATATTGTTGAAATCTGAAATATATATAAAATTTCAAACAGAATCCTTTAATTTATGAGGGTAGATTGCTCTTGTTCCATTAGCCAAAATTTATAATTGTATTTTTAATAGCACCAGTACTTTCAGGGGTCGATCCTTGGACCTTTGTCCCTGATATTCATAAGTGACCTCCCTGATAAAATAGACTGAGATTGATATATTTGCAGAAGACACTACACTCTATAACAGGAATGAGGGAAAAACGAATGAACACATATTCGAGGCAATAGTGGACACCCTAGAGAAAAACCTCCAGTCTGTAGTGGAATGGGGTCAAAAATGAATGGTAACGTTCAATGCTGCCAAGACTAAGCTTGTTTCCTTTAATAATTGCAAGAAACGTTCTCAACCACATACATTACCTGAAAGTACTTTGTTCAAACTCCTCGGCTTAATGTTCACAGGAAACATAAGCTGGAACAGATATATTGCGAGGTTGGCTCTCTCTACCATGCTAAGAAATTACTTATGCCTGAAAGTATCCTGTATCTTTACAAGGCCACCATTCCCCCATGTATGGAGTATTGTTGTCATATTTGGGCTGGTACATCTGCTGCTGGTCTCTCAATCCTGGACAGGGTTCAAAAGAGAGTCGCCAACCTGATAGATCTTGAACTGTCATCTAACCTTCAACCTCTGTCCCATTGACAAAATGTTGCATCCCTCTGCCTGTTTTACAAGTATTTTAATAGTGGATGCTCCAACGAACTACAAGCCCTCGTACCGTCTCAATCTAATTTTCCCCAGTAAACCCAACAAACAGCAAAATCCCACCCCTACACAGTAGACATCCCTAGATGTAAGAAAGCCTTCTACTCTAATAGTTTCTTCCCCAGAATTGCTAGACTTTGGAATTCTCTACTGGGTCCCTGCTTCCCCAACTGTACTGACATGCAGAAGTTCAAGTGTAATGTGAACTGACATCTTACTGCTCAACTCTCTACATAGTATTTGCGCAATTTATATTGCTGATATTAGCCCCCTACATCAAAGTGACACTCTGCCTTGTTTGGGGTGAAAATGTAATAAAAAAATAAATAAAAATTCAAAAAAGTGAATAAATGCCAAGCATTTTAGAGCTTGAAAAAACCCCCCCTACATCCTTGAATGTATTCCCTTATTTTAAATTAATGAATACATACAACAGTATATATTTTTCTATTATTAATATCTTTTCCTCTTGTATCTAAGCTCCACCTACGTTGTTGAGCTTTTTATGATATCGATAAGTCTCCATTTAAAGAATCCTTTGATACTTCTTGGATCCCCTCATATATACATCTATCTATACAGTCACATATATAAGTACTTATTTATATGCTGGTTTCATCACTAGTTTTAGGGTTTAAAGCATCATAACCAACCCACCAGAAACTCTGTTTTGTTTTGATTGGACATCACATGCCACTTCACATAGACAGAATGTTTTAAAGAATCAGAAGAGTAAACTTATAAGAATTTTTAGCATGAACATAACTGATGAGCGAGCTGATTCCAAAACTGACATCGATGACCGTTATATCAAGAGAGTCTCTTTCAAATAAAGGATTGGTACCATAATCTAAACAAATACCATTCTCAACCATAAAAGATCCAAACATCATGACGCCACGATTTTATTATTCCTGATAAAACGACTTTAATAAAAAAAATTTGTCATGCGATGATCCATCTCTGGATGAACATGTGATCTGGATTAAATGCAGATTAACAACAAAAGATGGAGGACAAATCTTAATCTAGAAGGACGGAAATATTTATCATAAATAACTTGGCAATTCATCAGATGCTGACAAAACAAATAGCTTTAAACACTGTAAACATTAAAAAAAAACAAAAAAAGAAAAAGAAAAAAAAAACTGATTCATATGTCAATAGAAAAGTTATACTTTAAAAATATAGAGTTGGATGGGTTTTATGGTATATCAACACTTAACCCGTCGTGTTAGTTGTTATCTGGGTGTTCCAAACATGATTAGTCCCATGTTTATACACTCATATACAAAAATATTTATAGCGTTATTATTTTGTAAAATATAGTTATCCTGCTAGTTCGAGATATATATATCTACAATTCCTGTTGAAGAGTTTGCATCACTTGTATCTTGTTGATATTAATATAAAATAATAAAATAAATTATAAAATTAAGGAAAAAAATCAAGACGTTACATTAGCTAAGCTCAGTTACAAAACTGAAAGAGTAATAAATAGTAAATAAAATAATAATCCCATCAAAACTTATGATAAAGAAAATACCAACACATTAATTCCATATTAAATATCAGAGTAGCCTAATGAGACATAATATACGCTTATATCTACAAACTCACTGGAAAAATACAAAAATATATGCATCATAAAATCATACCCATGTTAGTCAGCTGGGGTAAGTGGACACCCCAAAAGGACAAAGCAATGTTTACCTCCAAGGAAAAATGAGATACAACTGCACCATACCACGTGTGCTATACCCTCACTGAGTCAGAAGAGTACTGGGAGGGGAGGAAAAGGAATAAGTTGCTACCTACGAATTATGAGCACTTAAGCAAAACCACCCCATGCAGGGCTAATCCAAAATTTAATAAATCAATTTATGTCTGCTAGATTTTAAAAGTTGGACATAAATAGCAGTTAAGTTGACAAATGAAACTTTGATTCTGACTAGCCTGTTTTCATTTGTTATTGTTGTACCATGTTATTGACAAACTTTTGCTTCAATTTATATAATAAAAAAAACAACTTAATCTGTTGCAGCAGTTTGCTGATATGTAGACATTGAATACAAATCTAAAAAGAAAAATCAGCAAAGGGAAATAATTTATTCTTTTAGTAAGAGCGTTTCTAATTTGCTTTTTTTAGCTTAGATATGAAACTTGAGAAAAAAAAAGATGTAGCTACAAAACATTAAAAATATTTAAAAAAAAAACAAAAAACAAAAAACATTTAGATTATGAAAATATTCAATTTTATGTTCAACACAAATGTGGTTGAAATACTTTCAATGAAAAGTTAACTTTTTTTTTTCCTTTTAAGTAATGTAATCTGATGGTGAGCTTCCCCTCCAAAAAGTTGCCTGGGCAAATAGTGCATTATTGAAAAAAAAAAAAAAAAAAAAAAAGATATATGACAAGATTTGAATAGGTCTTATTTCAATCTATATAATAAGTACTGATTTAAAATTGCACTTAATGAAAAAACAAAAATATAGAAAAGTTTTTTATGATGTACATACTCATCATGCAATGAAAACATCATATTCCAAAAATCATGTAAATTGATCAGATCTTTATTTTTTTTTAACTGAAAACAAAAATTCAAATTTTATGAAGAAGCCATACCAATACGACCATTGAGATTTTGTTTATATTCAAAATAATTACAAAAATTAGTAATCTGTAAAAAAAAAAAAAAAAAAATGTAAACTTTGATTTTTCTATGTATAAAAATAAAACTATGATTAATTGGTGAGTTTTGGAAGACGACATCTTCATTCCATGATGAGTATGTACATCATAAGGATTTTCTTGTATTTTTTTTTTTTTTTTAATTTAAATAAGTGTAATTCCAAATAAGCACTTAACAATATGCTAAAGCAATTTCATGTTCATACACGTGTTATCACCTGCCACCTCTTTAAAAGATGGAATTACGCAGTTGCTAGAGATTTATTTAAAGAATAAATGCATTTTGCCTTTCAATAAAAAAAAACAGTCATCAAAGCTTCACCCTCTGTCCCATCGACGTAAGGTTGTATCCCTCTACCTCTTCTACATGTATTTTAATGGTGAATGCTCTGATGAACTACAAGCATTTGTACCCCCTCGACATAAATACCCCCCGACAAGCAGCAAAATCCCACCCCTACACAGTAGTGATCCCTAGATGTAAGAAAGCCTTTTACTCTAATAGTTTCTTCTCCAGAAATTCTAGACTTTGGAACTCCCTTCCGGGATTCTGTTTTCTCAACTGTACTGACATGCAGAAGTTCAAGTGAATGGACATCTCGCTGCTCAACTCCCTACATAGTATCCCTACAACTTATGTCCCCGATAGTAGCCCCCTACATCAAAGTGGCACTGTGCCTTGTTTGGGGTAAAAATGGAATTTAAAAAAAAAAAAAAAAAATGTCAACTATTTTTTTTTAATGAAAAATAAACGGTTTAAATCGAAACAATAAAATGGTTAGAACTTTCTTCTTATTCATTTAGGAGAATATTTTTAGTCATTTGCAAGAAAATATTCAACTGACAATTTTTATTTTAAGAAGAGGATATTATTTTCAAACTTTTATAAATTTTTACAATTTTCAAAAAAGATGAGTCATTCGTTTTATTTAAAGAATGGCAATTATTTTTATTAAAGAAGAAGACAATTTTTACTCGATATTAAATTTTAAAACGAATATTAATAGTAAACAATGCTGATAGATGAGGACAGCTAGCCTGAGATTTCACGGGTGTGGTTAGTAAGTATTATATCTTTACTTGTCCCCCCTCCCCCAAAAGGGCAGAGTTAGACACAAATTTAGTTTTTAATGTGGGAAAAAATCTAGCACCATAAAAAGAGGCACTTTAGGTCAAAACAAAAATTGCTTCAGGGTTTAAGTCGGATGAGTCCAAAAAGTTAAAGAAACAAAACAAAAGAAAAAATTGAGCAAATTATTTGTTTATCCTTTTTTTCTTTTCAGTCTTAGAAAAAGGAGAAAATAGTATTCAAATACGGCACTAGTGATGGGACGATACCAATTTTTTATTTTTTTTATTTCAATACAATTACTGATTCAGATTCTTTATAAATCTCTAAATATTTAACTATCAAGTTGTTATTACGCCCCTCCCCCCTCCCCGATTACCGTAAAAACACATGTTAAATGTGCATGTATTTCCTCAAATGTAAAAGCACACTTGTGGGAGGTGGGGGAAGGTGACTTATCGATTTTAGTTTTACTGATAGTTTAAAATCAATAAATATTTATTATTTTATTATTACTACCAGCAGTGGAAGATTTTCTTTTAAACAAAATCAAATAAAAACTATCATTAAAGGAATCGTTTTTAGCATCAGAAAATAGGTACAACGTTTTCCAATTCTAATTAATTGTCCTAACACTAATACGGACTAAAAGTTTTGGTGGTGAGAGAAAGAAAAAGACAAATGCAAGGATTTACTCCCACCAAATGACAAAAAAGATTTCAAATTATGCGTTTTAAAATTGACAATTTTTTTTTTTAAAAAGATTGCTACAACACAAATCTTTGCAGATAATTCTACACTTGAAAAAATATACATGGTTAAATATTAACAATGACACTTGTATTTACACAGACGTTTGAAAGAAAAATAATGACTTCCATTTCCTTTTTTTTTTTTGTTGACTTTGTCTCATGAGTTTCAACTTTTAACGGGAATTCATAGGACAAATCAATATTAAGAAACGAGAACAATTGACAAGCAAGCTTGGTTTTAAATTTGATGAATAATTCAAACTAATGTCCTCATTTTTGTCATTTTGACTATATCTCGAGCAATTTCCATAAAAAAAGGTATGAGGGAAGAGTGGTGGAGTTGGCTTTTAAAAACCAACTTCAAAGTAATTTTTCTTTTTCAGCTGACTCCTCAATTCTCAACTAGGGAGTCGTAGCTAGCAATTTTTACATAAATCAAGAATTTTTTTTAAAGAAAAAAACTAATATCACAGTATGCAGACAACGTTACAGCGATATGTGATAAAGGGAGCTAAGCCACAATAGATTAAAAAAAATTTTTTAAACTATTATTTCACCCGAAAAAAGGCACAGTGCCACTTGGATGTAAGAGGCTACTATTTGGGACTAAATTTACAGGAATGTAGAGAGTTGAGTAGTGAGATACCTGTTCACGTTACACTTGAACTTCTGCATGTCAGCACAGTCAGGGAAGCAGGATTCTGGGAGGGAATTCCAAAGTCTAACAGTTTGAGGGAAGAAACTATTTAAGTGTTTGAGAGATTATAAAAGTTTAATAAAATTATTTTTTTTTTTACTTTTTTTATTTTTTACATAAGCATTATCACTTATCAAGGCCAAGCGGCCACTCGAGGATAAGGGTTAAAGCGTGTACAGTAGAAATTGGACAATATAGTAATCGTTAGTAATGGAAATTCGGTAAATTTGTTAACTGGAACGGCTCATCAGGAACTTGTTTACGTTAGACTTGAAGACAACCATATTGTAGTCAGCTGCAAAGCAGGAAAACGGTAGACAATTTTTGCAAGTTTGCACTAATTTTAATGATTTTTTCTTATCTTGTTTTTTTTTTCTTATTCTCACTATTTTACAATAGATATTTTTATCAAAACATTTTTTTTTCTTTTCATCTCAGTTTACATTTTTGTTGAATAAATTCTCAAACAAGTACCTCAAAATAAAATTTTTTAACAAAGCTACAAGTATTAAAAAAAAGAAAAAAAGCTTGATAAACTGACATTTCCTCGTTGAAAATCATGAAAGTGTTGTTGATAACAATCCCGTAAATGTCAATGTTAAATAAATTTCTTTGTTATTGGAACTGATGAAATGAAATGAACTTTACTTTAAAAAATTGATAAATAAAATGAAAGATTACTTTAAATAATTGATATTTCAGAAATAAATATAATTTTAAATAATTGTAATGCTTAAAACGTAAACTTTAAAATAAATTTCTCTAGTTTTCTTAAATTTTGCTGGAAAATTTAATTTAATTTTTAAAACAAAACTCGTTTTGAAAAATAAAAAAGATATATCAAGTATCTACATATACACAACCAATTAAAAAATTGTTTTAAATCAACACACAATTTTAATACATAAAAATGATAAAAATCTTTAAACTTTGCTTTTCATGGAAATAAAAATTCTTGTGTAATACTAATAAAAAAAAATTCTTGTGTAAAAAAAAAAAAAAATCAGTTTCAGTTTAGATGAATAATAAAAAAAAAAACTTGGATAAATTATCTCCCTTTATTACAGTGCCGTGATAACATATGGCAGACCTTTTTTTAAAAGCTGCAACACAAAGTAAGATTCTTTTCCTACCAATTGTACAATTTCACATTTAATTCTCGTCAGCATTTGGTTTACTATCTTGCAGCATATCAACCCTTTTCATGTTATTCCATACAAAAACAATTGTATGTGATGAATTGAACACAAATTGTTGCTTTACCCATAGCTGGAGAGAAATTGTCAGTTTCATCAGGATAGACAACATAAGGTTGAAAACAGTGATTAAAACAATAAAAATTAAGACACCAGATCAAACAATTTCTTAAATAACGAGAGAGAAAAAAAAAAGGTAGTGTTTCTGAGGAAGGCAAGCAATCTAGAGGAAGCAATTTTCAAAAGGGTGGTCATTTTTACAAAGGCAATGACGGATAGGGATTAGAAACAAAGGCAAAGGAGACATACCATATAAGGATGAATGTAGATGCCATACAGGCTTTTAAACATCACTAACTACTTGGGTACGACATATAAAACCACAACAGCGTTACTACTGTTTACACGGCTTGCCTTTATACAAGGCATTAAATCAGAAACAAGAGTCAAAATGGATTTTGTTAGATAATCCAATAAGTCAAAAAAATAAATAAATAAGAAATAGCATTAGCCAATGGATTTACAGCTAAAAGGCAGTTTTACATCAAGAGAGAAACGACAACAACAAACACATACAACGGTTGGGTTTTTTATATTCATTTTAGTTTAAGAGATAAAACGAGAGATCACGGTGTGTGCGATTCTTACCTGCTTCTAAGACAGCAAAGCAAATAAAAGACAGAAAATTAATTAGTAACATTACTTATAAAATGTAATGTGTGTATATATATATATATATTTTTTTTTACAAGGTAGTCACCACTTATCAAGGCTCGGAAGCCACTCGGGGATAAGGATTATTGTGTGTACAGTACGTTAGTGTTGGAGATTTGATAAAGTGTCTTACTTAAGGAGGCGGTTCATCAGAAATTTGTTCACGTTGGACTTGAAGATATCCAGGTTGTAGTCAGGTGGAAAACAGACAACCGGAACAGAGTTCCACAGGCGTGCACTTCTAAGAAAGAAGCTTTGTTCATGGATATCTACGTTTTGATTTTGGCACAGATAAGGAGTGGGGAAAAATTTTTGACAGTGGTTTCAGCTAGACGTATATTTATTGTATATTTTATACGTATATGGTTTATCGTAACAACGGGGGGGGGGCTGTCCAATTGAACGAGTCGGAGTAAATTCATTGTTTTTAGGAGTCAGTGAAAATTGGGCTGTACCAACATTATATATTACACAAGCATAGCGACATATTGATGCCTTTGTAGAAACTAAATAAAACGTATATCTTGCCCTACTTCAGTATTGAGCACTTTTGTATTAAACACGTTAAAATTTGATCAGTTACTTTGCCTCTGGAAAATATTAACCTGGAATTATACATATATGTATACACACACTCTCTCTCTCTCTCATATATATATATATATATATATATATATATATATATATATATATATATATAGGTTGTCAAAAAGTATTTCTAACAAAAACTTATCAAGAAAAAAAAAAAGAAGTTCAATACTATTAAGAGGAGCAATTAAATATATTAAGTAAAATATGAATAAAGTTATATGTAACTTTTATTCATCATATATATGCCCCTGTATTAAAAGTGGTTAGCATCATAAAATATTTATAACTTTAGTCCTGCAATATTAAGCTATTAATATAACATTGTTTCTTTTAAAAAAACTGTGTATATTGAACTCTCATTCTTTGACGTTATTCTCGCGTTACCTGCGCACAGTTCAAACAATTCAAAATACAATCGACAGATACAACGCACGGCTCTATACAGACTTCTTTCTCCAAAGTAACAACATGGCAAGGAAGAAAAAAAGAAAAAAAAAACATGACACACCGAAGATGGAGTCTACCTCCAAAATATATTTGTGATGAATTTCAAACAAGTAAAATATTTGTTTAGTTTCCTAATCTTACGTTGTGATTTGGTTTCAAGCGCACTTGATGCGTATTTTATATATATATATATATATATACACACACACACATACATATACGCACACACTAATTATTTATACAAAATCTATGTTACATAGTTCAGAGATGTACCATGGTTTCATTGCAGTGGATCTGCCTTTTAAAAGACTTTAAAAATCCAAACAAATCATCAGCGACTGATGAAATGAAATTTGGATTTTTAAAAGCCTTTTAAAAAGCAGATCCACTGCAATGAAATCATGGTACATTTCTGAAATAAGTTACATATAGATTTTATATCAATTTGTATTTTAGCTGTCACATTTTTGATTGAGCACTTTATTGATTTTCTTCAATGCATCTCAATGTGTTATGTATACATATAATTCTTACAGGCGTCCACAAAAAATCTTATAAAGAGATTTTTATGCATTGATTTTCAGTATTTACTTCTAGTGCTCAATACATGAGTAGAGCTAGGTAGTAAGCTATGAAAATATATGGCAATTAAGCTACACAGAATCTTCCATCAATCCCTGAGAAAATCGTCAGGCTAAAATTCACTTATGACAAAAAGACAAAGAGAGCTGTCTATGGATAACTAATACAGATGTATGTTTATATTCTATATGGCTGCATCTAACCACACTGACGAGTTGTAAATTAAGAAACAGGTATGTGTAGACGACTAATACATGAGCACAGATTTATACAAAGATACCTCTCCATTTTATTCATTTTTTTTTTTTTTTTTTTTACATAATTCAGTAGTTTGGGGCTTTTCATGTCATTCAGGTTGCAGGATAGTTCTAGAAACAGGTAGTCGAACAGTACGTAGTTGGCAGTATTACACTGTTGAGCTGGAAAATTGCTGCATTTTTTCATATTTTCCCAGAAATGCTCACCATTGGGTGTAGGTGATTGAGCTGCACCCATTTGTAAAATGGGATAGTTTGGGAACTCCTGTACTCCCCTAACCCCGTTGTTTCAAACTTAGTTATGAATCAAGTTGTTAAGAAAAATATAGAGTACCATAAAAAAATAAAAAATAAAAGCAAATCTCAGTAATTGCTGTAAAACTAATTTTGAAACAAAGTGTTACATTAACATGATAGCAAAAGCAGTATAAAAAAAAAAACAAAAAAAAAAAAACAATGAGAATAGAGAGTAAAATGACCGCAACATTGTACATACAATCCTTTATGGTTTGAGTTATTTAAATTTATTAAATTTGAACAGAATTTGATATAATTTGGAAATTTGATTTGTCTCTTTCACAGCACATTCTGAATTATTTAATAAATTGAATCAATAATTGAACACAAGTCATTATTTCACAATCTCATAGTCTGCAACGATATCCAATGGACCATTTATACAATTCATAATATTTTCTATATAAGATTTTTCTTAAACAAAATCTTGTAAGAATTAATGCTTCAAATAATTAGACAAACTGCATTATCTGACTAACCTGATAATTATTCCTTAAACATTTCAATGTCTCGGGTGGATTTTCAGAATTTTTGAGATGAGAATAAAAAAATTGGTTTTATTTAAACTTCTATTCTAATTTGCAAAGTTATTTTCACCACAATTTCAGCTGACGTAATTTGGGAATTTTTTTTTTTTTTTTTTTTTCAAATGTATCTTCTCGAACTTGGGAACCTATACGGAATTTCAAACTGAATTGTTTATTTAATCCAGAATGGTAGATTGTTCTTGCTCTGTCAGTCATGGTTGGGTAGAAGTGTTAATTACTATTTTATTCTTAGTTATTATCGTCTGTAGTAAGGATTGAACCTTCAACCTCCAAAAAACTGTCTCTTAGAACTGATTGCGAATCAATTCCTTTATCCATTGTGTCATTGGTTCATAAACATTTCCAAGTTTAAAAAGATGCACTTTCAGGTTACATGGTTCAAACATTTTGTGAAAATAACAACAAAGATGAAAATAGTAGTTTGAATAATCCAAATAAAGAAAAGATAGCAAAGGAATACCAAGATGACGATCGTCTAGATTAACGGATTTTCTATTAGTATGTATATAAACTAGCTAAGTACCTGTCTACAGTAGGTGAAAAATTATCTCCTGCAATTTTTTTTTATATATAGTTTTGCTAAATGGAGTAATGTGCTGCAACAAACTTAATGACAAATCTGATTAGCAGCAAAATTTCACCCCTTCATTAGAGATTCCCAGATGCCAAAAATCTTTCTACTCTAATAATTTCTTACCTCAGGCCGTTTACTTCTGCAATTCTCTACCCTTTTAGAAATTTAAATGTGAACAAACATCTTGTAGCATAATTCCCTAATTAGAATATCCCCAATAAATCTGGCTCCTAACCATAGTATACCCTTATGCCTTAGAAGCAATATGCCTTATTTGTGGTGAATCTAAGTAATAAAACCGACATTTAAAAAAAAACAAAAAAAAAACTTTATGATGACGTTAAAATATGATAATATAAACTATTAACAGATATACATCATCATCATCTACACAATGATACACTAAATTAATTTCAACAGTCGGTTAGTCCACTTCTACGTATGTTATTGCCTTCCACACTCAGTATACCAGAATAAAATCGTTCATTTTGAAATGAATTGTTCCAAAATCGAATACGGCAGAAACAGAATTCTGTTGCTGTCAACTCAAGTGACATTCGTCTTGTCTATTTGGCTGATAATTATTTTCAATGTAAGAAAGCGACTATTTTTTGAAAGATGAGTTATATAAGAGTGCTCAATAATACATAGAGATTATTTAGATTTTTAATTGATAATTCAACGTTAAAGAGCATTCAACACTAAGAGAGCTGATATTATTACAAGTATATTCAAAGATAAAAAACGTCTGAATTTAATGATTTATATAAGCGTGTTCAATAATGCATAGAACGAGATAGGTTATTTAGATTTTTAATTGATAATCCAATGTTAAAAGAGTGCTCAACACTAAGAGCTGTTGCAAAGATGCAATACTGTTGCCGCATCTAGGGAGGTGCCGCACAGAGCAACCTTTCTTGCTTTGACCGAATGCAAAATAGACTGAAATCTAGTCGGAAGTGTTTTCATCTCTTCTCCACACACACACTTTTTTTTGCTAGTCTCTTTCTACTTTGTTATTTTCACGCAAACTGCTTGACTGAACTTCAGTCTTTGATTCCTGCCTGCAAAACATTCACAGCAAGAACTTCTCTTGTTGCCATAATAAAAAAAAAAATCTTTTCTTTCCCTATTTGTCTCACATCAGTTTCCATGGACTGAGTTTCTTTGTAAGGGCTTCCCATTTGTGGAACACATTACTGCAGGACTGTGTCCCTGCTGATTACAACTTTAATACTTGTCATAGACCATTCCATAAGTAATCGAATGCACGTTATACATTGATCAGTATTATTATTCCCATAACATTCCTCATATTTTGGCTGGCAATCATGTGCATCTCATTTACTATCGAGTGGCTTTTGGCCTTGATAAATGATGACCGCAATAGTAAAAACAATTAAAATGTTTGTTTTATTTAAAGGATATTTAACTGAAAAAGTAAGCAATCTACTATTATATAAAAGAAACTGTCTGTGAATTCGTTCCTTTCAGGACGATTTTTATGAAATTTCACATAAATGTACTTTATGTGCCTGACACAGCTCTTAGATAGGTTTTGTATCAGAAAATCGATAATTGAAAAAAATCCACTAACAGAAGGAACAGGTGATTTCGATCAAAGTTAACACCTTACACAGCCTAACATTACAACTGCATTTTATTATTACCACACAAGCAGAAAGCCCCAGCATATAAAATCAACAGTAAGTTCTTTGATATGACAAAGGCATGTTCAAAATGAATGTTTCTGTTTAAAGCACAATTGAACTATAATTAATTTTTGCATTCTAAACTTTAATTGAAGCCATTTTATATAAAAATAATTTTATAAAATCAACAGTAGGTTCTCTACAGTGCAATGTAGACTGCAATGTATTGTGGATTAAGTCACTGCGGGGAAGCATGTGAAGCTTTCTCCCAGTGCACCTGGATGGGTCCCCAACTAGAGCAGGCAATCGATTTGATTGAAAAGTGGTTTATTTCACAGATTTCGATGACAAAAATATAAGAGTGTGAAACAGTCGTTGATCATAATTAAATCCCGGGCAACGTCAGGTCTTCCTGCTAGTGCTATTATAAAACGAAGACAAAATAAAATGTCATGTCCTGAATATAATAAAAAAGTGATGCTATTGATATGGCACAAACAGAAAAGATGCCGATGAGGTGCAGCTGCTGCCATACAAGTGTATAAATGCGGGTGGATTTGCTATTTTCATGGGTGGGCAATGACATCCAATCTGACAGGAATCAGCAATTTGAGAGCAATTAAACCTTTAATACGATTTCAAGGTTGCAGTGTATTTTTTTTTTTTTTACATTGGTTGCATGTGACGAGCAATACATGTGACATAATCTGCACTATTCTGCCCACCTGCCCGGACTGAGGCGAGCGGTGGTGGTGGTGGAGGTAATTGCTGATGGATTATCCAGGTAAATAGTCGTGATTACCTCAAAAGCAGACATTGGTAGAGAAATACAGGATGTAGCATAAAATTAGATACAAGAACATTTAAACAAAGCTCATGGGGGGGGGTTACGAACAAAAATAACTGTCGTTTTGTATGAGTTCATCTTGAAAAAACAAACCAAGAACAGATACGCTGAAAATGAGTGTTTAATCTAAGTGTCTAGCGAGGAAACGTTATTTAAGCATGACATACCAAAATGATATTAAAGTTCTGAATTTTTTAGATGAGAACTGATTGTACTTGTTTTGATCGGACTATTGTTCTCATCTTGAGTGTTATTTGTGCAATGTTTCAGTCGAATTGGCCTTCGATCATCTTCAGGTATGTTGGTTATTATTTGGAAAAGGAAAGAAAAGTTACTGGTTCCATAGATGTTTTTCGTATTCATTGAGTTAGTTTCTATTTTATGGCTTTGTATTTGTTAGAGTTGCCTCCCCTTTGTCAACCAATTTTTTTTTCCCACAAATATGAAATCATCGCCATAAAATAGAGAGTAACTCAAAGAATGCGAAAACATCTACGGAGCCAGTAACTTTTTCTTTTCTTTTCCAAACAAGCAATCTGACCGAAACATCGAACAAATAACATTAAAGATGAGAAAAATAGTTTGATCAATACAATATACCAAAATAATATTTAGAACTTGGAGACAAGCAAAAATACTATTCCAAAATTGAGTAACAGAGTTTTTAAGCAGGATTTTTAAGGTTGGACTTCAATAACATTTAAGCTGATAAATCAAACTTTGATTCTGACTAGCCAATTTTCATTTGTTATTGTTGTACATTGTTAATTAATGATATAATGATGGACTTAGCTATAATTTATTAATCCATCCTGGGTAACAAATAATATGAAACATTTTTAAATAATCACCTAAAAATAAAAATAAGTTTATATCGGTATTAAAAAAACAAAACTTTAATAGATTTTTGAAAGATTAAAGATAATAATCTTTTTTTTTTACATGACACTATACAGAAATCTGCGATGGAAAAAAATAGGTAATAACTGGCTACATTTAAATTTTGATGTCAAAAAAAGATCACGACACATTCGTAAACAGTGTCTTCAATCGCAAGTATAACTCGGATAATTTCAAGGAAATAACTTTAAATTGAAGAATATAATAAAAGTTTTCTACCTGGCAATTAAAATTTTATTTTATTTTCTGTATAAATTTAATAATATGTCAAAAAACAAAAGATTAGATGAGTTTACTGCATCTGCATTAACAGAGCGTAGATATAGTTAGTCTAATATATAAAAGGCTATATGTCTGTCTGTCTGTGTCTCTATATTTTCAAACTGTCTCCTCTGAAACTAAAAGTCGCAGAGCACCATTAGGGGCCTCAAATGATTGGATTTTTTATGGCCCATTCTTTTATGGGTCTTTAGCCGGTTAAAATTGTTTTTAAGGGGTAAAAAATGGGTCAAAATTGAAAAAAATTGTTATACATTTTGTACATTTATCTTAGTTCATATGTGTGTGTTATATTGGTACAGTGGTAATGTTACCAGCTTTGAATGCTAAGTTTCGGTTTTGATTCTAGCTGATGGCACCCTAATACTTTTTTTTTTTTAATTTTAGAATCATAATTATAATAATATAAACGAAAATTTGGAAAAATTAAAATATCATATTTTAGCGTATTACATATTTTAATGGCTTTCATTTTAAAACGGGTTTGCATATTTTTCAAGGTTATGTGAATTTAACATTTGTTTACTAAGCAAAAGCTAAAATAAAAAGAGGTATATAACGAAAATATTTTTCAAATCTTGACATAACTTTTATATTTTGGGGTTTTGGCCATTTTTCATCACTTTAAAAAATTTAGTTCATCAAAATAAAACAACTTTCACCGACTCCGATACTACTACTATACTTTTATATCCAACATTTTATTCCAAAAGTAATGCCTCCTATTTTTTATTCTGCTTTAATGGATCAAAAGGGATCGCAAATTGCATTGTTATGATGACTGAACTTATGCATTCATGACCTGAAAGTTTCATCTCTCTTTTGCAGATATTGGTGGTGTGAGACTAAGAAAGCAACCTCTATCATGGACATGTGTCCGAAGCAGAGAGGAGTCATTGAATTCCTGGTAAAAGTTCATTGAGAATGGTGATGACTATGCAGAAGAATAAATTCTGGAGCACAAAAGTCACTTGTTTAAATAATGGTGCCACTCCCGTTTTCGTAACTCTTTAACTGTTTGAGTAAAAAAAAAAAAAAAAAAAAAAAAAAAAAAAGAGGCTTTACTTTTTTTGTCCAATAAAACACAGAATGTGAATGACAGTGTCTGTTTCATATACCCTTTTATTGGGAGGAGATATGTATCTCAAATCTCCCAATCAAGTTTTACTAGGTCTTCTCATTCGTTTGCCAACTGACCCTGCTACCTCAACTGTTCTACATCTACTAACCCAAGCACTCTTACTCATTCTTTAAATATAACCAAACCAATGAAGTTTCCAAAGTTGCATACACACATACATATATTTAAAAACGGTAATCTACGGACATGCGTGTTTCGGAGCCCTACTCCTTTTCAGCATAGCTTGATTGTTGTTAGGATTTGAACCCTGGACCTTATGTATTTCAGTCCAGCGCCCTAACCCATTACGCTATGATGCCATACACAATTTACTGTTTAGTTTTTATCGTTTATCTGTTTACATAGTTTTTGTTGTTGATTTTTTAAACGATATTAAGGTTAATGTCTCCGCCTCGGAGATCCGGTGTTTTTCTTAGAAAGTCACCCATCTTTTATTTATTTATTATTTTTAATAATATATAGTCTCATTTTAGGTTATTACAATTTGGGGAGGTAAAATCACCATTAGAAAATCCCTTCGTCAGCGGAAGGAAAGTTTTTTATAGAGAGGGGTGGGGGTGGTTATTGTTATTTATGGCAGCCACCATTACTCCCCCCCCTCCTCCAATTAAATCTATACTCCTATAAATTTGTTTCTTTTTTGGGTATTGATATTCATATTGAAAATCCTTTTTTCTGTTTATTTAAAAAGAAAATACAATTTTGTTATATATGGGTCGTGGAATTGCCTTTATCTGCAAAAGATCAAGCTAACTTGCATATTCTTTTAAACATTCATTTTAATTAATTCCCTATTAGTTTTTTCGGTTTTCTTATGGGATGATCATCTTTAGTTAACTATTATATGTAATTGTATTCATGCAGATATTAGAGACAAACAAAAATACTATTCCAAAATTGAGTAACAGATTTTTTAAGCAGGATTTTTAAGGTTGGACTTCAATAACATTTAAGCTGATAAATCAAACTTTGATTCTGACTAGCCAATTTTCATTTGTTATTGTTGTACATTGTTAATTAATGATATAATGATGGACTTAGCTATAATTTATTAATCCATTCTGGGTAACAAATAATATGAAACATTTTTAAATAATCACCTAAAAATAAAAATAAGTTTATATCGGTATTAAAAAAAAAAAACTTTAATAGATTTTTGAAAGATTAAAGATAATAATCCTCTTTTTTAACATGACACTATACGCGATGAAAAAAATAGGAAATAACTGGCTACATTTAAATTTTGATGTCAAAAAAAGATTACGACACATTCGTAAACAGTGTCTTCAATCGTAAGTATAACTCGGATAATTTCAAGGAAATAACTTTAAATTGAAGAATATAATAAAAGTTTTCTACCTGGCAATTAAAATTTTATTTTATTTTCTGTATAAATTTAATATGTCAAAAAACAAAAGATTAGATGAGTTTACTGCATCTGCATTAACAGAGCGTAGATATAGTTAGTCTAATATATAAAAGGCTATATGTTTGTCTGTGTCTCTATATTTTCAAACTGTCTCCTCTGAAACTAAAAGTCGCAGAGCACCATTAGGGGCCTCAAATGATTGGATTTTTTATGGCCCATTCTTTTATGGGTCTTTAGCCGGTTAAAATTGTTTTTAAGGGGTAAAAAATGGGTCAAAATTGAAAAAAATTGTTATACATTTTGTACATTTATCTTAGTTCATATGTGTGTGTTATATTGGTACAGTGGTAATGTTACCAGCTTTGAATGCTAAGTTTCTGTTTTGATTCTAGCTGATGGCACCCTAATACTTTTTTTTTTTTAATTTTAGAATCATAATTATAATAATATAAACGAAAATTTGGAAAAATTAAAATATCATATTTTAGCGTATTACATATTTTAATGGCTTTCATTTTAAAACGGGTTTGCATATTTTTCAAGGTTATGTGAATTTAACATTTGTTTACTAAGCAAAATCTAAAATAAAAAGAGGTATATAACGAAAATATTTTTCAAATCTTGACATAACTTTTATATTTTGGGATTTTGGCCATTTTTCATCACTTTAAAAAATTTAGTTCATCAAAATAAAACAACTTTCACCGACTCCGATACTACTACTATACTTTTATATACAACATTTTATTCCAAAAGTAATGCCTCCTATTTTTTATTCTGCTTTAATGGATCAAAAGGGATCGAAAATTGCATTGTTATGATGACTGAACTTATGCATTCATGACCTAAAAGTTTCATCTCTCTTTTGCAGATATTGGTGGTGTGAGACTAAGAAAGCAACCTCTATCATGGACATGTGTCCGAAGCAGAGAGGAGTCATTGAATTCCCGGTAAAAGTTCATTGAGAATGGTGAGGACTATGCAGAAGAATAAATTCTGGAGCACAAAAGTCACTTGTTTAAATAATGGTACCACTCCCGTTTTCGTAACTCTTTAACTGTTTGAGTAAAAAAAAAAAAAAAAAAAAAAAAAAAAAAAGAGGCTTTACTTTTTTTGTCCAATAAAACACAGAATGTGAATGACAGTGTCTGTTTCATATACCCTTTTATTGGGAGGAGATATGTATCTCAAATCTCCCAATCAAGTTTTACTAGGTCTTCTCATTCGTTTGCCAACTGACCCTGCTACCTCAACTGTTCTACATCTACTAACCCAAGCACTCTTACTCATTCTTTAAATATAACCAAACCAATGAAGTTTCCAAAGTTGCATACAGCTCTCTACACTGTGCATATTTATTCTTTCTCTGAGGTCATCAGATCTAAGCCTGTCTTTAAGACTCATTTTACATATCAAGTAAAGACCATTTGTTTATGAGGATGGTGTACGGCATTATGGTCATCATTTATCAATCTTAAATTTTAATTTTTTATTATTTTAATAAAAACTGAAGCAAAATGATAAGCTGATACATTCCACACACACACACACACACACACACACACACACACACACACACACACACACACACATTATTTTTAAAAACGGTAATCTACGGACATGCGTGTTTCGGAGCCCTACTCCTTTTCAGCATAGCTTGATTGTTGTTAGGATTCGAACCCCCAGACCTTATGTATTTCAGTCTAGTGCCATAACCCATTACGCTATGATGCCATACACAATTTACTGTTTAGTTTTTTTATCGTTTATCTGTTTACATAGTTTTTGTTGTTGATTTTTTTAACGATATTAAGGTTAATGTCTCCGCCTCGGAGATCCGGTGTTTTTCTTAGAAAGTCACCCATTTTTTATTTATTTATTATTTTTAATAATATATAGTCTCATTTTAGGTTATTACAATTTGGGGAGGTAAAATCACCATTAGAAAATCCCTTCGTCAGCAGAAGGAAAGTTTTTTATAGAGAGGGGTGGGGGTGGTTATTGTTATTTATAACAGCCACCATTACTCCCCCCTCCTCCAATTAAATCTATACTCCTATAAATTTGTTTCTTTTTTGGGTATTGATATTCATATTGAAAATCCTTTTTTCTGTTTATTTAAAAAGAAAATACAATTTTGTTATATATGGGTCGTGGAATTGCCTTTATCTGCAAAAGATCAAGCTAACTTGCATATTCTTTTAAACATTCATTTTAATTAATTCCCTATTAGTTTTTTCGGTTTTTTTATGGGATGATCATCTTTAGTTAACTATTATATGTAATTGTATTCATGCAGATATTCTACATGATTTATACTTGCGTAATATTTTCATAAAAAGCTTACAGTAAGCACAAATTTATATATTAATATTTTATATATATTTATATTTTTTATTTATTTAAAAATGTTGCCTACCAAATATTTTTGGTCTACAGACATGAAACTTACTATATAGGGGTATTCGAACCCATGTGAAACTTTATATTTGGGTTTTAGCTAGGGAAAATCGATGCAAAAGTGTGAAAATTAAAATATGGAATTTGGTAGGTGAAAGTTGAACGACGGCATTACGAATACGCATGCATAACGTAATAGCTATTGGTTCATGTTTTAATTTTTAGCCTTGCAGCAAACATGTCTTCATAGCTCAGGCATTAACATCAAATGAAAAAGTAAATCATAAGCTAAATGTTTTGGTTTTGATTCTTGGTGGTGCACAAGTCATTTTTTTTTTTTTTTTTTAAACTTTTTAAATCATTACTATATATTAGGTCCAATATAATATAATAAATACGAAATCTACATTAATCAAAATATGATATTTAAGCGTATTTTACAACCGAGCAATGCCGGTCAACCTGCTAGTTATAAATGAAAGTAAAAATAGAGGAAGATTTGACACCCCCTTCCACTGCAAAAAAAAAAAAAAAGAAAAAAAAAGATAAATTGTGATAATCAGAAAACTATTCTGTCAAAGCCAAAAAGAAAAAAAAAAGTTATGTCCCTTTATTTTGAAGTAATTTTTTGTTTCATGATAATAGTGACACAATACTATGCAATTTCAAAACAAGGTATTTCAATTTTTTTTTCAATATTAAATATTTTAATGGTATTTATTTCGATTTTATTTTTAATATTTTAACACAAATTTTTACTGGACATAAAGAACACACTTTTCAAGACGTTTCAAGATATTTTCCATATTTTCAAGGATTTTTCAAAGTAATAATAGAAATAAGGTCTTTTCAAGGCAAAAGTTAAAATTCAAAGACTTTTTAAGTCTGTGTGAACCCTGAAATATATATATATGTCTAGCTTTTCAGTATTTACTTAAATGCCTGAGTACATCTAGATAGCAAATTATGAAAATATATTTATGGCAATTAAGCTACACAAAAGTATCTGCGTTTCATCCACATAAGGAATCGTTAGACTAAGTGCACTTAACCTAATAATTTCCTACAGGGATCAGACACAAACACTTCTGTGTAGCTTAATTGCCATAAATATATTTTCATAATTTACTACAATGTATATTACATATGATTTTATATTTTTTTGTCCATCTACCCTAACAACATCAAAACAGACTATGCATATTTAATTTGATAATACAACTTAAGTAAAAAATATATATAGGAAACTATAAATAGCCAAACTATTTCGTCTTCCTAATTTGCATATGTATTTTGTAAACAGCTTCTAATAAATAAATATTCTATAATATATAGTTGTAATTTTGCATTGTTATATTTTCTTAGATATACGCAATATTTTCGTCATAGTAAAACGTCTGCTATCACTGGGATGCTGAGAACAAATACTACACTTAATTATTTGCACCAATATAAAAAACAAATTAAGCACAATCCTATTAAAAGCATGGGGCTAAAGTCTGCAGTTGGTCATTCTCGGTCTGAAATAATAATAAAAAAAAAATGTCTATTTCACACTTAATTAGAATCATCTCAGTCACCACAATACCACATTTACTCTAGGGGTTATTTTACTTATGATATTCCCAAATTGATTTGAAATTTTATTGTTCATGAATATGTATACAAAGATTTAATTGGAATGAAATGGAATGCAAAAAATTTGGTTTGTAAGACTCAACCCGTTTCTAAATAGATCGCCCACTGCTTCTTGGTTTGTTCAAAATTGAAAACAATCAGGTCATTTCTAAGTGGGAGAAAAAAGAAAATGGGGATAAAATTTGGAGAGCGAGTAAAATCCTTTCAAGAAAAATGAAATTTGGGCAAGACGAAGGATAAAAAATTGAAAGTTGGAAGTGAGCATCTTGGAGGAGTTCTAGCTAAGAGGTTAAAACTTATCCAAAGAGGTGAGATCTAATCCGACCAGGCACCATGTTCATACAGACAACACACTCATAACCTAACTCCTTTTCATACACACAAGCTCACGTTATATTCACCTTTTTTTCAAAAACCGAAAAATGTAACCTTTTTCGGTCACATTTCAGTTGGCACGTGAAGAACACAATCAGATCCTGATCAACAAAAGATTCAACCCGTTAGTTATCTCTCAAATGTAACACTCACACTACCATTCAGGCTACAGCTAGGATGGCAAGAAACGCCATTCATCTTTCCTTGTTCTACAGCAGCCTGACATTGCTGATTATGAAGGATACGTTTAACGGCAGAGAATACTTGGGATGAATACAAGCAATCACCTCATCAACATATTCCTAGAACCACTGAAGTTTGTGACATTGGAAGGAAATGTGACAAGGCGTTTCTTCTTTGAGTCACAGTGGGGACATTTAGTCGAGACCTCCATTCTACAACAGTGTTATATGAGGAGTAATGGGTTCCAGGCCCCTGGATCGTCAGCTGCCTCTCTCCCTAACTAATTCTGTGTAGAGTTCCTTCCTCGAAGACTGAGAAAGAAGCTACCAACTGCAGGATTCCATGCAGAGTCCTTTGTTAAAGTTTGACTCAGGAAAGCCAGTCATGATAACACATCACCTGGTATACCCAAGCCTCCCTCATACAGACGTTGAATACAAACCTATCTGTGGACCCAGTGCCCCTTCCTATCTCAGAGAAGCAAGGACGCAAGGTTTCAGAGAATCTTTAGGTGTTTTGCAGGCAGAGAAAGTACTGCCAATGAGTAAACGATGTGAGAAAAGACAAGGGGTGCACACTTCAGCTCTTTTTTCCTTTGAAGCCAAGTGTTAACCGATGCTTTAATGTTTGACTGTATATCTGATCGATTCTTCTTTAGCTGGAGTCCCGGTCTAAATCGCACGCTGAAGATTTGAATTTGGCCAGCTGTCCATCAGAAAGGAGCTGAAAGGGTGGTGTCATCGCTTCAGGCACTACACTACACGCAGATTGACTTGTTGCAGTTGATTTTGGCCACGATAATTGTTTTGTAATGAGAGTGTGTCTGTCATCCGCTCGTTGTTATAGAAGCACGATACCAAAATGGTGATGTTATCGTCGATTTTATGTAGGATCAAACTTTCCTTCCTACTCCTTAGCTTGCAAAATAGTAGTTTTCACGTGAGGATGTAGAGTAGGGGTGATAACAGACGGCTCTAAAATACGAACCAGGAGAAAGCAAAAAACTGTCAAGACTTCCTGTTTACCCACACCACTGCCATTCGCAAGTGATACAGAACAGATTCATTTGCAAAAGTCTGTTCAAAACTGGCACTCTCCAAAACACATGCCCAGAAATGATGGCCAATCCTATAAAAAGCTTTGGATTGATCCAAGTTGACCAACATGTCTTCTATCTCGACTAGGATTGTACAAATCAGATGCAAGTTGTTCGGCATCAATCTTCATTTGCAGCATAGTTCAATCAATTTTCCAATAAGTTCGATAAGATGTTGGCCAAAATCTTTATCTCTGTGTTTAATAGTTATGAGGTATAATTATCTAGTTCCTCCTCACCATGCGTATCCTCCTTCTTCAGCAATGCATCCATTTCTTTGGTGACTTGATGCAGGATAGAACTCTCCTCAAATCGATAGTTGAACACATCCATCAGAATTGGTACAAACATGTGCGACATCTCCAAATGCAATTCATAGGGCAAACCAAGTCCTGCCAATTTGTTGCAGCTGAACTGCTATAATACAATCAAAACCTTATGCTCCGTAACCCTGCTTTGTAACCAGTTGCTCTATCTGCATAGAGGTACGGAAAGTCAGCCAAATCATTGCCAAACTCGTGGATCATGAAGTTAAGCAGTTGGGTGAAGTGCTCCTTGAAATACTTTCCAGATCTCCAGAGTCGATTTCAAGATATGTCTATCCAGATGATTGACATTCCCAATGTACCTATCTAAACCACGTCTAGAAACTTTCTGATGTTCATCTGCATCAGAGTTCATGGTTTGATTGAAAATATTCCTTAACCTAGCACCAAGTACTTGTTCCTCATAATGCACGCTAGGTTCATGTCGTAACTTCTGTTTAACCCGTTCTATGCTTACAGTATCCTTCAGCCCACTATCGAGTTAGTTTCTCTTTCTAAATTCTTTTTTACCATGACCTTATCTGCACTCGCTGCAGGATACATTCCCTTCAAAAAATATCCCCCTTACCAGACGCCTCCATAGTTTCAGCCACGCCCTTTGACGATACCCAGGTGACTTCATCCATGAAGTAATTGATCCAGCTCAACCACTAGGCTGGAAGAAACATCGCAGTGGTCAACTCAAAACCTGGTTCAGGGCAGTGAAGCAGGATGTTGAATTGATTCTCGGCCCTCACCTTTACAGGGTTTGTTACTGGAACTACGAATGGCTTATACTCATGACAGAAACAACCTTGAATCGCTATGCCTGGTCAGCCAGTGTTTAGGACATGGTGAACTTGTTGGAAAGAGCCAACCCAACCGACCCAGAGTGAATGCCACAACCATGACCATAACCTTTAACACTGAGCATATTTGACAGAGAAGTTTTTAATCTCAGTTTGCAAACTAACCAACTCTCACTAAAGTCCACCAAATAAATAGCTGTAGCATTTCTCAGAAGGATCATATCTCCAACAACAACGTATTTAATTTCTAATAACCAACTAGTTAAGGCCTATTTCCTAACTGGGCTATAACTTGTTTATGGTAGATTGACCTAGTCACTTGAACGTATGACATGATATAAATTTAATGTCATCTCTTTGCATTAATGTCCTATCCGATTAATTATTATTATTCCTCCATGTCTACGTTCTGTATCTCAGATGATTGACACAAAACTTAAGATCACACCTAGCCATCAGGTATCACACCTCTCTGTAACTCTAGCTTCCTCGTCTCCAACCTGATCTATCTTGGAATGAATTAAAACTATGCGCTTTGGACACACAACAAATGCATCCAGACCTGGAAAAAGGGAACTGAACCTCTCTCGAGTGATGCTGGGTGCATTAAATGCAACCACCTAAAACTCTAAATTTTTTTACAGCAATATCGGCTATGAGTAGTCTGTCCCCCAAATCCTTATGAACAACGTCAATTGCCAAAGACAGGATGCATTTCACAAGAAAGACTTATTCTCTCAGAGATTCCTATATGCTGAAAAATATGTCAAACTCTCTGGTCAGCACCTGACAATTCTTAGACAAAACGAAGTTTATCTACATCCACTCCCAGGGGCAAGAATTCTCTCCAAACATGAACCACCCCGTTTGAAGACCTCAAGCACATCACATTCAGACTAGCCAATCACCAGGTCATGAACTTACCTTAAACAGTTACACCTAGTTTCAAAATCTGTTGGAGAAAGGATGCCGACGCTATGCTCAACATGGCCAATTCTCTAGTATCCTGGCCACTCTGCGCAATGCCGCCGATGTCCAGGGGAAATATTAGTTTTACAACCCTATAAAAAGAAGGATGCACTCATATTGCGATCCTTCTCTTGTATTCTATACTACACTTTGTTCTTAGCCAAAAGACGAAGGAACCATAAAACTAATGTTTTCATGGCTAGGCATTTTTTAAATGAATGAAAAAAATTTATCTATAATTGTTTTTATCTTTTAACCAGCCTGGATGCCCGGAGTTGCCCAGGTGTTTGGAGATTTGTGTTGAGAAAAAAAAAGTGATAGTAGGCAGGCAGGCCTGAACCCTTACCGTAGAGGAAAACACAAAAAAAAATGTGACATCTTTGCCGTTGTGACGTAGGTTTAAATTAAGGTTAGTCAATCGAAAAGAGGGGATGACTTTCGAAAATATCGGCGAAAAAAGCAACCCCTCCTTGTAGAAAAGTGCCCAGTTGAGGGTGAAGGAATTAATGTTTTTAGCCAATTTTTCGATATTTTTCGACCGAAGGGTCGAGCTTCAAAATGATACCAATCTCATGAAAATCCGTTGCCTCTGTCAAAAGTTTTAGGCAGACATGCAAACATACATACATTTAAACAGACAGGTGAGATTTATAATATAGATGGTATTAGGTAGTGTAGTATCAGTTCTATTGTCATAATACTGTCTTCCTAGGAATTATCTCCATTTTAAAGGGAAGATGTAAAACGTAGAAGGTATTACATCCTTTTTCGGGGAGTTGAGATAATGTGGTATCTGTTTATTTGTCAAGAGATTATACTACCCAGGCATTACCTTCTCCTTTTATGTATTACCTACTCATTTGAGGGGGGGGGACAACATATTGTATGTTGCTTATGACACCATTCTTCTATGATTATCTCCATCATTACTTTTTTTTTTTGTGTGTGTGTGTGTGGGGTGGGGGGGGATAGTGTATTATGTATTCTGCTGTCATTATATCCTCCTCTCAAGCATAACTCCTTTTTTATTGGGAGTAACATTAGTCATGATATTCCCTCAGTCATTACCTCCTCCTTTGGGGATCGGTGTAATAAATGTTTCTGCGATAACAAAAATCTGCGACCCAAGGAAGAATATATTTTTATTTATATGTATGAACTAAATAAACTAGTAACTAAAATTGATACGTACCACATATTCTTTGTGTTTTTTTTGCTCATCTTTGACTTGTTCGTCAGACCGGATTTCCATCTCCCGGAGTTGCTCCTCCAAGATGTGGACTCTGAAAAATAACATTGAAGACATATAGAAATAAATTATAGGTTTTAAACTTAATGTTAAAAAAAAATACTTCATCACAAAATATTCTTTAACATTCTTATTAGCTAATCCATTTTTTTTTTTTTAAGTGATCACTATTCATTTCAAACATACAAATTTGCCAATAAAAAGAAAATTTTTTAAATAAAAAGGAAATATTTTTAATGTATTTTTACAATAAAACAATCAATTTCAAATCTATGGTAGACATGTACATCAAATTTCCAATAACTTCTAAATAATTTTACTTTTTTTTTTTCTTTTTTCTTCTTTTAAAATCACAGAAATTTTTATTTTATTTTTAAATCCTACAGAAAACATTTGAGTGAACAAAGAATTTTTGAAAAAAAAAAAAAAATACTTATCCAATTTTTATCAGGAGTTCATTTGTCTATGTAAATTTAATCTCAAATGATTCATCCTTGATTTGGTATTTCTTTATCACCCACATTTCTTTCTGGAAAAATGTCTTCTTATAACTATAATATTGAGGGATAATTTTACATAGCACACTGCACTAGTATAACGGTTAGATGCCTGTTACCTAGGCAGACAAGTTTCAATCATGGCTTCAGGTAGTTGATAGTCTAGCCATACTGAAAAGGTGTGATACAGCAAAACAGTTTGTCTGTGGATGATTATATATATATTTTTTTTAAATATGTTTTTGTTTATAATCTAAAAATTTTGCTTTTTATATTGTGAAGAATTTAAAAATGGATTTTAATTTTTTGTCCAATAGTTTTCTGATTCTTTAGTTTTTCTGTTTCTCCAATCAATATGAAATTAGAACAAAACAAAAAAAAAAATTTTTTTTCAGCAAATAATTACCTTTTTCCTTTGGTCATGATTTTACCATAAATCTCGACTTGTTGATTTTAGTTAAATGAAAAGATTTTTTTAATTTATCTTTTAGGATAAAATAAAGATAAAGAAAATATAACTTTTTTTTTTCTCCAAAAATAATTCACTTTTTAGCTTCCCTAAAAATAAGCTTTTTCTTATAAAAAAAAAAAAAAAAAATGGTCCTAAAACTATGAAAACAAAAATTACAAATTTCAAAAAAATGAATGATAAAAATTAATCGCAACAATTTTTTTTTAAATATTTGTAAATTTCTCATGAAAAATTGTATAAAAGCTTTTTGGTCTCATGATTAAGGCAATTTTTTTGATTTCAATGTAAACAAAACTAACTTTCTGCCTTAAATAAAATGTATAATGGCATGTATTTTTCAATTGCACATTTGGGAAACTAAAACGAAAAGGGGGTCAAGGTATTAATTGGAACACTCTTCCAAGAAACAAAAATTATAGGATAAAAACTAACTACTTTTTCTCTTTCCCATTCTTTCCAATAAGTTGAGAGGTTAAATTAAGCCTAAGAGAAACACAAACAGCACAGGTGATTTTTCTAGCCGACACATTAAACGTGAACCCCTTGAGAAAAAGAAAGAAAAAGAAATAATGACAGAAAGTGAAAAGGATTGACGGTTCATGAGGTAAAAATAAAACTTTCCAGGTTGACCTGAAAATAATTTGTCAGCTGTAATTTGAAGGATCGACTTAACAGTTAAGAATGTCCAACTTCGTCCTTTTTTTTTATAACTTTTTTTCATAGAGAGAGAGAGAGAGATCATAGGAAGTAGAGAGATAGAGAAAGAAAAAGAGAGAGACAACATAGGAAGTAGAGAGAGAGCGGCTGTCTATTGTAACAGCAGTTGTTACCTCTACCGATTAGGTCATAGGAGGTAATTTGATTTTAGTAGTGGGGTTCGGCAATGACAGTCTTCTGTTATTAAGGTTAATGACAGAAGTATAAAAAAAAAAAAATACAAAGAAAAGAAAAAAGGTATCAAGGTTAAATTCATTCTATTTACATCAAAACATTTTAATTATTTAATTATTTTAAACTTTGACTGCATTAAATTTGGCTACTTTCATTTTGTTCTAGGTTTTTCTTTTCTGTTAAAACACAATGGAATTTCAATGGTGACTCTTTCAGGTCCAAAGGCGATCATCAGCAAATAAATGATTTCAGTACAGATTACTAATATACACAGATTTAAATGCTTTTAAGGTTTGTGAGAGAAAAAATCCCACAAAGTGCTCAATTATAATGAAAATATCAATATAAAAGTATAATATTTATTTAAATTTTTGTTACAGAAGATCAGAAGAACATTGGTACCGTTGGTTTCAAATCCAAAACAAAGAGGACTATTGCTTATGTCGGGCTCTCTTCAGCCTCTGTTTAGATGTCTCCCGGAGATTTCCGACAAGACTCAATCTTAGCTGAGATTTGAAGTTGAGAGATAGATTTTGCTCAGATATAGAAATACTTGCGACAAGACCATAACAAAAAGACCAGTGTCCAATTAGTTGGATGTGTTGTCTTTATTATGTATGCAAACCATGGACTGCAAATTTGCAACCAGCAACTGCCAATACTAGAATCTCGACAGCCAATAAAATGAAAATGAACAGCACATGCATTAAGGATAAGGTGGTCAGCCCGTCATACTTTCACAATGATGTTAATCTGTCCTTGCTGATTCACGATCGTGACATTTTTGGGAGAAAAAAAAGAAAGGTATTTTCTATTCTATAATGAATTCTAAGTCTACTATCAAGCGATTTCATATGGGAGGTTAGCCCAGCATTTACGTGCTACGAGATAATTGGCGCACACTGCCTCCACCATGACTGATCAATCAGTTTTTCCTTGCAGCTCACTTCAGCACAGCATGAACTCACTTAACACCACAACATTCTTTAATTTGTATCCTCCATGAAGTTTGTCTTTGCTCTCAACCTCATTCGTCTTGTAAATCATTCAGACCATTTTTAGTCACATGCAAGCGACTCTAGAAGTCACTCCGTCGGTCGGTAACACTTTTGTGCTTAGCCTTTTTGGTTAAGATCAAAGGTCTGTTGTTAATAGATGCTGTTCTTAGCTTTTTAAGCTTTTCTTGGCCAAGATCAAAGTGTAGTATCTATTCTTACATGCTGTACTTATGTTTGTAACTTTGTAATATAAAGTGGGGGGATCACTTTTCTGTATTAATTTAATGTAAAATGATCACCCACTTTACAACCACTCAGTCTCAAAGCCATTCAAGTCATTCTCCAGATCATTCAAGTTGTTTTTGAAGGATTCCAGTTATTTTTTTAAGCATTCAAGTCATTCTTAAGGTCATTCAATTCGTTCTTAAGTTCATTAAAGTCATTCTAAGTCATTTACTTCTTATTTAAGTCATTTCAGCTCATTTTTCGGTCATTTTAGTTTATCTTTTAGAATTTCATGTCAATCCTACATTCACGCATTCATTCATTACATGAGAGCACGCGACTAATGGCTATCAGCCTTGTTTTTTAGCTGGTTAGTTCTGAAGATGGTCACAAAGCACAGCATTATCATAATCATATAAATATAATATCTAAAATGTGTAAATATTTATTAGTAGTATAGAGCTCTAATAGAATTAAAAGCGCTTTGAGTATGCAAGATCTGCCATCTTGTATTGGATCTGTTCTGACTTCATATAAACATTTATATACACACAGTGCATCTAAGTAATTTTTACTTTAGCAGAAAAATTGACTTTATATTTTCTATTTCAAAATTATCAACAGCAGCCTTAATAATCACACAACAAATGAAGAGGTAGGCAATTACAGAAATACAAGTTTATTCTGTGTATACAGTTATTTGCTATCTCGTTTCTATAGTTTAATAGGTTTGGAGAATAAAGTTTGGGATTTTAAATTTCTTCACAATTGTTTATATATATATATATATATATATATCAGTTGTTTGTTTTATTACTTTTACAGTTTCACAGCTATATATAAGAAATTTAAAATCCTAAACTTTAAATACCCACCAAACCTATTAAACTGTAGATGCGAGATAGCAAATAACTGTATACACAGAATAAACTTGTATTTCTATAACTCTCTCCCTCTTGATTTATTGTGCAATTATTAAGGCTACCATTGATAATATATATATATATATATATATATATATATATATATATATTAAGAACATTTTTACTCTAGATGGAATATTAGTTGACTCCATATTTTCTATATCTCAGAATTATCGATGGCAGCCACCATAATTACACAACAAATTAGGAGGCACACTTATATTGACTATAAAGTCTGACTATGGCAATTATAGAACAAGAACCATCTTGAATCCAGTTTTAGTGATGGTGTTACTGATTGTACAACACAAGTCTAATACAATAGATTGAATAACACTTGTTTATATTTTATGTTATTTTTAGAGGCAACGAATTTTAAATTGACAATGCCATTTTCATTCATTGCAGATTTGGCAAGTATCGGTTATTTTAAGTTCAGCTTGGTTTAGTAATTCATCATGTAATTTTGACAGGATAGAGCCACATGCCACACAGCACACAATACAATCAATTCACTAAGAGAAACATTTGATGAACAGATAATTTCATGAAATGGAATTGTCTACAGGCAACCTCGATCATATGATTTATCCCTATTAATTTATTTTTGGGGATATGCAAAGTCCCGTGGTTATGTGATAAACCAGACAATAGACCACCTGGAAGACATTTGTGAAAAACACAAACTGTCATGTTGATTTGTCTTTTATTGTTTGCAAGTCTAAAACGTAATTGTTTTGTTTCTAATAATTTAGGAAAATAGAGGGGAAGAAAATCCAAACAAAAAAATAAAAATGGAAAACAAAACACATGAAAAGGGAGAGTGAGGGTAAAAAACGGGGGTGAGGGTAAAAAACGGGGTGGGGGGATAATAACTAATATAAAAATTTTGTAAAGTAGAAAAAATCTTACCAGACAATCATTATGAAAAAAATCCTGCAGCAAACATTTCTGACTGCTGTGCAAACATGAAACCTAACTTTAACATGAGCATCGCAAAAAAAATGAAGGAAAGAATGGCGACCAGTCAGTACAAGCTAACCGACCATAGGTGTGATGGCATTCAAAGCAAACAATTAAGATTAGTAGAAGATGCAGAGGAAGAGAAGTAGCAAAACAGTCGAGAGTAGCAAGGTACTAAAAAACATCAACTCTTTTACAACTTCAGATTACAAATAGATTGGCAATACAAGTGAATGGGAGGAGGAGGAGGAGGAGGAGGAGGAGGAGAGAAGAGGGAATTTTAAGTTACTTATAGAGCATCAAACTTAGAGAATAAAATCAACACGAGTTTCGTTCATTTTACATAACTTTTTTAATCAAATATTTGGAGGGGAGATTAAAAAGAAATCGAGATCAATTTGAAAATTTATAGCTGAAGTGTTCAAAAATGTTGGAGTGTTCAAAAATGTTGGAGTGTTCAAAAATGTTGGAGTGTTCAAAAACGTTGGAGTGTTCAAAAACGTTGGAGTGTTCAAAAATGTTGGAGTGTTCAAAAATGTTGGAATGTTCAAAAACGTTGGAGTGTTCAAAAACGTTGGAGTGTTCAAAAACGTTGGAGTGTTCAAAAACGTTGGAGTGTTCAAAAACGTTGGAGTGTTCAAAAATGTTGGAGTGTTCAAAAATGTTGGAGTGTTCAAAAATGTTGGAGTGTTCAAAAATGTTGGAGTGTTCAAAAATGTTGGAGTGTTCAAAAATGTTGGAGTGTTCAAAAATGTTGGAGTGTTCAAAAATGTTGGAGTGTTCAAAAATGTTGGAGTGTTCAAAAATGTTGGAGTGTTCAAAAATGTTGGAGTGTTCAAAAATGTTGGAGTGTTCAAAAATGTTGGAGTGTTCAAAAATGTTGGAGTGTTCAAAAATGTTGGAGTAATCAAAAGTTAAAGTCAAAGTTCATCTACAAATTGTGTGGATCAGAAAAAAATATCTTTCACTTGTTTTTAAATTTTTTTTTTTTTAAACTTCTTTGCTTATAAAAAAAATTGTTTTGAAGTTGAAAGAATTGCTCGATGATAGCTGCCCATCTCAATTGAAGCGCCACCAACTTGTATACTATGTTTGCAGTGAAAAAGGGACAACAACAATTTCACACAAATGGTTGCAGATATACATTCAGGACAACAAAGTGAGTCATATCATGTTTGGCAAATGATTCGTTCAACTGACCAATGAATGGCATTCAGGGTTCGACATAAAAAGGCGTATTTTACCTGTTCAGTCAGTTAAGTTACAAGCCTGCTACTCAACTCTGGTTGGTTTATGTTGTAAGCTAATTACTGGTTACAATAACCTTTGAAAACCTGTAGACTTTAGTCTGTTCATCTATTAAAAACATTCAAATCAGTTAAAGACTGGTTGACATTCAGCTTTCCACACATCTTATTTGCTGTCTCGTGGGAGTAAACTTGGAAGCTATTAAAATTATTAATGTAGATATAGGTTTTAATACTGTGAAAACTACAATAGTTATCAGTCAGGAACCGTATAAAGAGTTGCTTTCCATTGTCCGTGTATGGGTTTATAATGACGCGTTACTTTTCAATTATATAAATTAGAGTTACTTCCCTTCGCATATAAAGATTGTGATTATGTGTATTTCCTGTTTTTGTGTCGAAATGTAAATAAAGACAGACGATCTCTCCGTGCCTGTCTGTGTTCAAACTAAAACATCTTTACACGTTAATTTCTCTTTTGTCAACGTCAATATGACTTCCAGTGTGAACCTTATTTAAAACAAACACGGTATGATATTATTTGATTCCTATTCATAAGTAACCATCAAAAGTTTGATAATTAACTAATTTTTAACAGAAGCAGTATTCCAATCTAGTTTTATTTAATACAAGAATGGATTGCATAGACAATATTAGAGCCTTTCAGATGTGTTGCATCGTCAAGTGGAAAACAATACACATGTATCAAGATACAGAATAAATTTATTCTGTTAGGTACAATAATAGAAGTCCATGTCAGGTAGCAACAACTGGTAAATGAGTTGACAAGCAAACTGCTAAGTGTTCACATTCCAACAAGTTACTTCAGCTGACCCCAACCGGTTTTGCTCTCCTTAAATATACGTGAATTGCAATCAGTTGTTCAAGCCATGTTAAAAACAAAAGAGTTTTACAATCTTCCAATCTGAAAAGATTCCAAAAATTAACGCTCGTTAAACCATGCTTAACTTTCAAGAGATAATTAACAGGAAATGCAAGTATACTATATCAATAATGTGACGTGTTGCAATATTTTGGACTTGTAATGGTGTATGATCCCACACAGTCGGACGATTCTATTTATAAACGATGCTGCTAGTAACTGACAAATCAAATTAATTCCCGTTCTGCTACCAACCAATCAGAAACCAGAATTGCTTCATAAATTTTCACCTTTTCTGGAGCAATTTCACATGTTTTTTTCAGTCTCGACACGGTAAGAATATTTTGCTCTGTGGAACTGTCTACTGCAAACAAGTCACCTCTCAGGACTTGTGTAACAACGAACCATCGGAAACTGTTCTGTCTACTGCAAACAAGTCACCTATCAAGACTTGTTTAGAACAACGAACCATCGGAAACGTTTCTGAAACTAAACATGGCTTACACTTCTAGAACATGTTCTTACAACCTTTTAAAACTAAACCTAGGTTATTGTATCATCAAGTGAAACAATACACAGATGCAAAAATATAAAATAGATTTATTCTGTTAGGTACAATAATAGAAGTCCATGTCAGGTAGCAACAACTGGTAAATCAGTTAACAAGTAAACTGTTAAGTGTTTGTATTCCAACTTGCAGTTTCATCTGACTCCAACCAGTTTGGCTCTCCTTAAATATACATGAACCATAGTCACGTGTTCCAGTCACATCACAACGGCTTTTTAGTTTGAAAATATGTACATGAAGAAGGTCAAAGTTTATATTGGACAAAATGTAAAAAATGACATTATATTGAATAACATAGATTAGAAATAATTGGGAATTTATACAGAATTTCAAACTGAACTGTCAAAGTTTTGTATAGGTTCTCAAGTTTGACTTTCAGGCTTTTGAGATATCGTAAAGTGAAACGATAATACACAGATATAAAGTAGATTTATTCTGTTAGGTACAATAATAGAAATCCGTGTCAGGTAGCAACAACTGGTAAGTTGAAAAGTAAACCACTAAATGTTCACATTCCAACGCACAGTTACAACTGTTTGGCTCTCCTTAAATATAAATATATGGACTGTAGTCATATGTTCAAACCATGTCACAACAAGATGAGATATTAAAAAGAATATGAACCTACTGGAGGTTATATTGGTGTGTTAAAATTAAGGGGAATAGCCAAACGAAAAAAAAAAAAAAAAAAAAAAAAAAAAAAAAAAAATGGAATAAATTTTTTTTCTCACCCAAGTATTTTTAAAGAAATATAGATGCAGACATAATTTTTTTTTTTTTTTTTTACATGGGAGTTACCACTTATCACTGCCCAAAGGCCACTCGAGGATAACGGTTAATGAATGTATGGTAGTCATATAGTAGAAACAGCAGCATATTAATAGTTAGTGGTAGAAATGGATTATTGGGAAGAGGGGCAGCTCAACAAGAATTTGTTTATATTGGACTTGTAAATATTTGAAATGAGTGAAACATTTTGGTATTCATCAACGACCCTGGTGTCTAACTCTGTCCCGTGGGGAGGCATAGTAAATAGGTACAATAAAATATTCTGGACCCTTAACAATAGAAAGTAGAACGGTATCACAGATTAATGAACGTAGAACTCAAATTCACCAAGTCACCCGAATAGGACACGCTGATGGTACAGAGGGTAAAACATGATAAGAGCCCTGACTCCTTTCAAAGGACATTCATGCAATTATAATAGGAATCACAAGATTTAAAAGCTGTGAATGCAGAGAGTCTGAGGTTACATCCACTAAAATGTTGTGAAAATGATACTCAAGATGTTTCCTCCTTGTCAGAAACATCACTCAAAGAATGTGAGGACTAAAGAACAATGGTGAGCGAGAGTTACAAGGTTCACTTTCTGTTCTCCTTAATTTGTGGTACAAATATTTAAAAAGTGCTTCTATTATCATATTTGTTTCAAACTTATATTCTTATAAAAACATCTTTCCTCGACGAACCTCATAATGCATTATTTAAACAAATACTCCCGATGAGTAACTTTATGCAGTTACTGGGGCATTAAAAGGTAACCACCCAGCAAGTTGCAAGAGAACAAGGAATTTGGTTCCATATAAAATTCCTCGTATCTGCAATGTGATGAATGCCAACTAATAAAAGGTAAAAAAAAAAAAAAAAAAAAAAAAAAAAAAAAAAAAAAAAAAAAGAAAAGAAAAAAAGATGGGTGGAGAAAAAAAAAAAAAAGAGGAAAACTGTTTTGCTACAAAACATGAATTGTTCAGCAAATAGGCAACCATTTTGTTTTTAACACAAAATGTTGAGCTTGCAAAAAATTTGTGAAAGAAAATGGAGGAATTTAGCGCACCAGCTGTAACAAAGATGACTAAGAAAGTTAGGAGGAAATAAAAGCAACCATTTAATTTGAATTAATGTTTTTGAAAAGGTGGGAGTATAATTTAAAAAGAGGAAGATTTATATATATATATATATATATATATATATATATATATATATATATATATATAAGTGTCTGTCAGTCTGTGTGTGTATCTGTGTGTGTGTACATTTCCCTAAGCAATAACTATGTCAATTTTAAGTCTACAGACTCGAAATTTGATATACAGGGTACTGAGATTTGGGAAAACCGATGTGATTGATTTTCGGCAGAAATTTGGCGATTAAGGGGTCAAAGTTCAACGATTTGACTTTTGAGAACTCTACCAAACTCCTCAGACAATTTTGGGTCTAAACACTTGAAATTTTAGATATAGGTGCCTTGGACATGGATCTAACTTAATAATTTGATTTGAGCCCAAAACAATAAATATTAAGGGGTCATAATAGGGGTCAAAGTTAAAAAAAATTGACCACTTTTTTTTTTTTTTTTTGGCTCAAGATACCCGGGCAACGCCGGGCACCCATGCTAGTATATATATATATATATATATATATATATATATATATATATATATATATATATATATGCACACACACACAATTGTTTTGGTTTATAACAAATTCCTATTGAAATTAGCCCTTACCACCAAATTGTACTTTTAAGTCGCCTTCCAAAAAACCACTTGTATAAGAAATATTTCTTACTCTTATGGCTTGTCAGCCTAACTGGTCTTTAAAGTACAGTTCTATGCATGGTTCAACAAGAAAATGAGAGGGTTTATTTAGGTTCGCGCATCAGTTGCGTGCTAACTTCCATTCCGTGTGGGGTTTCATGATTAAAAAATTTATTTATTGCATTAAAAAAAAAATCTGTCTGTGAAGGGTTAAAAATACAAAAAGCATTTTTAAAATTCTATTCAAATAAAATAACTACAAAATTAAATTCACAAGAATGCATTTTGGTTTCTTAAATGTGCCATTTCAATTGTACGATTGAAATAACTTTCTTAAATAGGATTATAAGCTTCAAAAAGTTGCTTAAAACACAGCAGACGAATTTCTACCTCTTAAACAAATATGGCCAGCATGTATTGTATTGTTTGTGACAATCGATGTTTATAGCTGCGGCGGTAACATAGTATCTCTCTTTGCAATGTATAATAATAACATGTTATCCTTTTCGGTTTTTAATATTTTTCTTGGTTTTATCTTTCTTTAAATTCCTTCTAGGGCATTACACATGAGTATCTTTAATTTCCTTTTTTTTTTTTTTTTACTTGGAAATCACTACTTATCAAGGCCCAAAGGCCACTCAAGGATAAGAGCGAGTCTTCACCAACCCGTCTTCTCGTGGGGTATGTGTGCGGGGTGGGTGGAGTTTGGGGGTGGTGAAGGAGTTCTTGGAAATATTTGTCTTTTCATGCAAAGAGTGAATCACTAGTCCCCCCCCCCCCGTTTTTCTCCACATCTCAAACTTCATCAGATCACAAAAGTCAAGTTACTTTGAACCTGGTTGACACTAAGATCAGCAACTATGGAATACACAGTACTATAAACAAAAATTCTGCTTGGGTGCATAAACGATCATCAGCCTTTTTGAGAATATAACTGGTAACAGACCAGTCTCCTGTCACAAGGATGGTTCTGGCTATATGTTCTTAATGCTATAAATATGGGGTCAAGCACCGTTTCTAAGAGCTTTCAGGCCCATTCCTTCTCTGCAGTGGCCTTTAGATGCTGGAAGTTCTTTCCTTAGACAGCCTGTCTTTGAAATTTCTCATCTGTTTCTCTTGACTGCACCAAGATGTAGAAATTTAAATGTAATGCGAACAAAATATTTGCCTCCCAACTTCTGAAATAGTTAGCCAAAATGTAAATGCATAGAAAACAAATATCTTGCTGCCTAATTTCGCCCCCCCCTCCCAATCTGGTCCTTATCACTGTAGGCCTTTATGCTTCAGTTGCAATATGCTTTGTTTGGACAAACTAGTTTCTTTCTTTTTTTTTTTTTTTTTTAAATCTTTCTCTTTACTCTTTCTTTGTGGTCCACTGAGATATGGCCACACCATCTAATAATTGGTCATCCACATAGAATGTTTGCCTCTAAACAGGACCAAATAATTTGATACCCCCCCCCCCCAACTGACCAATCAATAAGCAACATTTATCACCCTGGACAACAACACAAACATTCTTGAATAGACGGATTGATAGGTAACTAATCAATGAGAAATGTGTATGAAAAGATCAAGACATTTGTTTATCCTTCATTTGGGGTCTTTTGTGATGACCAGTGGTCACCACGGACTCAACATTTCATCAAATCGATTGGGATAAATACACACACCAATTAGCCCTAACAACATAAACAGATTGTGACGTCAAGAACAAAACCCTCAATCAATTACCTCCATTTTTAATTGCGTCACTTAAATAACATGCTAGGTATATATCAAGCACAGGTTGATAGGATTCATATAAGAAAGAAACGTAGAGAGGGGGTTATTTATTTAGGGACTCCCCATTATGCGCTATGTTAAAGGGATTCAAGACATATTTCAGAAGATATGTATTGAGAATTCTTGGAATAAATAGTGGAAAATATTTCCAAAATATGTTTCAATATTTTGAATTTATAATATACACTAGCAAACACTACTTGCCTTTGTTCATTTTACAATTTTAGAATATATTGAACTAGCTGGCCACCCAATACACTTATTTTAATTTATGCAGATTGCATATGTATTATTACAGAATCAATCCTCTATTGATTATTATATATTACGAGGAATAATTTATCATATATTACGAGGAATAATTTATTATATATTACGAGGAATAATTTATTATATATTACAAGGAATAATTTATTATATATTACATGGAATAATTTATTATATATTACAAGGAATAATTTATTATATATTACAAGGAATAATTTATTATATATTACAAGGAATAATTTATTATATATTACAAGGAATAATTTATTATATATTACAAGGAATAATTTATTATATATTACAAGGAATAATTTATTATATATTACAAGGAATAATTTATCATATATTACAAGGAATAATTTATCATATATTACAAGGAATAATTTATTATATATTACAAGGAATAATTTATCATATATTACGAGGAATAATTTATCATATATTACGAGGAATAATTTATTATATATTACGAGGAATAATTTATTATATATTACAAGGAATAATTTATTATATATTACAAGGAATAATTTATTATATATTACAAGGAATAATTTATTATATATTACAAGGAATAATTTATTATATATTACAAGGAATAATTTATTATATATTACAAGGAATAATTTATTATATATTACAAAGAATAATTTATTATATATTACAAGGAATAATTTATTATATATTACAAGGAATTCCCCCCAAAAAAAGAAAAAATAATAATGATAATGTCGTTCATCAAATTCCATCTGTATTTGTTTACGATATCACGTCAGCTGATATTTGGGTTTGACAATCTTAAACAGTCTTTCTTCTGTCATAGATAAAAAAGAAAAATTTTTACAAGGGAATATTTTACATTACACCGATTGGTAGAACGTAAAATATTCCCTTGTAAAAATTCTTTTAATCTATACGAGAAGCAGACTATTTTTAAGATTGGATTTTTTTCAATTTTTCAAACTTATCGGATGAATTTCTGTACAAAACATATCTAAAACCACTGCCAGACATATGAATTACCTTTGTGTGAAATTTACAAAAGATAGGCTTAGTCGTTTTGGAGTCTCTGAGAAAGGAACACACACACACAAAGTGACTTTTATATAATAGTAGAGATATATGAATTGGGGTATAAAAGTTATTTTTCAGCAAAGGAAGAAATTGAAGAAAATATGAATCGTCTTTGGTGACCTTTTTTGCCTCTATTTTCTCTTTCTCATAAAAGAGATGTTGCAAGTCTGTCTCTGATCTATCCTTTTATTGTAGGTGCTCGACTGAGCTTTAATCTATACCCCCCTCCTGTAAAACATTTTGCAACAAATACTCGTCTACCTACAACAATCGTCAAGAATTTCCCTCACTTTCTATCCATGCCTAAAACTAAACGAAAATTCCATGAGCAGAGTTTCTTTCCTATAACTGTCCATCTGTGGAACATAATACCTTTGGACTGCTTCCTAGCTGACTATAACATTTCAAATCTACCGTGTTAGGTTGTCCTAAATAATCTAGCTCTACCCAAGTTCCACCATTACTGATCATATTGTCGCACCATCTACATCACGTGTTAAATCTAGCCACTTCACATGGTTTATCTAGTCCTTCTCTATAAAACATGCCATGCCTCTTGTGTCTTCTTCTCCTGGTGTCCACATACCGGTAGCTGAGCACACCTTTTACTTCTTTGAAGTGAGATTGTTTGTAGCATTACTGATCACGCTGTCTTACTATCTACCTAACACTTATTAACCCTTAGCGTAGAGTAGAGTCTAGGCTTTGATAAGCACCCTTCCAAGCAAATATATATATATATACTTGTTTATTGTTATATAAACATGGTTACATCCTGCTGCTACAAATAGCCACTTGTTTCAATCAAACAACAGATATCATCAGGCAGCGACTTGACTATTCAAAAGTTCAATGAATAATTATTCATTGAACTTTTGAATAGTCAAGTCGCTGCCTGATGATATCTGTTGTTTGATTGAAACAAGTGGCTATTTGTAGCAGCAGGATGTAACCATGTTTATATAACAATAAACAAGTATTATCAGCTCTTTTTATTGAGCACTATCTAACAACCTCGTTGAATTCATTAGTCCATCACTTTTGAATAAAAAAACCCTGAGTATATATATATATATATATATATATGAAACATTGAGATAATAGAAGAATCATTGGAGAGCAAATGCTACCTAAAACAAAGGAAAAGAGAAATTGAGAAAAATGAAGTTTTATAAAAAAAAAAAAAAAGAAAAAAAAAAAAACAAGAAACAAGAGGAAGAATATAAAAAAATATTTTCTATAATAAAAATGTTCCTAATAGAAACACATGTTTGGTTAAACGAGTTTTTTTTTTTTTTTTTTAAACTCATTTTCACCTCAAACAAGGCATGTTGCCACTTGGACATAAAGGGGCTACTAATTGGGACCACACCTAGGATTAACAAGATGTTGGGTTATGTTACATTTGACCTTCTACATATCAGTACAGTCAAGGAAGCAGGCAGCAGGAAGGGAATTCCAAAGTCTAGCTGTTCGAGTAGAAAGTGTAAATATAACTACATTCGAAATTATTTCTAACCAGCAATGTTGGATGAATACGGCTAGTAAATGCTCCCTATCGTGGGTTGAGCAGATTGAAAAACGAAATTTAAAAAAACACTAGCATATAATGCAATGCTGTTTGTGTAAACAAATGGAGGTTAGGCGTTTGAATAATGTTTGATCATCATAATTTCACCTACCCATCTTAACCGCAGCCAAATAGCATAACGGAAGTGCTGACTGTCACCTAGGTGGTCCACTTTCAATCCGGGCTTGAAGTAGTTGCTAGTCTAGCCACACTGAAGAGTTGTGACACAGCAAAACAGTGTCTGTGGATGAGTGTGTATGTATATATATATATATATATATATATATATATATATATATAAGGTTGCATCGCATTGCACTGTCGTAAGACACGTTAAATATGATACTTTAAATCTATGCAGATTCCATATTTATTATTACAGAGCCAATATTCTATTGCTTATTATATTGTACCCAATATATAGTAGTGACTTGACTAGGGTTCCATCAGCTAGAATCGAAACCAAAACATATAGTGTTCCAGCCTTAGTTGTTAAGTTTGAAAAGTTTGCTAGTCATGACATCAAAATTTGAGATGGTGACAAACAAATTCAAACTGTTAGCATTATATATATATATATATATATATATATATATATATATAACCTAATGAGATCTTAGTTATTAATAACTATAGATTGAAACATTGTCATGCCAGTGTAGCAAAACTTATACATATTTGTATAAATATTAATATAAATAGCTCTATTTGTTATTGAGTACTATTGTATAAACATAGTGTATATTCTTTGGATTTTATCCTAAGAATACATTTTTAACCTGGACTAATACAGGGTGGAACGATAAAATTGTCACCTTAGAAAAGATGACATGATTCCATTTCCATTTGATGAAAACTGGTTTTCTTTTTTTTTTTTTTTTTTGTTGCAAACCATCTATTAGTTGGTCAGTTGTGTACAAATCCCAAGAGCAATACGAGCCTTCTATCATGTCTGAAAGTGACAATATTCAACAAGCAAGATTGGAGATGTGCCACTGTACAACTCCTGCTCTCTACCAATCCAAGTTATGACAACAGGACCATTGCCAGCACCCTCAAAATGCATTGCTGGATTGCTACGAATAAAAGGGATGTGCACAGGATGATGAAAACAAAGTTTCTGGCCACGATTATGGTTTTTGGTGTGGTTCCAAGTGAGAACCACATCATGCCACCTCACATCTTCAAAGTCGGCTTGAAAGTCAACACTAAAGTGTACCTGGATGTGCTGAAGAGTGTGCTGATCCCCTGGTGCAATTAGGTGGCTGCTAGCAGACCCTGGGTGTGGCAGCAAGACACTACGCCGGCCCACAAGTCCAAAGAGACCCAGGCTTGGCTTCAGAACGAGTGTTACGATTTTATACCTTTCTCTCACTGCCCTCCATCTCCGACCTGAACCCACTGGACTACTTTGTTTGGTCATATGTAGAGAACATTACCAACATAACCTCTTACAGCACCAAAGCCAGCTTAATCACCACCATCTGCCAAGTATTCCCCAACCTCCAGCCGGCGTCGGTGGAAAAGGCATGCTCCCAGTTCCAGGCCCGTATCGAGGTGATGATTGAGGCGGAAGGCGGCTTCATTGAATAGATGTCAGTTCTACTACATAATCAAGTTACCTGGATTAATTTTTTCAATAAAAGTTTTAAAATAAAGCTGTAGTGTTGTTTTCTTTAGGGCGACACTTTCATCTTTCCACATTGTATTATATAATGCATAAGCCCAGGCTGCCAAACACAAAAAAAAAAAAAAAAAAATTGAAATGTCATGTAAACAAGGGTTGAAATAATTTTCTATTTTCATTGATTTGATGAATAAAATTAAAACTATTGCAAAAAAAAAAAAAATTTGCTTTTGTCTTTTTTTTTTTTTTAACAAAACAGTTAAAATTGAATATATCCTTCTTCCCTTGTAAATAAAGAATTAATTACTCACGGAAATTTTCAAGTTGGTCGATCTCCATTTAGTTTCTTTTATCAATTTCTTTTTCCATCTGACGTATATTGTGATCTCGTAGATTTAACCTAATTTCAACTCGAAATGACACAAAAAGTTTATTGATCCAACGTTACAACATTCAGGTATGAGTAAGCATGTCCACCTTGTATCTGCCTATCTAACGAGTATGAGTCACTTCTTGCAAACATAACACCATACGCAATACGATTCAAGAACTTACAAAATCAAAGTAAAAAGTGAGAGAGAAAAAAAAAAAAGTAAACGAGACGGATACCCGGTTCAAACAATAATAATTTGCAAAGGTGGAGGTTTTAGGGTGCGAACGACCGTGGGTAGATTACATGGTTCATCATGAACTTCCGTTTATTTCAATAATATATATTGCCTTGGGATTATGAATGAGTAATTTGTTTTTTTGTTTTGTTTTGTCATTCATTACGTAATTTAAAAAATGACTTGCGGACAAAAACCTTGCACCAATATTAAGAATTGAAAGGATTAATTTTTCAGTGCTTTTTTAAGGAAGAGTCGACAAATCGATTTTTTTTTTTTTTTTTTTTAAATATGTCGTTTTAAGCAAAAACAAGACTACGAAAATTTACGAAAATTAATCAAGTAGAAAGTTATTTATAGTTAAAAGTAATTTTTACAGAAAATTGGGTAAAATTGTATTTTTCTTACATATTATAAAGTAGACGGTGAAGACTTCGTACACAGGGGACATTACTCGGAATGCAAATTTTAGACTACATAAACACGGATTCCATGAACAAAGCTTCTTTTCTAAAACTTCCCACATGTGAAACACTATTCCGCTGGTTTGCTTTTCAGCAGACTACAATATGGTTGTCTTCAAATCCAATGTAAAGAAGTTCTCATTGAACTGTCTCCTTAAATAATCAAGTTATATCCAATTTCCACCACAAACAATTACTATGCTGTTGTCCCAGTGACTATGGTACACACATTATCCCTAATCCTCAAGTGGCCTTCAGACCTTGATAAGTGGTGACTCCCTTGCAAAAAACAAAATGGAATCAATCCATTTCTTTAGTTCAATTTGTATTTTTTTTTTTTTTCTAAATATGAAGATTCATTTGATTTTTTTTTTTTTTCTAAATATGAAGATTCATTTGATTTTTTTTTTTTTTCTAAATATGAAGATTCATTTGGTCTTTTTTTTTGTAGAAACTTAGCCCATCCCTCTCTCTTGTGGACTTACAAAATATTACTATCGCAAACAATTTCTGATCTGTAAACCGATGATGATTCCAGTTGGAATTCAAAGCTGGGAAAACAGATAAAAAAGAGATGGTTTCTAGGGTAGGCAGTAAGTGTGGCAGTAAGAATAGTGTACCATGCGATACCAGCCAGAATACCCAAACCTGGCCGTGAGAGAACTCAACTGACTCCACATCTGACATGTGGCCTCCCCGCTCGTCTGACTTATCTATATATATAATAAAAGTGAAAATGTATGTATGTATGTGTGTGTGTTGGCTTTTTCTGTGTGTCTACAAAAGGCTTCTTTCAGAGAAGCGGTCGCTCGCTTCACAACTTTTAAAAACTTCTTATATCACATATAAATCGTAATATCTCACAGTTAACAATGAAGCTCGCCTGTCTATTTAATTTGCTCGATTTCGGGAAGATGAATATTCAATATTTGTCGCTCGCCGCATGTGGGTTAGTCTTTTTCCTATAACATGAGGGGGGGGGGCGTTCAGCAGTAAATGAATACTATCCCGCAGTCAAACCTGACCTCATTAACTCATTAAAACGAGCACCTGCTAAATCCAAGTAATTAAATAAATTCAAACGTGTTTCCGTAAGCATGTCGCGGTGGGGCAATGGTTAACGTCGCACGTTTTTTTTTTGTTTTTTTTTTCACAACTTTGCCTTAACGGTTCGGGTTCGATCCTCATACTTACTTTTTTTTTTTTAAACCCCCCCCCCACACCTCCAAACACCCGGGCAACGCCAGGTACCCCTCGCTAGTACAATATAAAGGATGAACTAATAGCCAGGATCACTTGAGCTTTTGAGGGGATCTAAGCTGGGAGACAGCCACAAAGGCATGTGGCTAGCTCAAAGACTGCTCAATGGTGCCAAAGAAAAAAAGACAAACTGACCAAAATTTGATGAATAGATCTCAAAAAGTGAAATTACTGTGTTATTCCTTCTGAGACAAAAATCTTTCAAACAAATTATTGAATCCAAGATAAACTTGGAGAAATTTAAATAGGGTCATAAAACTCCTAAAAAGAAAGTAACCTTTATTAAATTTAATAATCTGCATTTTCTAACATACCATTTTCTATAATCAACTTTATATATATATATATATTAGTGTTGAGATGCTTAATCGAAATCAGGAATTTTTGACATATCAGAATCAATGTCGGAATTGGAAACATCATTTGTGCCTATTTTCCAATGCCAAAAACGATTCTTTTAATTATCTTTTTTATTTGATTTTGTTTAAAGCAAAATCTTCCACTGGTGGTAATAATGACAAATTAATACGTATTTAATGATTTTAAATTAGCACGAAAAATGAAATCTGTAGATTATCACTTCCTACAAGTGTTTGAGAAAATATCTGCACATTTAACGCACGTTTTTATAGTAATCATGGAAAAATAACAAATATAGTTAAATATTTAGAGATTCATAAAGAAGCGCAATCAGAAATTTAGTACAGAATTGGTAAAAATACTGAAATCATCTTTAATGTCAGTTGAAAGAAGATTTCATTTTCAAAGATATTTTACTAACATGAATACGTTTTACTTTCTGGTTATCATAAATTAAAATTACAAACCTATACAACGTTTTCTATAGACAAAAATAGAAATTTAACTATTAAAGTAGAATGTAATTAAAAATAGAAATTTCACTATTAAAGTAGAATGTAATTAAAAATAGAAATTTCACTATTAAAGTAGAATGTAATTAAAAATAGAAATTTCACTATTAAAGTAGAATGTAATTAAAAATAAAAATTTTACTATTAAAGTAGAATGTAATTAAAAATAGAAATTTCACTATTAAAGTAGAATGTAATTAAAAATAGAAATTTCACTATTAAAGTAGAATGTAATTAAAAATAGAAATTTCACTATTAAAGTAGAATGTAATTAAAAATAGAAATTTCACTATTAAAGTAGAATGTAATTAAAAATAGAAATTTCACTATTAAAGTAGAATGTAATTAAAATAGAAATTTCACTATTAAAGTAGAATGTAATTAAAAATAAAAATTTCACTATTAAAGTAGAATGTAATTAAAAATTAAAATTTCACTATTAAAGTAGAATGTAATTAAAAATAAAAATTTCACTATTAAAGTAGAATGTAATTAAAAATAGAAATTTCACTATTAAAGTAGAATGTAATTAAAATAGAAATTTCACTATTAAAGTAGAATGTAATTAAAAATAGAAATTTCACTATTAAAGTAGAATGTAATTAAAAATAGAAATCTCACTATTAAAGTAGAATGTAATTAAAAATAGAAATTTCACTATTAAAGTAGAATGTAATTAAAAATAAAAATTTCACTATTAAAGTAGAATGTAATTAAAAATAGAAATTTCACTATTAAAGTAGAATGTAATTAAAAATAGAAATTTCACTATTAAAGTAAAATGTAATTAAAAATAAAAATTTCACTATTAAAGTAGAATGTAATTAAAAATAGAAATTTCACTATTAAAGTAGAATGTAATTAAAAATAGAAATTTCACTATTAAAGTAGAATGTAAGTAAAAATAGAAATTTCACTATTAAAGTAGAATGTAATTAAAAATAGAAATTTCACTATTAAAGTAGAATGTAATTAAAAATAGAAATTTCACTATTAAAGTAAAATGTAAGTAAAAATAAAAATTTCACTATTAAAGTAGAATGTAATTAAAAATAAAAATTTCACTATTAAAGTAGAATGTAATTAAAAATAGAAATTTCACTATTAAAGTAGAATGTAAGTAAAAATAAAAATTTCAGTATTAAAGTAGAATGTAAGTAAAAATAGAAATTTCACTATTAAAGTAGAATGTAATTAAAAATAAAAATTTCACTATTAAAGTAGAATGTAAGTAAAAATAAAAATTTCACTATTAAAGTAGAATGTAATTAAAAATAGAAATTTCACTATTAAAGTAGAATGTAATTAAAAATAGAAATTTCACTATTAAAGTAGAATGTAAGTAAAAATAGAAATTTCACTATTAAAGTAGAATGTAATTAAAAATAGAAATTTCACTATTAAAGTAGAATGTAATTAAAAATAGAAATTTCACTATTAAAGTAGAATGTAATTAAAAATAAAAATTTCACTATTAAAGTAGAATGTAATTAAAAATAGAAATTTCACTATTAAAGTAGAATGTAATTAAAAATAGAAATTTCACTATTAAAGTAGAATGTAATTAAAAATAAAAATTTCACTATTAAAGTAGAATGTAATTAAAAATAGAAATTTCACTATTAAAGTAGAATGTAATTAAAAATAGAAATTTCACTATTAAAGTAGAATGTAAGTAAAAATAAAAATTTCACTATTAAAGTAGAATGTAATTAAAAATAAAAATTTCACTATTAAAGTAGAATGTAATTAAAAATAGAAATTTCACTATTAAAGTAGAATGTAATTAAAAATAGAAATTTCACTATTAAAGTAGAATGTAATTAAAAATAGAAATTTCACTATTAAAGTAGAATGTAATTAAAAATAGAAATTTCACTATTAAAGTAGAATGTAATTAAAAATAGAAATTTCACTATTAAAGTAGAATGTAATTAAAAATAAAAATTTCACTATTAAAGTAGAATGTAATTAAAAATAGAAATTTCACTATTAAAGTAGAATGTAATTAAAAATAGAAATTTCACTATTAAAGTAGAATGTAATTAAAAATAGAAATTTCACTATTAAAGTAGAATGTAATTAAAAATAGAAATTTCACTATTAAAGTAGAATGTAATTAAAAATAGAAATTTCACTATTAAAGTAGAATGTAATTAAAAATAAAAATTTCACTATTAAAGTAGAATGTAATTAAAAATAAAAATTTCACTATTAAAGTAGAATGTAATTAAAAATAAAAATTTCACTATTAAAGTAGAATGTAATTAAAAATAGAAATTTCACTATTAAAGTAGAATGTAATTAAAAATAGAAATTTCACTATTAAAGTAGAATGTAATTAAAAATAGAAATTTCACTATTAAAGTAGAATGTAATTAAAAATAGAAATTTCACTATTAAAGTAGAATGTAATTAAAAATAAAAATTTCACTATTAAAGTAGAATGTAAGTAAAAATAAAAATTTCACTATTAAAGTAGAATGTAATTAAAAATAAAAATTTCACTATTAAAGTAGAATGTAATTAAAAATAGAAATTTCACTATTAAAGTAGAATGTAATTAAAAATAGAAATTTCACTATTAAAGTAGAATGTAAGTAAAAATAGAATTTCACTATTAAGGTAGAATGTAAGTAAAAATAAAAATTTCACTATTAAAGTAGAATGTAATTAAAAATAAAAATTTCACTATTAAAGTAGAATGTAATTAAAAATAGAAATTTCACTATTAAAGTAGAATGTAAGTAAAAATAGAAATTTCACTATTAAAGTAGAATGTAATTAAAAATAGAAATTTCACTATTAAAGTAGAATGTAATTAAAAATAGAAATTTCACTATTAAAGTAGAATGTAATTAAAAATAGAAATTTCACTATTAAAGTAGAATGTAATTAAAAATAGAAATTTCACTATTAAAGTAGAATGTAATTAAAAATAGAAATTTCACTATTAAAGTAGAATGTAATTAAAAATAGAAATTTCACTATTAAAGTAGAATGTAATTAAAAATAGAAATGTCACTATTAAAGTAGAATGTAATTAAAAATAAAAATTTCACTATTAAAGTAGAATGTAATTAAAAATAAAAATTTCACTATTAAAGTAGAATGTAATTAAAAATAGAAATTTCACTATTAAAGTAGAATGTAAGTAAAAATAGAAATTTCACTATTAAAGTAGAATGTAATTAAAAATAGAAATTTCACTATTAAAGTAGAATGTAATTAAAAATAAAAATTTCACTATTAAAGTAGAATGTAATTAAAAATAGAAATTTCACTATTAAAGTAGAATGTAATTAAAAATAGAAATTTCACTATTAAAGTAGAATGTAATTAAAAATAGAAATTTCACTATTAAAGTAGAATGTAATTAAAAATAGAAATTTCACTATTAAAGTAGAATGTAATTAAAAATAGAAATTTCACTATTAAAGTAGAATGTAATTAAAAATAGAAATTTCACTATTAAAGTAGAATGTAAGTAAAAATAAAAATTTCACTATTAAAGTAGAATGTAATTAAAAATACAAATTTCACTATTAAAGTAGAATGTAATTAAAAATAGAAATTTCACTATTAAAGTAGAATGTAATTAAAAATAGAAATTTCACTATTAAAGTAGAATGTAATTAAAAATAGAAATTTCACTATTAAAGTAGAATGTAATTAAAAATAGAAATTTCACTATTAAAGTAGAATGTAATTAAAAATAAAAATTTCACTATTAAAGTAGAATGTAATTAAAAATACAAATTTCACTATTAAAGTAGAATGTAATTAAAAATAAAAATTTCACTATTAAAGTAGAATGTAATTAAAAATAGAAATTTCACTATTAAAGTAGAATGTAATTAAAAATAGAAATTTCACTATTAAAGTAGAATGTAATTAAAAATAGAAATTTCACTATTAAAGTAGAATGTAATTAAAAATAGAAATTTCACTATTAAAGTAGAATGTAATTAAAAATAAAAATTTCACTATTAAAGTAGAATGTAATTAAAAATAAAAATTTCACTATTAAAGTAGAATGTAAGTAAAAATAAAAATTTCACTATTAAAGTAGAATGTAATTAAAAATAAAAATTTCACTATTAAAGTAGAATGTAATTAAAAATAGAAATTTCACTATTAAAGTAGAATGTAATTAAAAATAGAAATTTCACTATTAAAGTAGAATGTAATTAAAAATAGAAATTTCACTATTAAAGTAGAATGTAAGTAAAAATAAAAATTTCACTATTAAAGTAGAATGTAAGTAAAAATAGAAATTTCACTATTAAAGTAGAATGTAATTAAAAATAGAAATTTCACTATTAAAGTAGAATGTAATCAAAATAAAAATTTCACTATTAAAGTAGAATGTAATTAAAAATAGAAATTTCACTATTAAAGTAGAATGTAATTAAAAATAAAAATTTCACTATTAAAGTAGAATGTAATTAAAAATAGAAATTTCACTATTAAAGTAGAATGTAATTAAAAATAAAAATTTCACTATTAAAGTAGAATGTAATTAAAAATACAAATTTCACTATTAAAGTAGAATGTAATTAAAAATAGAAATTTCACTATTAAAGTAGAATGTAATTAAAAATAGAAATTTCACTATTAAAGTAGAATGTAATTAAAAATAGAAATTTCACTATTAAAGTAGAATGTAATTAAAAATAGAAATTTCACTATTAAAGTAGAATGTAATTAAAAATAAAAATTTCACTATTAAAGTAGAATGTAATTAAAAATAAAAATTTCACTATTAAAGTAGAATGTAATTAAAAATAAAAATTTCACTATTAAAGTAGAATGTAATTAAAAATAGAAATTTCACTATTAAAGTAGAATGTAATTAAAAATAGAAATTTCACTATTAAAGTAGAATGTAATTAAAAATAGAAATTTCACTATTAAAGTAGAATGTAATTAAAAATAGAAATTTCACTATTAAAGTAGAATGTAATTAAAAATAAAAATTTCACTATTAAAGTAGAATGTAAGTAAAAATAAAAATTTCACTATTAAAGTAGAATGTAATTAAAAATAAAAATTTCACTATTAAAGTAGAATGTAATTAAAAATAGAAATTTCACTATTAAAGTAGAATGTAATTAAAAATAGAAATTTCACTATTAAAGTAGAATGTAATTAAAAATAGAAATTTCACTATTAAAGTAGAATGTAAGTAAAAATAAAAATTTCACTATTAAAGTAGAATGTAAGTAAAAATAGAAATTTCACTATTAAAGTAGAATGTAATTAAAAATAGAAATTTCACTATTAAAGTAGAATGTAATCAAAATAAAAATTTCACTATTAAAGTAGAATGTAATTAAAAATAGAAATTTCACTATTAAAGTAGAATGTAATTAAAAATAAAAATTTCACTATTAAAGTAGAATGTAATTAAAAATAGAAATTTCACTATTAAAGTAGAATGTAATTAAAAATAAAAATTTCACTATTAAAGTAGAATGTAATTAAAAATAAAAATTTCACTATTAAAGTAGAAAGTAATTAAAAATAAAAATTTCACTATTAAAGTAGAATGTAAGTAAAAATAGAAATTTCACTATTAAAGTAGAATGTAATTAAAAATAAAAATTTCACTATTAAAGTAGAATGTAATTAAAAATAGAAATTTCACTATTAAAGTAGAATGTAATTAAAAATAGAAATTTCACTATTAAAGTAGAATGTAATTAAAAATAGAAATTTCACTATTAAAGTAGAATGTAATTAAAAATAAAAATTTCACTATTAAAGTAGAATGTAATTAAAAATAAAAATTTCACTATTAAAGTAGAATGTAATTAAAAATAAAAATTTCACTATTAAAGTAGAATGTAATTAAAAATAAAAAATTTCACTATTAAAGTAGAATGTAATTAAAAATAAAAAATTTCACTATTAAAGTAGAATGTAATTAAAAATAAAAATTTCACTATTAAAGTAGAATGTAATTAAAAATAAAAATTTCACTATTAAAGTAGAATGTAATTAAAAATAAAAATTTCACTATTAAAGTAGAATGTAATTAAAAATAGAAATTTCACTATTAAAGTAGAATGTAATTAAAAATAGAAATTTCACTATTAAAGTAGAATGTAAGTAAAAATAAAAATTTCACTATTAAAGTAGAATGTAATTAAAAATAGAAATTTCACTATTAAAGTAGAATGTAAGTAAAAATAGAAATTTCACTATTAAAGTAGAATGTAAGTAAAAATAGAAATTTCACTATTAAAGTAGAATGTAATTAAAAATAGAAATTTCACTATTAAAGTAGAATGTAATTAAAAATAAAAATTTCACTATTAAAGTAGAATGTAATTAAAAATAGAAATTTCACTATTAAAGTAGAATGTAATTAAAAATAAAAATTTCACTATTAAAGTAGAATGTAATTAAAAATAGAAATTTCACTATTAAAGTAGAATGTAATTAAAAATAGAAATTTCACTATTAAAGTAGAATGTAATTAAAAATAGAAATTTCACTATTAAAGTAGAATGTAATTAAAAATAGAAATTTCACTATTAAAGTAGAATGTAAGTAAAAATAAAAATTTCACTATTAAAGTAGAATGTAATTAAAAATAAAAATTTCACTATTAAAGTAGAATGTAATTAAAAATAAAAATTTCACTATTAAAGTAGAATGTAATTAAAAATAGAAATTTCACTATTAAAGTAGAATGTAATTAAAAATAGAAATTTCACTATTAAAGTAGAATGTAATTAAAAATAGAAATTTCACTATTAAAGTAGAATGTAATTAAAAATAGAAATTTCACTATTAAAGTAGAATGTAATTAAAAATAGAAATTTCACTATTAAAGTAGAATGTAAGTAAAAATAAAAATTTCACTATTAAAGGAGAATGTAATTAAAAATAAAAATTTCACTATTAAAGTAGAATGTAATTAAAAATAGAAATTTCACTATTAAAGTAGAATGTAATTGAAAATAGAAATTTCACTATTAAAGTAGAATGTAATTAAAAATAGAAATTTCACTATTAAAGTAGAATGTAATTAAAAATAGAAATTTCACTATTAAAGTAGAATGTAATTAAAAATAAAAATTTCACTATTAAAGTAGAATGTAATTAAAAATAAAAATTTCACTATTAAAGTAGAATGTAATTAAAAATAAAAATTTCACTATTAAAGTAGAATGTAATTAAAAATAGAAATTTCACTATTAAAGTAGAATGTAATTAAAAATAGAAATTTCACTATTAAAGTAGAATGTAATTAAAAATAGAAATTTCACTATTAAAGTAGAATGTAAGTAAAAATAAAAATTTCACTATTAAAGTAGAATGTAAGTAAAAATAAAAATTTCACTATTAAAGTAGAATGTAAGTAAAAATAGAAATTTCACTATTAAAGTAGAATGTAATTAAAAATAGAAATTTCACTATTAAAGTAGAATGTAATTAAAAATAAAAATTTCACTATTAAAGTAGAATGTAATTAAAAATAGAAATTTCACTATTAAAGTAGAATGTAATTAAAAATAAAAATTTCACTATTAAAGTAGAATGTAATTAAAAATAAAAATTTCAATATTAAAGTAGAATGTAATTAAAAATAAAAAATTTCACTATTAAAGTAGAATGTAATTAAAAATAAAAATTTCACTATTAAAGTAGAATGTAATTAAAAATAAAAATTTCACTATTAAAGTAGAATGTAAGTAAAAATAAAAATTTCACTATTAAAGTAGAATGTAATTAAAAATAAAAATTTCACTATTAAAGTAGAATGTAATTAAAAATAGAAATTTCACTATTAAAGTAGAATGTAAGTAAAAATAAAAATTTCACTATTAAAGTAGAATGTAATTAAAAATAAAAATTTCACTATTAAAGTAGAATGTAATTAAAAATAAAAATTTCACTATTAAAGTAGAATGTAATTAAAAATAAAGATTTCACTATTAAAGTAGAATGTAATTAAAAATAAAAATTTCACTATTAAAGTAGAATGTAATTAAAAATAAAAAATTTCACTATTAAAGTAGAATGTAATTAAAAATAAAAATTTCACTATTAAAGTAGAATGTAATTAAAAATAAAAATTTCACTATTAAAGAAGAATGTAATTAAAAATAAAAATTTCACTATTAAAGTAGAATGTAATTAAAAATAAAAATTTCACTATTAAAGTAGAATGTAATTAAAAATAGAAATTTCACTATTAAAGTAGAATGTAAGTAAAAATAAAAATTTCACTATTAAAGTAGAATGTAATTAAAAATAGAAATTTCACTATTAAAGTAGAATGTAAGTAAAAATAGAAATTTCACTATTAAGGTAGAATGTAAGTAAAAATAAAAATTTCACTATTAAAGTAGAATGTAATTAAAAATAGAAATTTCACTATTAAAGTAGAATGTAATTAAAAATAAAAATTTCACTATTAAAGTAGAATGTAATTAAAAATAAAAATTTCACTATTAAAGAAGAATGTAATTAAAAATAAAAATTTCACTATTAAAGTAGAATGTAATTAAAAATAAAAATTTCACTATTAAAGTAGAATGTAATTAAAAATAGAAATTTCACTATTAAAGTAGAATGTAAGTAAAAATAAAAATTTCACTATTAAAGTAGAATGTAATTAAAAATAAAAATTTCACTATTAAAGTAGAATGTAAGTAAAAATAGAAATTTCACTATTAAAGTAGAATGTAAGTAAAAATAGAAATTTCACTATTAAGGTAGAATGTAAGTAAAAATAAAAATTTCACTATTAAAGTAGAATGTAATTAAAAATAAAAATTTCACTATTAAAGTAGAATGTAATTAAAAATAGAAATTTCACTATTAAAGTAGAATGTAAGTAAAAATAGAAATTTCACTATTAAAGTAGAATGTAATTAAAAATAGAAATTTCACTATTAAAGTAGAATGTAATTAAAAATAGAAATTTCACTATTAAAGTAGAATGTAATTAAAAATAGAAATTTCACTATTAAAGTAGAATGTAATTAAAAATAAAAATTTCACTATTAAAGTAGAATGTAATTAAAAATAAAAATTTCACTATTAAAGTAGAATGTAATTAAAAATAAAAATTTCACTATTAAAGTAGAATGTAATTAAAAATAAAAAATTTCACTATTAAAGTAGAATGTAATTAAAAATAAAAAATTTCACTATTAAAGTAGAATGTAATTAAAAATAAAAATTTCACTATTAAAGTAGAATGTAATTAAAAATAAAAATTTCACTATTAAAGTAGAATGTAATTAAAAATAAAAATTTCACTATTAAAGTAGAATGTAATTAAAAATAGAAATTTCACTATTAAAGTAGAATGTAATTAAAAATAGAAATTTCACTATTAAAGTAGAATGTAAGTAAAAATAAAAATTTCACTATTAAAGTAGAATGTAATTAAAAATAGAAATTTCACTATTAAAGTAGAATGTAAGTAAAAATAGAAATTTCACTATTAAAGTAGAATGTAAGTAAAAATAGAAATTTCACTATTAAAGTAGAATGTAATTAAAAATAGAAATTTCACTATTAAAGTAGAATGTAATTAAAAATAAAAATTTCACTATTAAAGTAGAATGTAATTAAAAATAGAAATTTCACTATTAAAGTAGAATGTAATTAAAAATAAAAATTTCACTATTAAAGTAGAATGTAATTAAAAATAGAAATTTCACTATTAAAGTAGAATGTAATTAAAAATAGAAATTTCACTATTAAAGTAGAATGTAATTAAAAATAGAAATTTCACTATTAAAGTAGAATGTAATTAAAAATAGAAATTTCACTATTAAAGTAGAATGTAAGTAAAAATAAAAATTTCACTATTAAAGTAGAATGTAATTAAAAATAAAAATTTCACTATTAAAGTAGAATGTAATTAAAAATAAAAATTTCACTATTAAAGTAGAATGTAATTAAAAATAGAAATTTCACTATTAAAGTAGAATGTAATTAAAAATAGAAATTTCACTATTAAAGTAGAATGTAATTAAAAATAGAAATTTCACTATTAAAGTAGAATGTAATTAAAAATAGAAATTTCACTATTAAAGTAGAATGTAATTAAAAATAGAAATTTCACTATTAAAGTAGAATGTAAGTAAAAATAAAAATTTCACTATTAAAGGAGAATGTAATTAAAAATAAAAATTTCACTATTAAAGTAGAATGTAATTAAAAATAGAAATTTCACTATTAAAGTAGAATGTAATTGAAAATAGAAATTTCACTATTAAAGTAGAATGTAATTAAAAATAGAAATTTCACTATTAAAGTAGAATGTAATTAAAAATAGAAATTTCACTATTAAAGTAGAATGTAATTAAAAATAAAAATTTCACTATTAAAGTAGAATGTAATTAAAAATAAAAATTTCACTATTAAAGTAGAATGTAATTAAAAATAAAAATTTCACTATTAAAGTAGAATGTAATTAAAAATAGAAATTTCACTATTAAAGTAGAATGTAATTAAAAATAGAAATTTCACTATTAAAGTAGAATGTAATTAAAAATAGAAATTTCACTATTAAAGTAGAATGTAAGTAAAAATAAAAATTTCACTATTAAAGTAGAATGTAAGTAAAAATAAAAATTTCACTATTAAAGTAGAATGTAAGTAAAAATAGAAATTTCACTATTAAAGTAGAATGTAATTAAAAATAGAAATTTCACTATTAAAGTAGAATGTAATTAAAAATAAAAATTTCACTATTAAAGTAGAATGTAATTAAAAATAGAAATTTCACTATTAAAGTAGAATGTAATTAAAAATAAAAATTTCACTATTAAAGTAGAATGTAATTAAAAATAAAAATTTCAATATTAAAGTAGAATGTAATTAAAAATAAAAAATTTCACTATTAAAGTAGAATGTAATTAAAAATAAAAATTTCACTATTAAAGTAGAATGTAATTAAAAATAAAAATTTCACTATTAAAGTAGAATGTAAGTAAAAATAAAAATTTCACTATTAAAGTAGAATGTAATTAAAAATAAAAATTTCACTATTAAAGTAGAATGTAATTAAAAATAGAAATTTCACTATTAAAGTAGAATGTAAGTAAAAATAAAAATTTCACTATTAAAGTAGAATGTAATTAAAAATAAAAATTTCACTATTAAAGTAGAATGTAATTAAAAATAAAAATTTCACTATTAAAGTAGAATGTAATTAAAAATAAAGATTTCACTATTAAAGTAGAATGTAATTAAAAATAAAAATTTCACTATTAAAGTAGAATGTAATTAAAAATAAAAAATTTCACTATTAAAGTAGAATGTAATTAAAAATAAAAATTTCACTATTAAAGTAGAATGTAATTAAAAATAAAAATTTCACTATTAAAGAAGAATGTAATTAAAAATAAAAATTTCACTATTAAAGTAGAATGTAATTAAAAATAAAAATTTCACTATTAAAGTAGAATGTAATTAAAAATAGAAATTTCACTATTAAAGTAGAATGTAAGTAAAAATAAAAATTTCACTATTAAAGTAGAATGTAATTAAAAATAGAAATTTCACTATTAAAGTAGAATGTAAGTAAAAATAGAAATTTCACTATTAAGGTAGAATGTAAGTAAAAATAAAAATTTCACTATTAAAGTAGAATGTAATTAAAAATAGAAATTTCACTATTAAAGTAGAATGTAATTAAAAATAAAAATTTCACTATTAAAGTAGAATGTAATTAAAAATAAAAATTTCACTATTAAAGAAGAATGTAATTAAAAATAAAAATTTCACTATTAAAGTAGAATGTAATTAAAAATAAAAATTTCACTATTAAAGTAGAATGTAATTAAAAATAGAAATTTCACTATTAAAGTAGAATGTAAGTAAAAATAAAAATTTCACTATTAAAGTAGAATGTAATTAAAAATAGAAATTTCACTATTAAAGTAGAATGTAATTAAAAATAGAAATTTCACTATTAAAGTAGAATGTAATTAAAAATAGAAATTTCACTATTAAAGTAGAATGTAATTAAAAATAGAAATTTCACTATTAAAGTAGAATGTAATTAAAAATAGAAATTTCACTATTAAAGTAGAAAGTAATAAAAAATAAAAATTTCACTATTAAAGTAGAATGTAATTAAAAATAGAAATTTCACTATTAAAGTAGAATGTAAGTAAAAATAGAAATTTCACTATTAAAGTAGAATGTAATTAAAAATAAAAATTTCACTAGTAAAGTAGAATGTAAGTAAAAATAGAAATTTCACTATTAAAGTAGAATGTAAGTAAAAATAGAAATTTCACTATTAAAGTAGAATGTAAGTAAAAATAGAAATTTCACTATTAAAGTAGAATGTAATTAAAAATAGAAATTTCACTATTAAAGTAGAATGTAAGTAAAATAGAAATTTCACTATTAAAGTACAATGTAAGTAAAATAGAAATTTCACTATTAAAGTAGAATGTAAGTAAAATAGAAATTTCACTATTAAAGTAGAATGTAATTAAAAATAGAAATTTCACTATAAAAGTAGAATGTAAGTAAAAATAGAAATTTCACTATTAAAGTAGAATGTAATTAAAAATAGAAATTTCACTATTAAAGTAGAATGTAATTAAAAATAGAAATTTCACTATTAAAGTAGAATGTAATTAAAAATAGAAATTTCACTATTAAAGTAGAATGTAATTAAAAATAAAAATTTCACTATTAAAGTAGAATGTAATTAAAAATAAAAATTTCACTATTAAAGTAGAATGTAAGTAAAAATAAAAATTTCACTATTAAAGTAGAATGTAATTAAAAATAGAAATTTCACTATTAAAGTAGAATGTAATTAAAAATAGAAATTTCACTATTAAAGTAGAATGTAATTAAAAATAAAAATTTCACTATTAAAGTAGAATGTAATTAAAAATAGAAATTTCACTATTAAAGTAGAATGTAATTAAAAATAGAAATTTCACTATTAAAGTAGAATGTAATAAAAAATAAAAATTTCACTATTAAAGTAGAATGTAATTAAAAATAAAAATTTCACTATTAAAGTAGAATGTAAGTAAAAATAGAAATTTCACTATTAAAGTAGAATGTAATTAAAAATAAAAATTTCACTATTAAAGTAGAATGTAATTAAAAATAGAAATTTCACTATTAAAGTAGAATGTAATTAAAAATAAAAATTTCACTATTAAAGTAGAATGTAAGTAAAAATAAAAATTTCACTATTAAAGTAGAATGTAATTAAAAATAAAAATTTCACTATTAAAGTAGAATGTAATTAAAAATAGAAATTTCACTATTAAAGTAGAATGTAATTAAAAATAGAAATTTCACTATTAAAGTAGAATGTAATTAAAAATAAAAATTTCACTATTAAAGTAGAATGTAAGTAAAAATAGAAATTTCACTATTAAAGTAGAATGTAAGTAAAAATAAAAATTTCACTATTAAAGTAGAATGTAATTAAAAATAAAAATTTCACTATTAAAGTAGAATGTAAGTAAAAATAGAAATTTCACTATTAAAGTAGAATGTAAGTAAAAATAAAAATTTCACTATTAAAGTAGAATGTAATTAAAAATAGAAATTTCACTATTAAAGTAGAATGTAATTAAAAATAGAAATTTCACTATTAAAGTAGAATGTAATTAAAAATAAAAATTTCACTATTAAAGTAGAATGTAATTAAAAATAGAAATTTCACTATTAAAGTAGAATGTAATTAAAAATAGAAATTTCACTATTAAAGTAGAATGTAATTAAAAATAAAAATTTCACTATTAAAGTAGAATGTAATTAAAAATAGAAATTTCACTATTAAAGTAGAATGTAATTAAAAATAGAAATTTCACTATTAAAGTAGAATGTAATTAAAAATAGAAATTTCACTATTAAAGTAGAATGTAAGTAAAAATAGAAATTTCACTATTAAAGTAGAATGTAATAAAAAATAAAAATTTCACTATTAAAGTAGAATGTAATTAAAAATAAAAATTTCACTATTAAAGTAGAATGTAAGTAAAAATAGAAATTTCACTATTAAAGTAGAATGTAAGTAAAAAATATTTTGATTTGATGAAAAAGTTATTTCAGTTTAATTTTTTTTTTTAATCACTCTACAATTAAGTTTTTTTTTTAATCACTATACAAGTAATTTTCTTTTTTGAAAATACTATATAATTGTTTAAAAATTACTATATAATTATTTGTTTAAATCACTATAAAACTAATGTGAACAGGTAAAAATCACAAAGTCATTAATATTTTAAAACAAAATTTAGAAAACTGTTAGATTTAAAAAAGAAAATAAAAAACTATATAACAAAAATATTAACTTTATTAAATATTAAAATTTAGTTTGTTTAAAAAATGTCAGATTAAACTAACAATCTATACAATATTCAAATGCAACAAATGTACAAGTAGAAGAGTGAGCACACAATAGCTAACAACTGTTTTAAAGTCTACGGTAACCAATGAAGGCATTTTGGCATTTGAATTCTTTCTAACTTATAAGGTTCACCAAACACGAATAGTGAAAGTTATTTAAGCAATGAATCAAAAAACAGTGTTTGGTATGTTCAACAACAATAATAAAAATAATAACAACCACTCACCTGATAAGAAAACAATACGAGGGGGAGGGGAATGATGGCAGAGGGGGAAGGGGGAATATGGCAGAAGGGGAAGACCTTCAGATCAGAGTTGAGGAACAAAAGGCATAAAATTATTTGGGATAGTAATTGGTACTTTGAACGCAAGGAATCTAATAAGCAAGACATGGAAAACATAAAATCATGATTCTTTCTCATTCACACCCTGGAAGATTGCAAGGTGGGGAGTTGGGTAACGACACCTATCTTTAAATGTGAAAGACTTAATAAGCCAGTGCACCAACACATTTCATACATAATAAAAATGAACGGGTGTAGCAGGTTAGTTGAGCAGAACAGAAAAACAAGTTTCACATACATAGACATGGCAGGTGAAGGTGAGTGGCTAGCAATGCTGTGTTCGTCAATAAGTTAAATAACTGAAATTATAATGATAATAGCTTGAGTTCACACACCTTTAGAATTTCATCAGAACTTTAAAAAAAAAAAAAATAGTTGAGGTTGTGTTCTCAGTAATATAAGTGTTTGAATTTTAAAATGAAATGCGTATATTATACATTTAAAGCCAAATTAAAACGCAAAGGTTTTGTAAAATAAACAAACATAAAACCTTTGCATTCTATGTATTACTGATTTTTATCAGACTATTGTTCTCATCTTGTGTGTTATTTGTGCAACGTTTCGGTCGGTTTGGCCTCCGACCTTCATCAGGCATGCTGGTCGCCATCTTGGAAAAGAAAAGAGGAAAACTGATGGTTTCATAATCTTTGAGTTGTTTTATTTTCTGCTACGGTTTCGTATTTGTGAAAAAAAAAAATTGGTTGACAAGGGGAGGTAACTTTAAACAAAAACAACTCCAAGAATATGAAACCATCTACGAAGCCAGTAACTTTCCCCCTTTTCCAAGATGGGGACCAGCATACCTGACGAAGGTCAGATGCTACACCACCCGAAACGTTGCATAAAAAACACTCAAGATGAGAACACTAGTTCAATCAAAACAAATAATACAAACAATCAGCCCTCATCTCAAGTCAGAACTTTGCATTGTAATTTGGCTTTAAACATGTATGTCATTAAAAAACAAAACTCATTACTTTGTTAACTTATTTTTCTTTAACAGTAATTCATCTTTTTATGTATAAAACTTTAAGTCATAAAATTTATTTAAAAACTTATTTAAGATTTTCTTTAAAGACTATTACATTAAAATCTGTAGGAAAAAAAAAAAAAAAAAAAAAAAAAAAAAGCAAAAGGAAACTTTAAAATAAAATATTTTACCCAATCAAAATAAAATGGTATATCAAGATACAATTGTTTCAAAGTTAATTTCTTTTTTACAAATCTATGTAAACTTGATTTTCTTTACAAGTAAATTTAAAATAGTTGAAAATAAATTAAAATTTACTGTAAAAAAAAAAAAAAAAAAAAAAAAAAGTCTATAAAATGAAGATGGTTCAATGAAGAAAATTGGCATCCATTTAGCCATTATTATTTTTATTATTTTTTACTAATGAGTCGCTACTTATCAAGACCAAAAACTACAATAAGATTAATGAGCTGGATAGAGTGATAGTTGAGTTTTATTGGATACTGTGAAAGGATTGAAACTCTCCACATATCACCCGCTCAAAACAATAACCGACCAAATAAACTAGTTTTTACCCCTTTGTCAAGAACATTGCTCATAAAATGTGAAAACTAAAAGGCAAACACAAATTTACCATTTCATGCGTTTATCTGTTTTTTTTTTTTAAAGGACATATACGAATTATCAAATGTTTCAGGGTTTTCTTAATTTTGATTCTTGCCATTTTCACGTTTCCAATATGAGATAATTAAGAGGCAGGGAACACAGAATGAGAACAATCTTCTCCAGTAGATTAAATGAAGGGTTCAGTTAAAATATTCCTGACGATTATTGACATTGTGTAAAGGACACCTGATAACGGTCAGATCATACAATGACTGAAACATTGTGAAAATGGCAGCAATTAAAGAAAGCATTTTGAAACGTGCGAATAACGAAGATGATAATTTATCTCTGAGATGTCATCAACTAATGTAGGAAGCAGACGAAAATAAAGAATGCTACAGTTGATCAGTAAGCAGAGAAGATCAAATAGGGAGAAACGAAACATTTTCTTTTTAAGTTTGAAACAACACATGCACCATTCGGGTTTTTACTACAATCCAAAATTTACGCTAGACTCAGAAATCCAAGACAGTATTAAAAAAAAAAAAAAAAAAAAAAAAAATGCAGAATGACGATGCCGACAGACTTGTGCCATAACAATGCAGAGAAAAGAAATTGTTCAATCTCGTTCGTCACATTTTTAATAGCAAACTATTTTGTATTAAAAAGAAAATACATTCCCAGCCAGAACAAACTGAAAAATAATGTCTTCCATGCTTGGACTTTGTTTTTCTTTAACAGTTAAAAAAAAAAAAAAAAAAAAAAAAATTTTCAAGAGTCAATATATAAATAAGTATTCAATTATAAAAAAATTAAAAACAGAATAAACACTTTCATGCAAAATCATTCTAGTTTACTTACCGATAAACAATGTCACTAAAAGGTGTGAGAGTCAAGGTAAAAATATAAAAATGATTATGTTTTTATCATGATCATTATTACACCAAAGCAAATTTAAGAGCAAAGTTTAAAAAATAAATAAATAAAAAATAATAATTCCTGCAATTTTTTTTCACATACCCCAACTACGTTTAAAAAAGTTTTTATGTATATATTATGCCTTTTGGAATTTCTGTTAGTATTAATAATCTCATTTCAAGCTTTAATTAATTTAATAAATAATAGGTTAAAGTAGTTTGCTTGAAGGATTGTTTAATGTTTATAAAAAAGAAATTTAAGCTTATAAAAGGCAGAGCAATACCGAAGTTGTGACTCAAACTGACGCAACTTTAGATATAATGCTATGTAGTTTCACTTATTGATTCAATTCATGTGTATATTTATAACCATATATATATATATATATATATATATATATATATATATATATATATATATATATATATATAAGTGAAATTGTGTGTGTGTACATTTCCCTACCAAATCAATTTTCAGTCTACAGACTCGAGATTTGGGAAAATTTTTAATCGGTTTTTGGACAGAAATTTGGCTCTCAAGAGATCAAAGTTCAACGATTTGACTTTTGAAAACTCTACCAAACTCCTCCGCCAATTTTGGCTCTAAACACTTGAAATGTAGGTTACTTAGATATGGATCAAACTTTTTAATTTGATTTGAGCACAAAACAATAAATGTTAAGGTTAAAATTGGGGTCAAAGTTTAAAATATTTTTACCTCTGAGGTCTCTGCCAGATGACTCAGCCAATTTCTGGTCTAAACATTTGAAATTTTACATAAAATGTATTCAGTCATAGGGCAAGCTTTTTAATCGGTTTTTGGATGAAAATTTGGCTGCCAAGGGGTCAAAGTTCAAAAGATTTGACCTTTGCTGTCTCTAGCAAACTATTCAGTCAATTTTGAGTCTAAACATTTGAAATTTTATATAAAGGGTATTCAGATTTGCAACAAGCGTTTTAATCAGTTTCTGAGCAGAAATTTGGCTGCCAAGAGGTCCAAGTTGAAAGATTGACCACTGCAGACTCTACCAAACTCCTCTGCCAATTTTGGGTGTAAAGACTTGAAATTTTAGATGTAGGTTACCTGGACATGAGTCAAACTTTTTAATATATATATATATACATACACAAAGTTATGAACAGTACATAAGGCCCGAGCAAAGCCAGACTGAACTGCTTATAGATAAGTGATATTGTGTGTGTGTGTACATTTTCTTACCAAATAATTGTCAATTTTCGATCTAGAGACTAAAAATTTGACATAAGGAGTATTGAGATTTGGGAAAACCTTTTTGATCGGTTTTCATCCAGAAATTTGGCTGTCAAGGGATCAAAGTTCAAAAGATTAGACCTTTGCTGTTTCTAGCAAACTATTCAGCCAATTTTGGATCTAAACATTTGAAATTTCTACATAACGGGTATTCAGACATGCAGCAAGCATTTTAATCAGTCTTTGGGAAAAAAATTGGCTGCCAAAAGGTCAAAGTTGAAAGAGTTGACATTTGCAGATTCTACCAAATTCCTCCACCAATTTTGGGTCTAAAGACTTGAAATTTTAGATGTAGGTAATTTGGACATGGACAAAACTTTGTATATTGATTTGAGACTAAAATAATGTTAAGTGGTCAAAATTGGGGTCAAAGTTAAATTTACCTCCGCAGTCTCTACAAAATTACTCAGACAAATTTTGGTTTAAACATTTGAAATCTTACATAAAGTGTATTCATAGATAGGGCAAGTTATGAACAGTACATAGGGCCCCCGAACAAAGCCGGGCTAACTGCTAGTGTATATATATATATATATAAAAAAGCATAAATGAAGTTAAATAGGTTGTTGGAACCTCATACATTAAAAACAAGAGAGTCATATATATATATATATATTAAATCCCTGAAACAGTGTTTAATGGTAAACAACTGATGATCCCTTGAAAAATAAAATATTGGTATCATAGTAAATTCGAGAGCGAGTTGATGCAGTGATTGCAGGTGACTTACTGACTAGATGGTTTTCTAACGAATGATAAAAAGTAATTTTTTGTATAGTTTTAAAGGTTAAAAACTTCAAAGACTATATATATATATATTTGTAGTCATGTTTCGTTGTATCACAACTCATCAGTGCTGCTAGACTAGCACCTCTCCCAAGCCGAGGATTGAACCCAAAACCATTGCGTTGACAGTCAGCAGTTCTACCGATGAACCCACAGAAGTGGTGCCCATAAATTATCTCGCCAAATGTCTATTTAAAAAAACATTTGTCCACCATTGTATAATTAAAAAAAAAAAGTGTGTGTATATATAAAACTCTTTTTCGGGGTCAACGACCAACTAGCACCGTGTGTGTTTGTGTGTATGTATGTGTGTGTGTTGGGGTGGAAAGGGTTCCCGTAAGCTGTGGTGAAGGCGACCTTTCTAGGAGAAGCAAATCTGATTTAAAAAACCATAAAGCAGGAGACCAGTACCCGCATTAAGCTGGTCTGCAGTTTAAATTGTTGCTGGCTATCTTGCTCTTGCTTGTTGCTGGATCTCAACATTTTGAACAGAGAGAGAGAGAGAGAGAGAGAGAGAGAGAGAGAGAGAGAGAGAGAGAGAGAGAGAGAGAGACTTAGCTGTCGTACAAAGCTAAGACTCTGTAACATCATCTGTGTATAGATACTCCCTCAGGCATTTGTCTATTAAAATGGTCCTGTGGCGATGGAAGTCATTTTTGGGCTCATGGACTTTTAGTGTCTGAGGGAGTAGCACTCGTCTGACAAGACGTTGCAATCATCATCATATATATATATATATATATATATATATATATATATATATATATATATGTATATACATACGTTTTTTATTATACAATTATTATACACATGAATTGTATCAATAAAAGTGAAACTGCATAGTTGGTTCTACCATTATATCCTAAGTTGCATCAGTTCGAGTCTATTCGTCACACCTTTGCATTGTTCTGCCTTCTATAAACTTAAATTTCTCCTTGTTAAAAAAATTTTTTAAAAAAACAATATAATTTTTTTTTAATATTAAAATAATTGAATAAAATTAATAAAAATTAAAAAAAAAAAAAAAAAAACAATTGTAAATTAATATTTTTTTTCTTTAAATTTACACACCTACAAATATACAAAAATCATCCAGCCTCATAAAATACATATAAATATAAAACAGATCAAATTGTCTCAAATATTTCAGCAGATTGTCATCCCAACTATGAAAAAAAAAAAAAAAAAAAAAAGAAAAAAAAAAAAGGGCATCCCTGTAAATTCATTTTTTTTTTTTTAACCATCATTTTTGAAGTCATCCAGTTGAAACAATTATTTGAACACAATTTTACTCATAGCTGGAAATCAGGGTTCATACCATACTAAGGTTAAAAGTATTAAGTGCATATGTCCTATTATCATATTTAGCAAAAATTCTAAGACCAATTGAAACAAAAAGAAATTAAAAAGAAAGCAAAATATATATATATAAAAAAAAAAAACGGGCAACATTATACACAATCACATTCTATTTTTTTTGTATGAAGAATATCCACCTTCCCATTTTGGGACAAAAATAAAAATCGCCCCAGTCAAGAAGGATTACCACTCCTCCAGTTCATTATAGAATGGATACTATACCATAAAATATTTATTTGCAGAAACATAATTTATTAATTGAGATTTTTTTTTTAAGTACACAGCCATTCAAAATTCTGGAAAGATGAGTGTCATTGGTCATCCTTTGTCACCATGCCTAAAAGATTTCTATTCTAAAATCATCACTCACCATAATACCACATTTACTTTAGGGGGTGTCCTACTTAAACATTTTACTGAAAGATATGCATTATTTTATTGGTGAAAATCGTGCAGTGGGCAGAAAAAACACATAAAAATTTGGTTTGTCTCTCCCAACCTTTTCTAAAAAATAGATTGCCACTGTTTTTCAGTTTGTTTTGAACCAAAAACAAGCAAGCTAATCTCTAAGTGTGTACATGTGTGTGTGTGTGTGTGTGGGGGGGGTAAATGTGAGAAAATAAAATGGAAAGGAGTTGTTTGGAGAATGAGTAGTGTCCTCCTAAGATGATGCAATTTGATCAGAGTTCAAAGGTGTCAAAACTTTTTGGTGTATGTAGAATGACCCAACCATTTTCACAACAACCTTAGCAGCAAACTAAAATCTACCGCTTTAGATGTAGATATTAGTGAAAGAGTTGCAACAGAACTTGAACACAGCTATCTGAGTTGCCAGTTTTTGCCAGTAACAACTTCATCACCACAAACCAAAATTATGTTGATGTCAAAATGTTATTTCATTATAAAATTTGTTTTTGTTAACATAAACATGTTTTTCTTTTATGGTCACAGATGGTTGACATCAATATACAGTACAAACTATTCTCTTTTTTTTTACAAAACGCATGGTCCGTGTGTTTATGTAGGTTGCGAGTGTGCACTGCAAGAATGAGTAACATTTTTTTGCCAAGAGATTTTATATGAATCACATCTTCAAATCAGTTGTTTAATTCCGTCCACACAAACTTCCCATCTCATTACACAAAGGTGTGATTTTATTAAACACATAAATTAGTTGCAAATTAAACGAAAAAAGATTATAGCAATGTCAGATTACAATATTTTTTAATCTAAATTATGGCGACATTCTCATCTAATGCTATCAAACCCATCTATAATATAAATCTCACCTGTCTGTTTAAATGTATGTATGTATGTTTGCCTAAAACTTTCGATAGATGCGATGGATTTTCACAAGATCAGTATCATTTTGAAGCTCGACACTTCGGACGAAAAATATTGAAAAATTGGCTAAAAACATTAATTCCTTCACCCTCAACTGGGCACTTTTCTACAAGGAGGGGTTGCTTTTTTCGTCAATATTTTTGAACGTCATCCCTTCTTTTCGATTGACTAGACTTAAATTAAACCTTTGCCACTTCCGGTTTGGCGATGAAGCAACGGCAAAGATATCACTTTTTTTTTCACATTCTTTTCCTACTTCGCGGTTGTTTCATGCCTGCCTACTACCATTTTAATTTTTTCTGCTCAACACACACGCACACACACAATGCATAATTGTAAAGCAAGAGTTGCACAATTTACAACCACACCTCTCCTGAATAGGCATTGCTTGAATCCAGCAGCAAAGAGAAATTTAGGATGACTGAAAATAAAGCCAAGATAAGTGGAGAGCACATACAACACCTGGAATTCACAAATGGTCACCCATTTTAGTACTAACAAGGCTCAATGTTACTTAACTTTGGTGATCTAACAGGAACCGGTGTGTCGACGTGATTATACCACACACACATTATATATATATATATATATATATATATATATATATATAAATAATGAGAGGAGTTAAATCACAGATTATTTATCTTGTGGTTTACCGTCTTATAAAATATTAGCATGGGTGCCCGGCATTGCCCGGGTGTTTGGAGGTGTATGTGTTGAGCAAAAAAAAAAAGTGGTAGTAGGCAGGCAGGCTCAAACCCGTACCACGAAGGAGGAAAAGAACATGAAAAAAAAAAAGTGATTTTTTTTGCCGTTGCATCCATCGCCAAACCAGAAATGGCAAAGGTTTAAATTAAGGCTAGTCAATCGAAAAGAGGGGATGACTTTCGAAAATGTTGTAGAAAAAAAGCGACCCCCCCCTCCCATCGGAAAAGTGCCCAGTTGAGGGCGAAGGAATTAATGTTTTTAGCCAATTTTTCAATATTTGTCATCCGAAGGGTCAATCTTCAAAACACTACTGATCTCATGAAAATCAGTCACCTCTGTCGAAAGTTTTAGGCAGACATACAAACATACATTTGAACAGATAGGTGAGATTTATATTATTGATTGTGGAGATAAAATATTTCTCGCATGGGATCACCTTAAATTGATATTCTTATCTATGTTCTTTTAAAAATATTTTTTTAAAACTAATTTTCAATACGTGTTAAATAGCAAAATTTATGGTTATTCATAATTATTTTGCTAAATACATTTCCTCTGGAAATATGAGCCATACATTGAAAATCCATGGATTAAAGAAAAAAAACTTTAAATTTCTTGTATTCCTTGTTACAAACATTTTTTGTTTAAAAATTCTATATTTTTTTACTTCACAAAATTTAACAATATCTCTTACAATATATATATTACACACACACACAAACTTACTCAAGTTATTAAGTTGGTGCAAAAATAATGTATTTTTTTTTTTTTATCAGATATATATATGTTAAAAAAAAAATATTTTTGCACCAACCTAATATTTAATGTGTATTTTTTTTTTTTTACAAGTAGTCTGGAAAAAGTTGGTGATAAAAAAGAAATTAAACAAAAAATAATATTTTTAGATATAGGATTTTTTTTTCTTGCCTATTTTGGTGTTACCTATGAATAATTAAATATAGATCCATAGCAAGCCTCCATTGGATCAGAGTCAACCATGGATGATGCATACTTTGGATACTAGCCAGTATGATATGAAGGGCTGTTGACCACATAGCATATCCCTGCCTCTGTTTGTATCATTGATGGATCCCAAGGAACAGCAGGGCAGATAAAATTTGGCACCAATGCCTGGTAGAACAATGTAACGCTGAACTGCTTTAGGGGCTCAACTCTGGATCTTTCTTAGCGGTACATTTCTGATGCGTTTCCCGTGGGTGGGCATTCCACAAGGCAAGGAAGGTTTGAAATCGGTAATACCTGAAATAATAGCTCTAATAAGATTTAAACTCAACAGCGCTGACTCTGAGCAGTCCAGTTTGCAACAATATGCATTAGAAAAATCTTCCTTCGACGTTAGGTATAAATTGTAAAAGTGTGGATGATTTAAAATCAGAGCTTTATTCTGTATGTGTGGATATAGTTCACTAGGATTGTTAACAAAAATCTCTCCCTTCAATCAAATTTTAGCAAAACTATTATGATTGATTGAAAAAAAAAAAAAAAAAAAAAAAAAAAAAAGAAATTGGATGCTACTCACTTTTGGATAAGGCTGCTGTTTTCCTCTTTTAACCGTTGGTGCTTATCTTCATTCTTCATTTGGTTTTCGGTGAGAAGAGAAATTTGCTTCTCAAGACTTCTAACCTGAAAAGAAAAAAAAAAAAAAAAAAAAAATTTGAAGCAAAAACCGCATTTAAGTATACATTTTGCAATTCAAAAAAAAACAAAACAAAGCAAAACAGTAAATTATATGCACCGTAACCATTTAACAAAGAAAACATTTTAGTCAAGCAATTTGAAGATTGCAATTGAACCAAGATCTTTTGATCACTATATATATATATATATATATATATATATATATTAGCAGGCCACTTAGTATTGCCCAAGTGAAAAATATGCTTAAATATATTTTAATTCCTACAGATTTAGTATTTATTATTATACTAGCGGGATTCCCCGGCATTGCCCGAGTGTGTGAATAAGGAACCCAGCGGGGAGAGTGGTAGTAGTAGAGGGGGTCAAAACAACAGTGGGTAGTTTGGGTGGAAAGATGTTTAAAAAAAAAAAAAAAAGTGGGAACAGGCAGGCAGGCAGGCTCGCATCCGTAACGCAAAGAGGAAAACAACAAAAAAAAAAAAACATCTTAGGCGAATTAAAAAAATAATAAATAAATTAAAATAATATATAAGATAACATAAAAAATATTACTTTAATATTAGAAAATGAAAATATCCTTTTAAGAGTTTCTGGAGACTTAAAATATAACTGAAAAAAGCATTCTTTTTTCATTGGTTCCAGAAGGTTCCAAAAACGAAGTGTTCTAAATTATTGGATTCTGGAATATTCTCCAGCGATTACTATAAATACAAGAGTATGCATTCGTAAAACTAGTTATTGATTCATACACCAAATTGAAAGGGACGCAAAGTTGGGGCGACCTTCTTGCTAGAATCTAACTCTGGCCAAATAACGGAGGAGGGGGGAGTTTCAAAACAACAGTAAGCAGTAGAGGTGTTAAAAAAAAAAATAAATAAAATAAAAAAAAAAATAAAGGTGGTATTAGGCAGGCAGGCTCAAACCCGTAACGCGAAGGAGAAAAAAAAGGTAAAAAAAACGTTACATCTTAGCTGATGTCTTCATCTCCCGACCTGAAGTTTGGAATGTTGAAATTAAGTGTAGTCAATCGAAAAGAAAACGATGATTTTCTAAAATGTCGGCACAAAAAAGTGACCCCACCCCCTGTACAAAACTGCTCGGTTGAGGGTGAAGGAATGAATGTTTTTGGCCAATTTTTTGATATTTGTTGTTCGAAGGACAGAGCTTTAAAATGATACTGATTTCGTCAGCTTTTGTGAGACATACAAACATACACACACACACACACTTTGCCGTTTATATATTAGATTACTAATTTTCTATCATATTTGACCGAATATACAGAAGTGATTTAAAATAAAAAACAAGTGCAGCATGCATGGATCCTTGGTGAGTGCACAGTGAACAAAGCATAAAAAAAAATGACTAAGTTCAGCATCCCCCCCCCCATTTAGCTCCAAAAGTTCCCAAGGGATGTCAAATCCTGGTGAAAATGAACGAACGGTGCAGTTTTAGGCCTTAACATTTGTAAATTTGAGTTTTGCACCATGCAAAAAAAGAAATAAGTCCATCATCTGTCCCCCCCCACCTTCCCCCATTTAGCCTCCAAAGTCCCCTTAAGGCCTTAACATATTTAAATTTGAGTCCAGAACCATGCACAACTCCTCGTTCAATTTAATATTTAAAGTTATCTTGTTGGATTTTCAAAATCAGACCCAAATAACATTTTAGTTGGCAAATCAAACATTGCCTTTGATTCACCAATTTTCATTTACTATTATTGTATCATGTTATTGGCAAGAAAATAATGCACTTTGTTACAATTTATCTTTAAAAAAAAACAAACAAATTTACTTAGTTCAGCCCAGACTTTCTAATAGTAGACTTTTTTAAATAATCACCTAAAAATAAAAATTAGCAAGAGGGACAACTCATTATTTTAGATTGAAGAATATTATGAGAGTTGCCTACCTTATGTTCAAATAAAAACTTATAAATGAAAATAACTTCACTGTATCCCGGCCAACACCATGCTAGTGGGTCTGTGATACATAGCGTGTGAAGAGAGGTATGTGAAAACAGAATATCATGGTCATTGGTTGGAACAAAAATTATGTGAGACACAGACGATCCACTAGTTATCCAGTAGATCTGGATATATTTTTATTCTGGATCAAGACAGATGAGAAATGGAGAAAAGAACCATTGTTAATCTTCAGGACATAAATAGAGGATGCGGTTTCTGATAATTTTATTCACGTGAGAAACAAATTTTACATTTCAAGAAGTTGGTTTTATTGCAAGAGATGAGCCACGAATAATTTTAATTAAAAGTGCTTACCTTGTCGTTTAATACTTCAAAATTGCCATCAATATCGTCAATCAGTTCATCTGAACCAAGGCTGTTTCTTCGGGACGGACTATGGCCAGTTCGTTGCAATTGGCTATGAAAGATAGAAAAAAAAAAAAGGTTTACTTTTCTTTCATAGGGAAAGTAAATAAAATAATTTGTATTCGTATTATTTGGATTCATCGGACTACTGTTCTCATCTCGAGTGTCATTTACACAACGTTTCGGTCGATGTAACATCTGGGAATGTTTCTGTTGAATTAGGGAATATATATTATACAAACACACAATAATACATATATAGTAACATATAGTAATAATAATTAGTAATAAATAGTGATATTTACAACTAGAAATAAAATGGGTTTAAGGCTCACAAAATTCATACGAGAACTGTCCACAAAAACCCGTTGTGCAGTGGTTAGAATACTTGGAAAAATCAATTGTAAAAGTGATATTTTCCTGAAAATTCAATTCTTAGTGTAGGTGATCGAAAAATACAATTGTGAATTATTCCGGACCTCTATCCTGTCATGGCTGATGGAACAAGAGTATGCTACCCCCGTAAAGTAAAGGTTTTCTTTCGAAATTCCATTCAAATTCCAAAGTTTGACAGAAACATTTCCGAGTTCGACAAGATACACCTGAAGAAGGTTGGAGGTTACATCGACCGAAACGTTGTGAGAATAACACTAAAGATGAGAACAGCAGTCCAAAGAATTCAAATGATATGAATAATCAATCCTCATCTCAAAAATTCAGAAACAATAATTTGTATCATTAAAAAGAGGACACTTTTTTTTTAATTCCTTTTTACTTTTTAAAAATTAAATTGAAGATAACTTAAATTTCCTTACAAATACATCAAATGTAAAAGAAAAAGTTTTTGAAAGATTTTAATTACTTTGATTTATCCATGCACTGGTAAGGATACCTGGCATTGCCCAGGATTAAATGGGGAATTGTATGCCTTTCTGTGCTCAATCCATAACACCATATTACATTTTTTTTTTATTCTTATTTGTCCACATTTTTTAAGTTTAAATTTTGAGGATGGGGCCCAAAGATGTCAGAATTGGTTGAATAGGAAGATATGCAAGTTTTAGCTTAAATAAATTTCAATGAATTTAGAGTTTTTCCTCTTGAGGCACACCCGGTGTTTTCTAAAAAAAAAAAAAAAAAAAAAGGAATTCTGTGCACTTTTGCTCTAAGCCCTGACACCCTTTTTAGCAATTCTATTTTTTGTTTTTTTAAAGTTGGAAATCAAGTAAAACATTGCATTTCTTTTTATAGGTGTCAACACAAACACAGTTTGTATGATAATATTAATGTTGTACCCTTTGGATCAAAATGAAATACACTTATCCAAGTTTCATTGGCTAATGTAGTCAGCGAATATATACCTATATATAGTGAGACTAAATGGAAATAGTATTCCAACAAAATAAAGAAATAAAAAGGAACAAACCGAGTTATGTGTTCATCAATGTTTCGTCTTTATTTCGAGACTTCAAAATAAAGACGAAACGTCGATGAACACACAACTCTGTTCCTTTTTATTTCTCTATGCATATATATGATGATGGTGGTCTACCACCAAAGGCTAAAGGATTTGTGAACAAGCAAAACATAAAACAACTTTAATTTTCTGTTGACTAAAACTATTACAACAAACGTTCCAATCAATAAGTTTCCTTTTTCTCAAGAAAAAATTATGTATGTGCGTGTGTTTATATATAACAAAAAAAAACTTAATTTCAGTTTACAAAATGAAGTATAAATATTAGTATTAATATTTATATGCCAATCCCAACCAGATGAAAAGGCTAATTATATAAGATAGGGCAACACTACAAGAAAACTTCATTTGGAATATCCTTTTCACCTGTTGCTTTTCCGCATTTTATCAGCTTTCACACAAATGATTTCTGTTCATAATTTTTAGTTTCCAATTTATATGCCAACTAGCAAAATTTATAGACTGCCTATGAATATCATTTTTCTGGTGATATGAGCCATTCATTGAAACTCCATAGAATAAGGAAAAAATGTTTCATTTTTTATTTTTAGTCCTTGTCAAAAACTAAATTTGTTGTAAAATTTTCATTTACAGAATTTAAATCATATATATATATATATATATATATATATATAAATAAGTGAACATGTCTGTGTGTGTGTTTGTACATTTCCCTACGCAATAATTCTGTCAATTTTTAGTCTACAGACACGAAATTTGATATACAGGGAAAAAATCGATGTAATCGGGTTTCGGCCAGAAATTTGGCTGTTAAGGGGTCAAAGTTCAACGATTTGACCTTTGAGAACTCTACGAAACTCCTCAAACAATTTTGGGTCTAAACACTTGAAAATTTAGATATAGGTTCCTCGGACATGGGTCTCACTTAATAACTTGATTTGAGCCCCAAACAACAAATTTTAAGGGGTCATAATAAGGGTCAAATTAAAAAAAAAATTGACCGTTTTTTTGTTGTTTTTTTTTTTTTGCTCAGCATACACCTCCAAACACCCGGGCAAGGCCGGGCACCCATGTTAGTGTGTGTGTATATATATATAGAGAGAGAGAGAGAGAGAGAGAGAGGGGAAAGAGAGAGAGATAAGAAACATTAAAATCTCAGACCGTTAACGTTTTTTTTATTTCCCCGCATGCCATACAAAAAGAAATAATTTAATCCTTGTGTTATATCTCAACTGCAGGCAAGGATTAAAATGAAAAAAAAAAAAAAAAAAAAAAAAAAAAAATAGCAAAGAAAAATTTACAAATGAAATAAGGTGTGTTTGTTTATATCTGTTTGCAACAGTTTATGTTAAATTGTACCTACCCGCCTGACATTGTTTGAGAGTTGGGGTTTTTATTTCCTTTAATGAAGTTTTTTTTTTTGCTTGTTTTTTTTTTCTTATTAGGGTTTTGGAAATTAAATTTAATTATTACAATATCATTTGGTTATTAAAAAATTTACTTGAACCAAATTGTTATAAAACTATAAATTTAAATGTTTTAATCTTCATAAAATTATTCAATGTTAATAGGTTCCAAAGTGTTTAATCTTTTAAAAGATTTGCTAAGCATTTAAAAGCCAGAAATTACTTTGTATTTAAAAATTTGAAGGGTAGGTATTTATTTGCTTCTCCACATAAGCAAAATATGACACAAGGTCAGTTTTTATGGGGAGGGGAAGGGGGAATGGCATATAGGGTTGCCGCTACATGGACCACTAACCAAGGGCAATGGTCTCAAAGTGCAGCATCTGCCGGAACAGATACTACACTTTGATCTCAGCCAAAAGGCCGAGTATAATGGGGTAGGTTTCGAAGGGTAATGAAATAATGTTTTTTTTTTTTTTTTTTAAACTATTAACAAATGATTAAAATAACCGAATTGTTTATGAAAACAAAATGCATTCTGGTATATATAGTTTAATGTTTTTATTAGGTTCATTTTAGACCTTTATCCAATTTCACATTTGATTTCCACAAACAATAATAAATAAAAAATAATGTGGAGGTCATGCAGAGACGAGAAACACATGCACACAAACAGGAGAAGCGATCATACACTTAATATAAAGCTTGTGCATCATGCATATTTATATCATGAAAAATAAATCTTAAAATTTAAAATAAAGTATGAAATGTCAAACATGATCTCTTACGAATATTTATTCATAAGAGATCATGTTCGACATTCCATATTTTCTTTTTCTTATTCACCATATTGTCACTTGGATGTAAAGGGCTTCTATTTGGGATCATATCTACAGGGACACTATGTAGGGAGTTGAGCAGTAAGATGTCTGTTCACATTACATTTAAATTTATGCAATTTAGTACAGTCAGTGAAGCAGGACACAGGGAAGGAATTCCAAAATCTAGCTGTTGGTGGGGAAGAAACTATTAGAATAGAAGACTTTCTAGTATTTAGGGATCTCGGTGAAAGAGTGAGATTTTGCTGCTTGTCAGCAGTATTTACGTTGAGGGAAGCACAACAGGCACGGGGATGCATAACTGTGGCAATGGGATTGAGGTTGGAGCTTTGTTAACAGTGCAGGACCTATTAGATTTGAGACTCTTTTGGGGCCCTGTCTAAGAGTGAGAGACTCCTGGTAAACGCACCAGCCCAAATGAGGTAACATTATTGTGTGCACAAGACGTTTTTGGACTTTGTCTTTGTAAGGATTGTTTTAATATTACAGTTATTCACAGAGTTAAGTAATAGAGTTTAGAAGATCGCTATAAACTGTCATTAGTTGGAGGAGGTTGCAATACTCACCTTGCATAAGCAGCTGAACTAAGTCGCTTGTTAGGCCTGCAACAATAAATGGGTAATAAAAAAAAAAAAAAGAATATCAGAGAGAAAAAATATTTCTACATAAAAATTAAAAAAAAAAAAAAGCAATAAAGTAATGCAATAAAACAACGATATAAAAACAGGCATAAGCAAATATTAAATATAAGAAAAAAAGCAAGGATTTTGTTTAAGAAAATTTTTTTAGAATTTATATTTACATTATTCTGTAAATGCATTTGGCAGACGATAAAGTTCCTTTCAAGGGAAATAAATCCGAAACATGTTAAATTACCTCCCTTGAACTGTAAACAGCAATCAAGAAAATAAAATATTTTTTTTTTTCCACAGATGACCTCTCGGTAAAAAAAAACCCAAAAAACACGTCTGTATAAATTCCAGTAAATCCAGAGTCATGTCTTATATGAAAGCTCCCAATAATATCCATGCATCGTATTTTTTACATGATGATCATATTAAAATAAAAATAAAAAAAAGCACATAAAAAAAACTTATTTACATAATGTTCTCCAGCAATTTGTAATTACTCTCTCCCTCTCTGTAAAGAATTATGCTGAACGACAGAGTTGCTTGTCCTCTTTTGTTTTTTATAAATAATCGTCATTTTTTTTTTTTTGTATAACGAGATTTTCAAAAATACAGAGAATGCAACAAATTTCCTGAAGCCATCGTAAAATAAAAAAAAATCAAACACACTGATAATCAGTGCGGAAATCAATGCACAAATCCACAAATTTTTTTTTCCTTTTCTTTTTTTCATGCATCTCCTTTTCACGAAAATAATCAGTTACGCATAATCAGAATTACAAGACCTAATCAGCTAGAGTTTAAAACATTGTCCACATTAATTAATAATAGAAATTTAACAATAAATTCACCTTGAGAGAATTATTTAGAATTAACATACCAGCAAGGATTAAGATTTAATTGCACATCAGAATGGATTAGAAAATTCACTCAAACACATTACAAAGAACAAGATTATATATATCTATATATATATAATTTATGAAAATAGATTGTACTTAACTAGTGATATAATACGTTGTACTTTTATGGCAATACTTTGTACTTTACTGCAATTTCAGAGTATCACCAATCATCAGAGGAGTATACAACTTCTCTCTAATGTCTGATATTTATTTAAAAGTGAACAATAACATGACATCACATTTCATTAGTGCCCCCCACCTCTTTCCAAAATTATTCAATAAATTAGATTGATTACAGCACCTGGAAGTCCCAAATTGTCACCCATTTAGTACTGAGCAGGTTCAACGTTGCTTAACTTCAGTGATCCAGCGGGAACCGGTGTGTCAACATGATTATGCCGTATATGATTGTTCCTTAACTTAAACAATTTTTGAAGTAGTGTAGAATTCATAATTTTATTTAAAATTCGATTTTTATCACATATTTGCACTAAACTTGATTTCAATAGTTCATGTATATTGCTTTCACACAAAGTGCAAAAATTATTTATGTATTCACCAAGCTATGATAAACTTAAATTTAAAAAAAAAAAAAAAAAAAAAAAAAAAAAAAAAAAAAAAAAAAAAAAAAACTTTAGGTAAACCCCCACAACGTAAATATGTACAATAAAAAAAAAAACTGATGTCGTTAGGGATTAATACATTATCATATACAATTGATGGGATATATATTTCAAAGTTTTATATCAGCAAACGATTATTATCACACACATAAGACACGACACAACATGTTTAGCAAGGAAGGAACAAAGAAACCTGCAATGATATTCTCAACAGACAACTTTACATTCCTTGCATTGCGATAAACCTAACACAAAATACATAATTCCCTAAATACATAACTCACACAATGCTTCAAAGCAAACTACACTTCATTAGACACTAGCAGGACCTGTTAACTGGCGCTGCCTGATTGATGCACTCCCTAGTACGGCAGTAATATACATTACTGTTATTTTTATTTAATTATATGTACATATATATTTATATGATAATTATTATTAATTTAGACCTACATACACTAGTGTTTCATGCTTACGCAATCATCAGTGTAGGATAACAATTTTTGCTGGTAATAAAGGATGATTTTGACCACAAAGAAAATATTAAAGCAAAGCCTGCAAAAAATATACATTACATAGAAAAATGTGAGCATGAAATATAATATGTTTAAGATCAAACTTAGAAAAGTAAAAGGACTAGTTGTTAAAACTGGAAAAGAAATAAAGATATTCAGGTAAAAAATAATAAATTTACAACTTAAAATATTGCAGCATTAACAATTTTTACAAAATTCAATTTAACATTATATAATCAGTTCTTAAAGCTGCAATATTTTAAGTTATAAATTTATATTTTTTACTAAAATATCTTGTCTTTTTCTTTTCCAGTTTTAACAACTAGTCCTTTTACTTTTCTAAGTTTTAATCTTAACCATATTACTTTTCATGCTCGCATTTTCCTATGTAATTTATAATGCGTTTTAAAACTAAGCAACCTCTCGCAAAAGATTTATCTCAGCAGCATCCAATCCTCTTGGTATTTTCTTTCCTCTCATTTTGTTTTGTGCCATTATAAATCTAAAATACCACATACTCAAAGAAATAGTGGCTTCATTGTGTTCTTCAAGCCACCAGGTTTGATTTGAAACAGCAGGGAATGAAGACAGTGAAACCTGTTCAGAGTAGCAACAGACATCTATTGCAACTTTTTAGGCTCGATATAGAATATGTCGGGTATTAAATGGTGGAGTCTTCTGGAGAGTGTGTTCAGAGGAATAAAGTACTAACAACGATTTGTTGTCTTATTGATGCAAACAAACAAAAATACCCATTCTCAGACAGATATTGTGCTATTAATAAAATTCAGCTAACAGAACAGTTTTATACCAAATTTTTTTATGTACCATTTCAAAGATTTATATATAATTTTTTTTAGAATATGCGAGAGAATTCAGAATTTACCTCATAGAAACAAAATCGGACAAAGAGAAATTGGTGAGAGGCACTTGGCTTTATATCTAAGAGTTGTTTTCTTTGGTTCACTTTCATTCTGCCAACCAATTGCTGCGCGAGAGTGAAAGATGTTTCTCATTTCGAAAATGTCAGAGGAAGTTCCCTTATCACCCCCCCCCATTCACTTAACTATCTTCCTGTGTTCTTTGCAACGTTTAAAACAATATCAATTTTGAATCTCATTGGACGATTTCAGTTGGATGAGAAATGTAATCAGATCTATTCTCACCCCTTCTTTAGGAAATAGTTTCACCCTGCGGGCCCCTAATTTGTGACTCAAAACTGCAGGTGTGGACAATACAAAAATACACTTATCTGCAAAAAAATAACCCCACATGTTGCCCCCTTCTCTTCATCTGGGGGATATTGTCTTCTGAACATTTGATAATGTTGCTATTTTCACTGATTAAATTTTGTATAAAGAATCAAGTCTACCTTCTTAACTCAACTCTTGCATATTTATTTTTATAATATGGGCAGAAGGATACTGATTATTCATATTTGGATTCTTTGGACGACTGTCTCCATTTTTAGTGTCATTTTCACAACGTTTCAAGCAATGTAATCTCCGACCTTCTTCAGGTATATCTTGTCAAAGTCTGGAATGTTTCTGCTGAACTCAGGAATTTTGACGGAATTTCGCAAAAAAAAACTTTATTTACTTCACAGGGGTAGCATGCTCTCGTTTCGTCAGCCATAACTGGATAGAGGTTCTAAGTAATGTGTAATTACATTTTTTGGTCACCCACACTGAGAATTGAACCTTTAGGAGACGGTCACTTTTACCATTGATTTTTCCAAGTACTCTAATCACTGCGCCACAGGTCCTGACTGATGGAACAAAAACATGCTTACCCTGTGAAGTAAAAGGTTCCGTTTGAAATTCCATCCAGATTCCTGAGTTCGACAAGATACACCTAAAGAAGGTTGGAGGTTACATCGACCAAAACATTGTGAAAATGACACTAAAGATGAGAACAATAGTCCAATGAATCACAAATAATTCAAATAACCAAACCTCATCTCAAAAGTTAAGAAACCGAAAAATGAATAGTGCATGCTATGATGACTATGGATACAAACTGTGAAATTGTCAAGCTTAGTTTGTTGGATATTAGACCGGACAACAGTTGGTACCCTTGCTAAAATAGTTGATATTAAAGAATTATTGTTTGGAGAAATAAAATTGGTCACTGGAATGTAAAACTAAGTTTTAGTTAAAATCTCTAGAAAATTAGCTTAGCTAAATGTAAACAAAATATATGATAGGTTGACCTTAAGAAGTTGGCATATGTGACCATAGGTCACACCTTAAGGAAACGTATCGTTAGATACCTTACGTCACCGAAACTCACAAATGAAACATGCCCTTTTATGAATAACGTTCTGGAACTGACAGGTCAAAGATGAGAGTTAAGGAGTCTACGAGTTGTCAGCAAACAGTGCTGACATGCATTCATATGAGCTCTGAAGACTAGTATGTAGAAACAAATTAACAGACTTCTGGGGAACACTGAGACAATCTGGAATAAATTTATATATATATATATATATATAAATGGGTGTCGTGTGGTCCCTCAGAATCACACATTTAAAGGTTCCAGTATCTCTCATTGGTGACGTCTACTGTGTTTGTATGCATTACATCATCACATCACCCAGCAGTTGAAGACAGATGACCTTCAGACGAATAAAGATATGAAACTTCTTCCATACCCTTACCTTGCTATATAAAATATACTTTCTTTTGGTTACCGTGACTTTATAACAAGTTCAAGAATTATCAGATATTATTGCATTAAAAAAAAAAAAAAAAAAAAAAAAAAAAAAAAAGAGGGATTGAACATTATTTTCATCAAAGGTATGGATAAAAAAGCAGAAAAGTGTTTGCAATAAATATTTGTCAGACTTGTATTGTAACTTACATTCACGTAAGTGATCAAATTTTGTTCATTCTATTCATTTTCAATCCTCTCATAGTATTCTTCATTTAACTGACGCGACATCAATCTCATTAATTTTTATCCTAAAGTGACTTTTGGCTTTAAGTGCTGACTCATCAGTAAAAAAAAAAAAAAAAAAAAATTTAAAAATGTATTTTAAGTTTAAAGAAAAGATCTTAATTTGCATTTCTAAATATGTTATTATTTTAAACCATTTAAAGTGAATAAGTGTACGGTACAATCACGTTGACACACAAGTTAAGCAACGTTGAGCCTGGCTAGTACCAGATGGGTGACCATTTGGGAAGGCTAGGTGCTGTATGTACCTTCTGGGAAGGTTGGGCGTGGGGCCAGCACCTTCACCCTATAAAAAGAACTCCTCACTACAAAAACATCTACAAAAAGTTGTAGATGGCCTACGCTCCTCCAGGGGTTCAAGGTCTACATAAGTGAATAAGTAAAAAATACATTATTTAGGATTATTATTTTTTAAAATTTCCATATCATTATCAACCAGTTGTTTTTTATTAGAAATATTGTTAAGATTTTTTATGCAAAATTCCTCACTATTACTTTAGGAGAAGCTATATATAAAAAAGAACCTTCGACAAGCAGAGTTAAAAGAAAAAAAAAAAAGAAAAAAGAAAAGAATTTACTGAAAGAACGAGAGAAACTCCAAAAAGAATTTACCAAAAGAACGAGAGGAGCTTAAAAAGAATTTACTAGAAGGAATGAAAACACTTCTTATCTCTGTTACCTAATTTTCTTCAACAAAAAAAAAAAAAAAAAAAAAAAACATCCTCAGAACAATCGTTTTGGAAACTATCAAACTTCAAACTAACCTAAGTATTAACTTTTATTGTATTTGTAATTATAATTGAATATTTGTTTTTGATTGCAATAACTTGTTGGTTTTTAATTGCCTTCGTCTAAAAAAAAAAAAAAAAAATGGACGGCTGATTTGCTACAAAAGATTATATAAAAAAAAAAAAATGTTAAAAATAACTAAAAAAAAAATTTCTAACATTATAGCCAGAAATCAACTTATTCTTTAGTTGCGGGAAGTGTCTAGTCTGGCCAGGTCATAAAATACGCTTAAATATATTTTAATTCATGCAGAATTCATATTTATTATTACAGAACCAATTTCCGAATGAATATTAGATTGTACCTAATATATAGTACTGATTTCAAAAGCTTAACAAAAATGACTTAGGTGCCATTAGCTAGATTCGAAACCAAGACATTTCACACTCCAGCAGCTTTCCCTATCATTTGAGCTATCAAAAGATTTAAAATTAAGCCACTTAAACCTATGAATAAATCTGTGCATTCACGAAAGTAATAGTAATATGTCTGCAAGTTGAAATGAACATTTTGCATTTCAACTTACGAACATTTCTGTACAAATTCATCCAAACAAAAATTTTACTTGCGATAACCCATCCTTGGTTTATGATTATTATTTCTTGTTAATTTCAGTATTATGTGACTAGTTGTTTAGAAGTTTATCAGTTAAATATTTTCACACACACACACACACACACACACACACACACACACACACACACACACAGATCTGTTTTATTTATATAGATTACTAAAATGTATGCTTTGAGCTTGAATGAAAGTACATTTAACCCTTTTTATGATGGGCTTTCAAAACCTCTTATAGAAATTCTTAAATAGTCACCTTAAAAAAGAAATCAGCTAAGTGGAATAGCTCATTCTTTTTGTAAGAGTTACTATTTCTTAGTTGTCTTGCTTTTTTTGTTCATGTTCAGAGTTTTGTCTATATTAAAAGCAAAAGAAAAATCTGGACGATATATGTATCCGTGACAAAACAAAAATATCATATTCCAAAAATCATGTAAACTGATTGAGTAGTTTTATTTTAAAATAAGAAAATCAAATTTCATGAGTAACCAAGGAGAGAATTTTTGTCTGCCATTTTGAAAACTCAAAGGGAGAGAACTCAACAATAATTCAAACTCGCAAGTCTTATGAGGTAATGCTTACGGATTCTCATTAATCACTTTAAAATGATTTTCTTTATAAAAATAAAACTACTTGATCAATTTATGTGATTTTTGGAATATGATATTTTCGTTTCATCATGGTACGTACATCATACAGATTTTTCTTCATTGTTGTTTTATAATCTAAGGGGAATTCTGAACAAGAATTTTTTTTATATTATTTTGATTAGAATCCTTTGTGATGATTAATTTTTATATTTATTTATTTATTTGCAGACGGTTATCCTCATCTTCATAGTTGTTGCTGTTTCACAGTGAAACAATAACTATAAAGATGGTGATAACAGTTCACAAATAAATAAATAAAAAGAACTTTTTTACGGGAGGCGGGGAGGGGTACCCGGACATAAAATACGCTTAAATATGATATTTTAATTCGTCCAGATTTCGTACATATTATTATAGTCATGATTTCGAAAGTTAAAAAAAAAAAAAAAAAAAAGAAAAAAAAAAACTTTTTTTTTTTAGGTGCCATCATCTAGAATCAAAACCGAAACTGTAGCATTCAAAGCTGGTGACGTTACCACTGCACCAACATGACATGCATATGAACCGATTAAAAATTAAAAATAAACTAAGATGTACAAAATATTAAAAAAATTTTTTTTTTTTTTTCAATTTTGATCTATTTTTAACCCCTTAAAAACAATTTTAACCGGCTAAAGATCCATAAAAGAACAGCCCGAAAACAATCCAATCATTTGAGGCCCCTAGTGCTGCTCTGCAACTTTTAATTTCAGAGGAGATAGAGTTTGAAAATATGGAGACATACCGACAGGCAGGCATATAGCCGTTTATATATTATATTTACATTTTGCTTCATTCTTTGTAAATCAAAATATTTAAAGAAATTTGTATGCAATGGATCGTAGGCAACATCAGGTTAGTAGAGCCATTTTATAAAAAAGTCAAATATTTTCTTTATTGCATATAGTATTACTGCTACTACTAGTATATTTTTAACAAACAGACTTATTTTATGATATAGACCTCCATAACTATAAATATATTCTGAAAGTACATTGCCCACAGTATTATATTAGATTTTGATCAAAGGGGAGATAATGATATTGAGGGGTGGAGGGGGGAGGTGCATTCATTTCACACCTCTATAAAAGGAAGTATATATTACGTTTTTTTTTGTGTAAAAAACCGGTCATGATCAAATGGTTTAGAAAAAAAACAACATTTGTGTCATTTATTTTTATTTCTATCCGATTTCATTATCTTGTCACGAGCAAAGTCATCCAAACAAATCAGACTAAATTTGGGTAAAACTGATATCACCATAAAAATTATGACGTAAGCAGATAAAAAAAAATCCTTTTCAATGTAGGTGAAACATTGAAAATAGAAAAAAAAAAATTCTTTATTTTTAAGGTTTCACCTGCACACAGTAGTGTAGCCACAGTTTTTATGGTTTGGAAAAATATTTGAATTTTACAAAAATCTAAATACAAATGATAACGTCATCAAAGCATATGGATGTCAATAATATTTTTTCATGCAAAATTATTTGTTCATGAATTCTGGAAGTTGGACCATTATGGTTCAGGAGTTAAGGAGGATCAGAGGGACTGAGAATCCCCATTTTATAAAGACTTACGAAGCCTTTAAGAAACCCAAGGTTAAAAGAAATGGAGGTTACTTAAAAGTAATGGACCAAGAGAACATCCTAATATATATTCATATTTCCAATAATCGTGATTGATATCTTCAGTTCAGGTATAGTCTGCAAATTGATAACAATTAGACCGTGCTCGGCATTGATTCTAATTAACATTGAATGTCAAAAAACAAAGACCATTGAACATTCATGAATGAATCTGAGTGGACTGAAGTTCATTTGTAGCAAATATGGTTTGCAGAAAAAAATCTGAATTTTATTAATGATTTCATTTTTTTATGGAATCTGCTGCAAACAAAGCATGAAACCACTTGAGGTAAGAAGCTAAAAACTATATATCTCTTCAAGATCAAAAATTAGCCAATGATAAATACTATACAGATAGACTCCAACCTAGAAAACAGCAATTCTTCCCACCTTTGTCAGAAACATTGCTCATGGAATGCGAGGACAAAAGGACAAAATAAGGAAAGCAACAATTTCCAGGCTGCTGAAAGTAAACCCAAGGTGTACTTTTTTTTGGAGGGGGGGGGTATATACTGTATTTAAAAAAAAAAAAATGACTCACACCGTACTTGAGGAACAAGGGGCAATCCGTTTTGATGTATGATGTGTGATATATGCAACTAAGGCCCCATTAAGCAACCCTAATTGATGCGGTCAAAGGATAAAAATATCAGATTGATAATTAGAATCCAGAAGTCTGAAGTCTGTGGATGAAATTAAGTCAAAAGAATTTTTTTTCCCTTCCGTTTATTTGTCCCAAAGAGAACAGGCCACGGTCATATAAGATGCACATTAAAGATGGCTGATGAAACTAGCAAGATGAGAACGCAATACGATCAAGAAAACGTCACATGATTATATCACACAACCGACTAACCTTTACCCCCCCCTCTCCAACACACACACACATTGTGAGAGAAAATGTAAATCAAATAACATTGTAAAAATAGGAATATCTTCGACAAGTGTCCTTGTAGGGCAAGCCAAGACAAGAAGTGAATTCAATATTTATGAAAAACTGATGGGCAGTGTCAAACTCCTTCTCAATATAACAATCGAAGAAAGAGAAATAAAATAAAGAAAATAAATAAAAGGAGAAAATAGCATTTCTTTTTTTTTTACCGTTGATAATGCAGCCATCTTTTAACTGATCCACTTCCTCCCATGAAGTGCTTTCCTCCATCTTCACAGCAGACATTGATATCGCATAAAAGAAGGCACAAAAACAGTAAAAGCATCTTAATAGTTCAGTAAAGAGATCTGTAGAAATGTCCAACGAAAATATAGAATCGTCATCTCGTAACAAAGAGACAAGAGCCATTACACGGTATAGGAAACCTCGTTGGTATTAATGGCAAAGACGGACAACTTAAGGAAATAGAACAAAAGGATATATCTCTATCCAATAAATGTTTTCTTAAGAAACATATATATACTTTTTAATTAAGTTTATTGATAACATGGACTAAAAAAAACAATTTTTCAAAAGTGCTCAATATGTGAGTAGAACTTTTATAAACAAAATTTTGATAATTAAAATGAATCAAATCCGACGATATGAAATTTAAAATGGAGGTAGAGAAACCTAGAGACTCGACGTTTCGCCCGTCTTATGCAAGCTTTCTCAAGAGCGATGGTCAATGAAACGTTGAGTATCTATGTTTCAAACAAAAATTTAACAAAGATTATAAGTTGTCTATGTGGATTGATCAACATTTTAGCATTAACAAGTCATCATCAGGATTCCAAATGAATCTCGCAATCCAAATAAATAAACTTTTTAATTCATTTTCTGATTGAGATTTATTTGGAGTCACAAAAACATGCTAATGTCAAAACGCTGATCAACCATGTAGCATCCTTATGTTAAAAAAAAAAATATACATACACACACACACACACACACTAGTTGTAGCTACTTGGCATTTCTCAAAATGCAACAAAGATTTCAATTTAAAAGGAATTACCATTCCCTTCCTAATTTTTATTCCAAGAAAATTATTCAAAAATATTTCATGTTTGTAATCGTTTGGGATGGCCTAATTTTTTCATTAAATTGTAGCTAAGTATATTATACTGCCAATATTTATCAGTTTAAATACTATTTAGGCCTGATTTTGAAAATCTGATGAGAACTTTACATGTTTGATACATATATTTCTGAATACAGGATAAAACTAAAAACAAATATGATATAAATTTATCTCGATTTTCTTAAATCGAGATATTTCCTGGAAAGCCACCCCTCCTTTCTTCTGCCCGTGGTATTAGATTTGAGATGAGAAATTATAAACATTTTGGTTTTATCTGCATACAGAAATGAAGTTCCAGTTTGATCTACAAGAACTTTTCATCAAATATGAAAAATTGTAACTCCAAGCCATTCAAAATTGAGAAGTTATCTCCCTCTCATGGTGGGATAATGTGACAGAATGGTTAGAAAGTTGGATGTTAAAAGCCTGAACCCTAAAGGAAGAACACTCTGGCCTGCAAAAATTGCCTGGATAACCCTTTTGGTTTTCCCCAGGTAGAAACACCTCAGATGATTAGCAATAAACTTCTTTTCAAATAGAAAAAGGTAAGGTGTGAGTGGATGGACTCTTAGAAATGAACAGCACTAGAGGCATACCTCAAATAGAAGAAAGATCATTTCAACATTGGCTTAGACTGTTGGCTTTAGTGCCGAGAGAAAATCTGATTGAAGGTATTCCAGAATTAAGACTGATGAGATAAATTTATTTTGATATTTGCGTGTTTTGAGTTTCATTCTGTATTCAGAGACTTTGCTTTATGCTAAACGCACATCAAACTCCCTGTTTGGCAATACTCTTTTTCATGGGTTTGTATATTAAATATTTAACATAATACAAATGTTTTGGTTTCATGTTAGTTTTTTTAATTTAATTTTGTGTACACATACATATTTAGGCTTTTAGATATTTTGAAAACATTAAAATATGATTGTGTGATTAGAGAATGAATTAGCGTTGATGAACACATCATGAAATACTTTTGTATTAGTTGCTATTTTTTAAAGTGATGTCAGTGATAGATCTTTTATGAGTAAATATTATCAGGAAATATAGTTAAAGAGGGAAGAAGAGGAAGACAAAGGGGAGGTGGTGGAGGAGGAGGACAAAGGGGAGGAGGAGGAGGACGAAGACAAAGGGGAGGAGGAGGACGAAGACAAAGGGGAGGAGGAGGACGAAGACAAAGGGGAGGAGGAGGACGAAGACAAAGGGGAGGAGGAGGACGAAGACAAAGGGGAGGAGGAGGACGAAGACAAAGGGGAGGAGGAGGACGAAGACAAAGGGGAGGTGGAAGACAATGGGGAAGTGGAGGAGGAATACAAGAGAGGAGGAGGAATACAAGAGAGGAGGAGGAAGTGGAAGATAAAAGAGGAAGAAGACAAAAG